>NC_041816.1:24751977-25059208 GCF_900964775.1 Scleropages formosus
GGAAGAATATATTGTGATTTACTGTGAAATTAGGAATTCTGAAGTGATTTCAACTTCTGTTGATGAGATCTGTTATCTGATTAACAGTTGTTGGCAATTGATCTTTCACCGATGATGTCACAGTTGGTGATCTTTTCATGGACACAAAGTGGATGTTGTTTAAATTAAAAGTCAGCATTTCTACATTTGCACCCAGCTGGTGACAAAATAGTTAGGGGCCATTGCAGTGTCTCCTGAGGGTCATAGGTTTAAATCCCACTTTTCTGTGGTACCTTGGCTTCACCAAGGTATGTAACCTGAACTGCTACAGTAAGAATACCCTGCTGTAGGAAAGGGTAAATCAGTGCAAAGTTAATGATCTCCCACTGCACAACGGCGTTTGCTAAACAAAGTAAAATAAAGTTCCTCTCCATACAGTTCCATGAGTTCTTTCTGAGCACTCGAACCTGATGTGTTCACAGATTAGCGGAGGACTGCAGGCTTTTAAATAACGATGACGTTATTCCGCGGACCTCGCGCACTCTGTTCTCCGCGCGCTTCTCCACTTTCAATCGATACCTAATGGAACCTGCAATCAGACAAGCTGCACCTCTGACGCTTGCGCCAAAGACAATAGTCCAAAACACAGAATGTAGTTAATCCTTAACTCGCGCGCTAAAATTGCGGAAGCCTGTCTGCGCTCCGTATTTATTGTTACACGAAAATATCAGTGCTTTTAAAAAAAAGTTTGCGTGCGCGAGAGACTGTCTAGAAATGGTGCGGTTCAAGCTGACAGGAATGCCAGACACTTACTGCCAACCCAGAAGCAGCGGCAGCAATGTTTGACGTATTAATGCGCGCCGTGCTGCGTTTGCACAAGGTGAAGTAGTCCCGGTCAGCTTGGTTGGACCTCCGCGAACCAGCTCGCGAGCGGCGTCTTGCGCCAGTCCGTAAGGTTTGTTAGGAGTTGATTTGAAACAATTTGCATTAAAACTGGGCGTTTGGGAGTCCGGAGCACTCGGTTGACCATGAAAACGAAATAAATTTACGAAGCTGTTTGTTCGTCAGGGACAGGTGAGTTAAGAGATTATTCGTTAAACTAAAGTACGCGCCGTAGTGTTAGTAGTTTGCTGAGTGACAGATTATTATATTCAGTTCTGACCAGTCACACGAGAAGTACAGTTGACTGAGTTGTGTCCGTTTCCTGTCGATATTTAGCGACTGTGCAGTATCGGAAATATTGGTTACGCTGTGTGTTTTGGAGACATTTATAATTTTATCTTTTTTATTTTAGCGGGTATGAATGCCAGTACAGTAGTGCACACTGACTCGGCACACCGGCGCTGAGCTGTTGTTGCGATGGATGTGGCTCGTTTGTAAGTTCCTGCTGAACGCTGACTTACATTTTCTGACAAAATCATGGTGTCAGAAAGTAGTAAAGGAAAGTGTTTGCGAAGTAACGGGTCAAAGACCCCTTTTCGCCCGCGATTTCCAGAAGAGTTGCAAACTGCGGGCGTTTCGACCGGGAGAGAGAGTCTCGTGATGCGCGCGCACGTTGGCTCGAGCATAATCAGCTGGAGCGGCGCGCGCTCACGCCGCGGGGCTTCCCAGAATCCTCCCCCCCCTTTCCCTTTGAATCAGTCGCCTCTTGCAAAACGTTTTAGGTGTGCAGTGGCTGGATAACGTGGGGGTGATTTGGGGCTGAGCTTGTAGAATTTGGCAGGGGTCGGAGCCATTCTGATTCTCTCTCTCTGTGTGTGTGTGTGTGTGTGCGCGCGCGCGCGCGCCTGCCAGCTGGAATGTGACTGTATCGTGAGCGTGTTTCTCGTGTGTGTATCGTCCATTTATGTTTGTGTGCGTCTTGGAATGTGTGCGCGCGACAAGACAAGTCACGTCTTCTTGTCACCTGCTCGTTCCCCGCCACCCTTTTGCAACACTGATCTCATACACACTTCATCAGACTGTCTTGCATTTCCACCGTTATTTAAAATATTTGTGACCTGCCACATGTTCCAACACGGAATCATGCCTTGCCTTATTGAAAAAGAGCGCTTTCAGTAACAGGAAGTTGTTTTCTTGTGTGGGAAGTAACATTTTTGTCTTGTAATAACATTTTGGAAGTCATGCTTCCACAATTTAAGGGGATACGTGGGATCATATGACATTGAGCGATGAGGGGCAGGGGACTTGTCCACTTTCAGTGCCCCATTGTTGACAGTTTGGCATCACTGTGGTACTAAGCTTGGCTCATAACTCTGGTCATGTGATACTGCTGCAGGTCAGGAGACTCATTTAACCCAACAGGCATGCGAATGGGAGCAGAGGCTTGCAGAAAGCCCTGTCACAGAGCTGGGTATTCAGCCACACATGTTCAGCATATTGTTGCTGGCTCTAGATTAACTGCATGTTTACCCTGTTTTGCTGCATCTTGCAGATTTGCTGCGTTCTGGCTCCTGGGTGAATGTTTTTCTTGCGCTTATTGTTGGCCGTAGGCTGTCGGAGAACTGAGGCGTGATCACCATGCCCTCGCTGCCTGTGCTGCCTGAGTCCTGCACCCATGTGCTGGCAGAGTTTGACTGTCTTGACCCTCTCCTCGCTGCCCTGCGCCTGGACTCAGGTCGGCTCAAGGTAGGAAGAAATATAGTCAGGTTTTCATCTTCCTGTGTACTGCCCTGCTGGAGGGTTCTGTAGAATGACTTTTGCTCTGTGTGGGCTGTATCTAAGTGTGTGTGCATTTTTCTGTGTATCATAGTGTACCTGCCTCGCAGTATCTAAGAAGTGGCTGGCTCTGGGAACCTCGGCGGGGGGGCTTCATCTTATCCAGAGAGAAGGATGGAAACAGCGGCTCATTCTAACACACAAGGTACAATGGCCAACGTTCTCTTTCACACATTGTGTGCTGTAGTTCACATGGTGGCACGACTAGCATTGCTGTCTCGCAGGACCTGGGGGATGCAAGAGTGGGTTCAATCTCTGCTCAGTGTGTGTGGAGTTAAGATGTACTGTTCATGTGGAGTAGTGACTCTAAACTCACCCATAATGTGTGCGTAACAGAGGGGAAATGTAATTTACTGGTATATGAATGAGTGACTCATTATAAGTAGTGTATCTAGCAGTGTAAGTCATCTTGGGTGAATAAGGTGTGATGATACTACTACAGTGTTCACTGGAAATCGCTTTTGGAAAAAATGTCTGCTAGATAAATATAAATGTTTATTCCACTGCTTCCTTAACATGCAATATGTTCTGTAGAAAACTTTTTTTTTTTTCTTTCACATCAGTGCTGTGCCCCACCCATCCTTTCACAAATCTTTGCTCTCGCACACATTATCTACTGTTGCATCAGATGCTCCTCAAACTGTCTTAGTTGGCAGCTCTTCTCCAACAAATTTCTTTCTTATTCTTAGGAGGGATCAATCACCCAGGTAGCATGTTGCCCCCATGATGAAGACTTCATTGCTGTTGCAACAAGGTAGCTACTTCATTCGACCTTTGCTTGGTCAGGGGCATTTCTAAATATTTTACTAATTTTAAGCTGCTGTTCTGCTTTGTCATATTTAAAATTGGTACTAACATCTAATAGAAGTAGGGTGTAGGAGCTTTGGGTGAAAATTGCTGTTTAGGGTGTATTTTATGCTGGGTTGCACAGGCAGTCAGAGGAGGAAGGCTTGTTGCCGAAGCTGCTAAAAAGGGCTTCCAGTCAAAAGCTTGGTCTAGCACCCTGAGCACCAGTTTAGAGTATTTCTGGATGAATTATTAAGCAGTGGTAGTGAGAAATTCTTTGGGTTCTCTGCTTAAGTAAAGTTGATGGAAATAAAATAAGAGACCAGAATCCTTATTATGTATCCTGAATCAAAGGCTTAAAAACGTTATAGATCAGACTGTTGTAATTTGAGTACCACCTGGACAACAGGATTCTGATTTGATAACCTTATCCAACTTCATTTTACTGTGTTGCATGAAATGCAAGGATATATACGCAATTAATATGCCTGAGTGTTAAATTGTATAATCAGTCTTTGTTATATTTAGTCCACCTATTTCAAACATTATTCATGTTAAATAATACTAATACAGAATAATATAAATACAGAACACTACTATATAGTTCCATGCAGCGCTATTTGTTTCAATTTCTAAATCTTTCACTTTTTCTTTCCTGTACCACTCATGTTTTTGCTTGGTAGCCCTTGTTAAAAAATGAACTGGAATGGAATAATAAATTAAATGTTAAATGACATTTTTGTAAATAAAATGGAATTTGGTTGCTACTGAGTCCACAAGACATGGAGCAGCCAGCCGATGCTATTGTACGGTAGAGTGGTTGTCATTAGACATTACGACCGAATTTAAGGACTTGAAAATATAAGGTTGATGGGAAGACTGTTGTAAATCCATGTTCTCATGAGTCTCATATGTTGTAAATTAAGAATACCTGTGCCAGTGTTTTTGCTGCCACACATAATGAGTCACTGTCTATGGAACTGATGGAAAATACAAAGGTGGTCATGACAAATGATGTGATGGAAATTTATGGAGCAGTGATGAGATCAGGAGCAAACTGAGTCTGGAAAAGCTGCATTTAGACTCCTGAATGTTGAAAGGAATTCAGCATGAGAAATTTAAACTTTACCAGTTTACCCTGTGAAGGTAATCTTGCTTAATGGTAAGGCAGTATGGTGTTGGAGACCTCAGATGTTCACCTCTGCAATACTTAAAACCTCTAGTACATAGTTTGAAATTTGCTGAACAGTTTGAGCATTTGCTTGCATATTCATGTAGTGTGTATCTGTACATGGAATTGGTATGTATGCACATATGCTGGGGATTGTGTGTGGGGCAGCTGGTAGTGTAGTGGTTAGAGCGACTGCCTGTGGACCCAAAGGTCACAAGTTTGAGCCTCACCTCCAGCTGTAGTACCCTTGAGCAAGGTACTTACCCTGAATTGCTCTAGTAAAATTACCCAGCTGTATAAATGGGAACAGACTCATACCTTTTAGCAATACAAAGTGAAAGTGTTGCCGGGTTAGGCTCCGGTTCCCCGTGACCCTGTGTGGGACAAGCAGTTCAGACGCTGTGTGTGTGTGTGTGTGTGTGTGTGTGTGTGTGTGTGTGTGTGTGTGTGTGTGTGTGTGTGTGTGTGTATAAATGGGTAAATAGTTGTACAAGCGGTTCTGAAAGTGTGTGTGTGTGTGTGTGTGTGTGTGTGTGTGAGAGTTGTAACCTTAACATTGTAAGTCGCTTTGGCGAAAAGCATCAGCTAAATGAGTGTGTGTGTGTGTGTTCAGTGTACTGTATGTACATATGCATTGTGTCGTAATCCAGTCAGGGTCTGGTTGTGGTGTGGGAGCTGCAGCTGGAGCGACGGGGTCGGCCAGAGCGAGCCGGCATATCTTGGGAGCATCGGGGGCAGAACATCACAGCACTGTGCTGGGACACAACCACGCTGAGAGTCTTTATCGGAGATGCTGGGGGGAAGGTGTCCTTCCTTCGTGCTGGATCCTCCAAACTAGGCAAGGTATTGTTCTCACCCTGGAAATGTACCATGTTCCCACATTCCAGCCTTATGTGTGAAATGACTGCTCCCATTTTCCTGTGTGTAGAATGTAAATAAGTCAGTTCTGTCTTTAGTCTTTTCAAGTACAGCTATACTGTAGTAATTTAGAGTCTAGTGTCTTTCTAGTCTCTGAAGTAAGAAAAGGAGCAGAAGCTCAAGCTGGAAATTAATAAAGTTCCTTAACAAAAGCTTCACTTTTTAAAAAAAAAAAAAAAAAAAAATGGTTTAGGGCTAACTTAACGCTCAGATTCAAGAAAGCATATTTTGGGAACCTTTTTCTTTGTATTTTCTTAAATGTTGAGATGGAACATCAGATGAAAATTACAACAGGGTAATGGGTTGCATCTTGTAGAAGTTTTTATAGGGTGGGTTATGTTTTATAAATGGGCTCAATATCATACATAAAGATTATGCAGTTGAATTGATTACCAGATATATTCCCATACTGTATTCATAAAATATGGATGTATGTAGTATGTTTTCTGCATTTGAACTGTATGTATTATGTAACTCGTGCCAAACTAGGTGCTATGGGAAGAGGTGATAGACTGTGTAAAACTTGCATTAATAAACATTTTTGTCTGTTACTTCCTCTAAATTTTTCACACTGTTCTCACCCTTATGCTTTGGATCAGATGGGGGGAAAATTGAGGCTACAAAAGCATGTTAGTAAACAAGGTACCCAAAATGAGTTACCCCAATGTAAAAGCCAGGTGTCCAAGTTGGTAAATATGTAAGGTGACAGGGAAAAGGGACATAAATGACCAAATGATAACGGATTAAGTTTATATGGAAAATATATACTTTGACTGATGCTTCTAAATTCAGGAAAGTGCATTTCTGTGATGTTTAATAGACAAGACCTTACATCAATTTTATTGGGACTAAATTTAAAAGCATCTGTACAATGAGTTGGAACTCTTAGGTTCATATATTTATTTAACTGAGAATGCTGCCACGGTAACTTGCGGATTCTGTTTGCAGGGCTCTGCATTTGTCATCTTCCCAGTTCAGACGATCACCACTGTGGATTCTAAGGTGGTGCAGCTGGGTTACCAGGATGGCCGCCTGCTGGTGTCCTCTCTCAGCCGCTGCTACCTGTGCGACACAGAGAGGTAGGAATGTCTGACTTGTATTGGAGAGAGCAGAATGTCCTGAAGTAGTGCTGTATGAGACCACTAGAGATGTGAACTGAAAGGCTTTTTGTAAGTTGGATACTGGGAATTTCCCTTGTGAATGATCTGTCACATGGACATGTCATACTCTGGGCTTTGGTAGACACAGAATAGGGGACAATTTGGAAGTGGTCAGTTTTTCTGGTGGTGTGATGGCACGTCACCCTTCTTGACTTATCTTTTCTCTGATGCATAAAGGTGTCCTATAATATTGCCACAAAAATCAGATGTATTGCTGAGTGCTTGCATGTTCTGATGTTCTTCAAATATAAATTTTTTTGGTAATTGTCTGAACTGATGGGTTTTGGTTTCTCTTTCTCTTCTCTCCATCCACCTCTTGACAGGGAGAAATTCTGGAGGGTAGGGAACAAGGAACGTGATGGGGAGTATGGGGCTTGCTTCTTCCCACAGAGCCGCGGGTCGGTTCTGGGCCAGCCCCCACTCCTGTACTGTGCCCGTCCAGGATCCCGGGTGTGGGAGGCTAGTTTCAGTGGAGAGGTGCTGAGCACCCACCAGTTCAAGCAGCTTCTCGCCTGCCCCCCCGTGCCCCTTGTCTCCTACAGGTACTGTGTGATAGTGAGTAAATATACATTTGGTTCTGTATGTGAGGTGTTCTATCAGATTGGTAACTACTCCAATTTGATATTCAGGTGTGAACTACAGTACAGCTCTGCCCAGAGAAGCCCTCAGTCAGTTGCTTTCCCCAAACTGCTTTACCTCAGGTACTCTTACATTTTAAATTGCCTGTTCATTAGGGCTGGCTGCGAACTGCGTATGATTTTTCTGTAAGCTGTTAACTATGGTGCATGATTCACTGGAGGCCTTGTCTGTTGAATACTACCTGTAGCTTACAGTATTTTCCCTAATTTCCACCCACTGCTATCTTTTATGCTCTCTGTCCCCTGTTGCCTGCTACATACTCCATGAAGCTTATGCATTTCTTGGGTATTCCAGCTGCACATTCCCCTCTGCCTTTGTGTTCTGTTCATACAAAGCCATGTGCACCATCTTTTGTGACTGCTCTTCTCTGTCCTGAAATGTTTCGTTTTTTTGTTTTTTTTTTTTGTGTGTGCAGTGACCAGAACCTGTTGACCTGGACTGACTCAGCCATTTATGTCTTTGTGCCTCAGTGTGGACAGGTCCTGCTGTGGACTGAGATCAAAGGTAAAAAATGAGTTGGAGCACTGCAATTGTGCTGTTGTCAGCCACCTTCTGTATAACTAATTCTCATATCTAGTACTGTTACAAATTTCTTTTTTAATATATACATTTGTCATCTTGCAGATGTAGTAGATGTAGCAGTTTTCCGTAGCGAGCTCTTCTGTCTTCGCTGTGATGGGCACTTGACTCACCTGTCCCTGCTGCCCGTGGAGCGCTGTGTAGAGCGACTTCTTCGCCGGGAGTATTGGCTCTTAGCTGCCACAATCTGCTGCATGTTCCAGCATGTCATCGTCCCCTCGAGGGTAAGTGTCACTGCAGCACAAGATGCAGTATCCAGTGGTAATTGTGAATCTTTTTTTGCTGTTTGAGTTCACTGCATCAGAAACTGCAGTTTCACTTAGGTCAGTAGTAACTGGAATTGTACAGGCCTTCCTGTCACCTCACAGAATGTGGAGTGAGAGCAGAATTGACAACTGAGTCTAAAGATTTCCAGGCCTTGCTTCTCCAGTGTGGACCTTACAAATTAAGGATCTATAAGTTACAGCACAGTACTGCATTGTTTTAGTACCGGGAGTGTTGCCTTAATAGTTCTGTGCCGTTGTCTTGTCTTTGGCAGGCCCGTAAGTGCCTCCCCACTGACAGACTTGAGTACCTGCGGTCACAGCTTAACCCCAGCATACAGCAAGACCTGGCCAGCCAGCTGGAAGAAGTGATCTTGAGGCTGGAGCCTCTGGATTCTGCCTCTAGCAGCCGTAGGAGCAGCATTTCTTCACATGTGAGTTGCAATGTAGAATGTGTCGTGAGACTCTGACTAGCGGCATTTTTGTGAGGCTGTTTCATGTATGGAATCATTAACTTGTTTTATTTAACCTGAAGCAAGAAATTTGTATGCTATGAAGCCTAAGATTATAACAGTAGTGTTTAAATCTATTAATTTGGCAGGTTTGATCCAAAAACAGCGCAGTTTTGGTGTATTCAGACTGTATGAACACATCAGGTATTTAAGTGTTATACTGTGGTTTGTCTACCATCCACAGTTTGAGATGAATAGAACCCAGATTTATTTCATATTGCAGTTATGTCAGTGTGTTATGCTCTTTCTTGAGCAGTGGCCAGGCTTTGGCAGTTCTTAGGTGGAGAAGGAGTTCAGTCCTTCACGTTGAGGCCAAAACCAAGGATAGGCAGGCTTTTGATTTTGCACCCCTGGTCAGTGGCTGCAGTAAACAGCTGGAAGTGGAGTGTAGGGATTGGTCAGGTCCTATAGGTACTGGGGTGCTGATTCTGTCTTGTGAATTACTGCAGTGGTCTAGCAGTTTCAATTTCCATCATTCTGCCATTTGGTATTTGAATGTCAGTTCTACTCTCTGAATACAGGAAAGCTTTAACGTGTTGGACTGTGGTATCTACCGAGTAATCAGTCGAAGAGGAAGCCAGTCAGACGAGGACACCTGTTCTTTGGTCAGCCAGTCGATGCTTGAGGAAGAGCGGCTCAAGGAGTTTAACTTTGTGCAGGAGGAGGAGCCATTGGAGCAGGGTAAGGGGTGTGACCTATGACCCAGCTCAGAGGATGTGGATTCCTTATCAGTTCTTTACAGAACTCTACTGATTGAAAGGAACCTCAAGCAATTTATCAGCAATAAAGGCATCTGTCTTAAAAAAATTAAAAAAAAAACTGACTTAATTTTTAAAAACACCACCCCATGTTACATTACTGTTTTGTGTATAAAAAAAAGCCACTGTATGAAGATTGCATCCAAGGAATATTTAGAATAAACTCCTCACCCACAAAAAATGGCTCAGGCTGGTAGTGTTTTCATTGTTAAATTCATGGCATGACATCACCATTTTGCCACCTTTTGTTGTCCATCGTTTTATTTTTGGGAATGATTGGTTCCAGCAGTTTTGGACACCCATCCTGCTATGGCTTCATTTCCTCTCACTTGCCTTCCCAACATCTCTTCTCCTGCCCTCACCAACAATTGGGCCACATGATCCCCCCTCATTTCCCTGATGCCACCTCAGATCCCCTACCCAGCGAACGGGTGGAGCCTGACCGACCCGAATCCGGCTTGCAGTTTCACCTCCCCCTCTCATTCCGCCCCAAACCCCCCCGTGTGGCGCTGCAGGCTGTCCGGGACAGGTAAGTCACCCCCAGGCCCCTGAACCCTGCACCAGTCATATCTGCTGGATTTTTTTTGTGCTTGCTAGTTTCTTACGTAGGGTTTTGCGGTGGTTCTTAAGCAGTTGCAAAAGTGTGTGTATTTGTCATGATCAGCGTTTGATTACACAGATTGCATGAATTCTGTTTGTTGCTTGGTGTTTCTACAGAGTCTTCAGGTTGAATGTGGTCATTGAACAGTTCCACTCATGGTCTGCATTGTGTGTGGTCACTAAAGTAGGCAGTGGTTCTTGTGTGGAAGTGTGTCCTGCAGAAAATTGGTTTTCTGGTGCAGCATGGAGTGGTGTCATCAAATTAAGTCTGTATGATGAATAATTATTTTTTTTTTTTAAAATGACTTGTTTACTGAATTATCTGCAGTTTGACATTAGGCTCAGCCTGCAATTGTAGGTTGAAACTTTAAATGACTCTAGATTATTATTATTATTATTATTATTATTATTATTATTATTTAACTTGACCTCTTAAATGTTGATTCCATGGAATGTAAGATAAAGCAAAGTACTGGCATGTTGTACAAACAGGAAAGAAAATGTTTTCCTGGACTTTGAGTGTCAGGTTTGTCCATTTCATCAGCCATTGTTCAAGACCGCTTATCCTTTTAAATAAGTGAAACTAAACTAATAAGTGAACTTTCAGGGAAAAAGAGGAAGTGAAATCACAGAACAAAAAGTGTTTATGTAGGTAGTGCAGAGAGTCCCTCCTGAAATAGACTTCCTCTTTGGGGCTCTCTTGTGAGGCGCGGTTGTCCTTTCTCATCGTCAAAAGTGCTTGAATTCAGACATTGATGGCTGTGTCAGCTAGCGTCTCAGTACTACGCTGTCGGTAAGTTGGGCTCATTCGAAAGCAGGACATCTCATTGGCGAATGTTAAAACAATGAGTTGTCTGTACAATATATATGGCTGGAATAATCTTTCTTGTAACTGATGTTTTGAGATTCTTGTACCATTTATCTGTGAATACATGGCTCAGCATCATACTTGCTGCTTTCTGTCGACATTTGTAATTCTCTTGGTCATATGACCATATATTCACTTCTGTTGGCTGGTTGGGTGCACATATTCCTCCCCAATCATGGCTTTTTTGTGGATTTATGGAAATGACAAGTCTTTGTTCCTGTCTGTCATCACTTCAAAATGCTTTTTTTTTTGACAATTTAATAACATGAATAAATTTTTCCATAATTTGTAGTGTTGCTTTAAAATGTTAACATGTACATGATACTAATTTAAATATTTCAGTCAAAAATTAGTAAAATGCTCAGTAGTTCCATGTTACATAAAAATCACATTGTACACTGTTAATATTTAAATTTACATGTCTCCTTCCAGTGTCTCCAGCTTTGTGAAGAAAACCTCAGAAAAAATCAGCACACTCCAGATGAACTCTGACCTCTGGCCTCGTTCAGACCAGAGGGAAGTGGGGCAGTGCGAGCTCACTGCAGCTGTAGTACTGCCCCCAGAAGAGCCAGACAATGAGTGAGTTTGGAAATTGTCAGAGGTCTCATTCTTTTTGCTGTTGGTGATGAGCAAACACGTTGGATTCCCTACTTACAAGAGTAGGGTTGTTGCTTGGAAACTGTTAGTGGAATGTGACGTGATGTGAGCAACGAGCTCCTGATCAGTTCTGTATGTGTTATTGGACAAACTGAGTATGAGAATCGCATGTCTGCATCTACAGTATTACTCAGTCTCCAGACACAAGGGGCTAGTATCCTGCAATCTTTAGCATTTGTAGGTTTTAACATTCTCTTTCACAGGTTTTTAGTGTGTCCAGTTTAATCAAAGGCGAATTTCATAAAGTGTATCAAGTTACAAGAGCTGTTTTCTAGAGTAAAATAGTTGCTTAATTAGGCATTTCAGACTTTTTTTTTTTTTTCTCCAAACCTTGTCTTCCTCCTTTTTGAATGCCCTTAAGTTGTTTCCAATCTGAAGCTTACATAGTCAAATAGCCCTGAGTAAAACTCTAGATGTCAGCTATGGCAGGTGTAGTCACTTGCAGCTTCGAATGTGTAACTGCTGTTACTTCTGGTAGCACAAGCAACCTGCGATGCTACATGGTAGTTTTAATAGCACTTGTGCTGTATGTTGCAGGATTGGCACCGAACGACTTGGCACAGGGACTGATCTGCAGGAGCTGAGAGCAACTACTCAGGAGACCATGTGAGTACACAGCTATACAGACCCATCCTTTTCTTTACATACACATAAATGTGTGTTACCCTTAGTCTTTGTCACTATCTCCTACACACAAATTATTGTCAGTCAGACAGTGATGATATCATATTATGAGAATCTTATTCCTCCTTGCTACTGCAGCTCTCAGTTACAGGACCCTCTTATTCTCCTGGACCCTGCACGTTTGGCAGAGGTTTTGCAAGTGTGGGTGCCAGTTTTGGAGAAAATTCTAGGCCCAGAGGAGTGTCACCAAACTGGAGAGCACTGTCTGCTCGAAGGTCATACAGAGGAGGAATGTTTGGAGCAGCTGTCCATGGGTAGCTCTGATGAGGAAGTGGCGGAGAAGACATCGGGGACTGCAGAAGACATGGATCCCGAGAGGCAGCTGCTCCAACCTGCTACTGAAGAGCAGATTATTAATGACTTGGGTGGAGAGGTCTCTGACTCAGAGCCTACAGGCCACAAAACGGTAGCCCTTGAGCCGGTGCGTGTTGAGCCTCCCTGGCCAATACCTGCAGAACTCCATGTGGATCTCTCTCAGTTGGCCTCTCTGAACCTGGAACTGGGCTGTTTCCAAGGTAGCACTGCCCAGGAGGGTCATGGAGAGCATGTGCCATCAGCTGCCTGCATCTTTCTTCATCGCTACTTCTTCCTGCTTGACCTGGAGAGGGTGCGTCGGTGCTGCCTGCTGCGGTACAGGGACCAGCCTGCTGTGTGGAACGCCTACATGGCTGGCCTGTTGGGTGAGCTCAGTACCTGGAGTTGTATCGTTTCCTTCCTCTTGGTTTTTGCTTCGCTTCAGAAATCTAGGCTGGCTGTCTGTGACAGTGTTTGTTTGCCTTTTACTTGCATAGTGTGACTGCAACTTATTGACTATCTTAAACTCTGAGGACCTCCTAAAACTATTAAGATTGTAGTAGTAGTATCTCACTTTAAATGCAAAATCCAGTTTTTATTCTCAACTATGTGGATTGGTAACCAGTTTGTGTAAGGATACATGAGTCCATTATGGGTTTGCTTAATTTTAAAATTTAAACATTCACACTGCTCATTTACATTAAACCCTCAAATCCTGTCACAGCATGAGCATTGTATAATACCACCTTATTTGTCGCTCCTTAAAAGATATTGCAGTTTTTATATTTCTATGTATGTATTTGTAACGTCACCCTATTTTAGTTGCTGTAAAAGTTTTTCATGTTTTTGTTTGGTCCAAAAAATTTTGAGCACCACTGCTGTAATGGCATGATGTTTGTGTGCTGAGTGAAAGACTTAGACGGTGATCTTGTGAGCTGTATATCATAAACATTCAAGAGCCAAATGACTCCTCCATTCAGGGTGTGCCCCACTTACTTCCAGCCTTGTTCTTCCTGGTTAGACTCTTGAGCACTGCAACACTGAAGTGGTTAGAGAAATTGTACTGGAGGTACAACTTTAAAAGATAAACTAGCAATAATATTGTTGGAGTATTATGAAATATGTTGGTCTTATTGTCATGCATACTTTATATTCTATTAACTTTTTTCATTTGTGAACTTGTCTGTCCACCCCTTCTGTTAGAAATAATGGTAATTTCCCACTTTGACAATGGGAATTGGCCCAACAGATTATTTTAATGGAACAAATTGACCCCTTTATGTAAGGAATGGGTATACTTTTGTACTGAAGAAAGCATTTAACCCATAAGACACAGACAGGAAGTACTTTCTATGTGAAAAGTCAGTCTTATAAAATTGTGTGTCTGTGTGTGCATGTGCTCCCACATGACAGAGCTGACCCGCTCCAGCCCAGTAGTTGAGGTGATAGAGAAAGGAGTTCTTCTGAGGTCCCTGAAGAGCTTGAGGGAGTTACAACCCTCAACGAACCCATTGCTGCTCGCTCACCTGCACAGGTATGGTCTCTATCCAGTCTGAGGGTCTGTTCTTGCTACATTTAGCACAATGTACCTCTGTCTTTATGTATTTCTCTCCCACTAGGCTGTACGAGAAACATGGTGAGTCAGCTGTACGAGCATTTGTTCAGTTCTACCCCAGAGTTGTCCCTGCTGACGTTATGGCCATGGTCAAGAAAAGTCACTTCCTGCCATATCTGGACAATCTGATCCATTCCCAATCTGAGGAGCAAAGGTACAGGCCTCTTAAAATCTTGTAAAAATTTGTCTTCCCTTATTTCTCAGCTGTGAATTTAAATTGTGAAAACTTGAGAATATTTTTCATTTCCCCTGTCTTTTACAGCTTTGAATATAACTATGGGATTACAACTGTTTTTGCTTCTTGCTCCTTTCTGCATTATTGCCCTCTGTGCGTTTTCCTCTAGGCTCCCATTCTTGGAATCACTCCTTCAGCCTCAGTCTCTAAGGCAGGAATGGCTGGAGCTTGCGCTATCTCATGATGCCCCTCAACTGTCAGACACTCTGACTGCAGATGGAGAGCCCAGGTTTGCACAGTTGCCTGTTGCTCTGTATGAACTTCTGTGCTTTGGCATGTTCATTGTAACTTCCTTATTTTTTTTTTTATTATAAAAAGGATGCAATCTCACCTGTTCACCTGGGGATATGGGCGTCTCCTTTCTCTTTTGGTTCGACTCCCAGCTGACTTTGCATCCAAGCAGAAAATGGCTGAGACATGCAAAATGCATGGGTGAGCTGTTTCACACAATAGTAATGAGTGACAAACATGAATATTTGTTTACTGGAAAGGGCTGTGATGGATGTTGGCCACAACAAATAGCCCTGATTGAGGTCCATCACAATATTGAAATGTGTAACTATATGAATATTACAAAGGAATGTGAAACTGCTACTTGCTTTCTGTGTGCGAGCAGCAAATTGTCTACACAAACCGGAAAATTAACTTGCCAGAAATTTTTGTGGTGTGATGTGAAGACAGAGCATAGATTTATGTTAAAAAGCCATGAATCTAAATTCAGTTGAAATGTACCACCCATGTGCTGACTGGGTGGTCTTCCTACAGGTACTGGACAGGCTACTTGTCTCTGTGCTGCCAGTTGCGTCGTCGGACACAAGCTTTCTCCACCATTTGCAGGCTGAATGACCAGAGTCTGCTGCAGGGACCCAATGGTGAGGACCTCAGACAAAGATTTATGGGATTTTTTTTTTTTTTTTTTTATATACATTGAGGGGACAGTGGACAATAACTCCTTTCACTTTTATTTTGATCTTGGCCATTCTGTGCTGGTTACTTTGCCCTTCTTCCTTCCATCTCTCAGGAATAATGCCTGAAACACTAGATGAATGGAAGCTGCTCATCCAGCTTTCTCAACAATACTGTGAGCTCTCAGAGGCAGATGCTGACCCTCCCTGTCCTAATGGAAATGGCTTAACCAATGGGTCTTCTGACTGGAGCAACTGCATCACACCTGAGAGCCTGACGCTGCAATTGGCCCGAGTTGTGGGACCAGATCGGGCGCTGACCTGCCTGCAGGACTGGGGAGTACGTGTGGTCCTGGATCACCACTCCACCATGGTGTGTGAGCTTCTGAGGATAGCAGAGAAGAGACAGAGGTAAGAATGCATGCGTTTCAGGTCTCGCGGGCACAGACATGCTTCTTCAAGTCTTAGGAGAAGCAGCAGAGCTCATTTAAACAGTGACTGTGGCAGCAAAGTTTTATAAATTGTTAGGGATGGTTTCTCATTTTCTGCTTCCGGTACAGTGTCATGATGGTCTGGACCTAGTCCCAAGAAGCATAGCTTAGAGGACAGGGTACACCCTGAAAAGGATACTGGGCAAACACACGGTCACTCAAATAGGCAAAAGCTGACAAATTAGATTCACAACGTAACAAATCTTTCCACAATCATAAGAACATGCTGAGCTCATACAGACAGGGCTGGATTTAAACCTAGATTTTAACCTGCTGACCTGAAGCTGTGAGGCAGTGCTGCTGCCCAGTGTCTCCCTTTGCCATCTTGTTTCAGTAAAAGTTATCCATAGCTTTGGCTACAGACGCATTCTATCTTATGTAATGAAAGTATTGTTTACCATGAAAACTGAGGAGTCCAGCCTACAATTCAGTACAGGTGTTATTTACTCTCCAGAATTGATATTTTTTGGTTCCTTTTTTGCTGGAACTGTAGGAAGATTTAAAGTTAATTACATGAGGTGGGTGCTTCAGTTAATGTCTTAGGCGGTGCAGTGTTCCTGCAGTCACAGAATATAAATGTGATGCCTTTTGATGAGCTGCATACATTTTCCCCTGGGACTCTGTTAGGAATGGGTGTTTGAGGAACAGGAGTGGTTGTGTGGGTCTAATGACCTGATGTCCAACTTTCTTAATCAGAGCACTGATCCAGACCATGCTGGAGCGCTGTGACAGATTCCTCTGGTCCCAGCAGGCTTAACTGTGCCATCCCATCACCTCCAGGGCTGCTATGTCTCTCAAAGGAAGAACCACCAGCCTTCGGTTTGAGATCCACTGGAGCTCCATTACATCCCTCGTGGGTTGAACAGTCTCACTATGGCCTCTACCTATTAGGTTATTTTATCTATATTTGTGGCTCCTTAAGTGAAAACATTCACTAGAATGTACCCAATTAAGTATTTTTTGAACTATTTAATTGCTACTTTCAGGATGTCTGAAAAGCTGCAGTATTAAGTCAGTTCAGGGTTTCAGCCTTGAACATTTTCTAGCACAATTGTTGCTTTAAAGTGTAAATGTCATGCACTGATATTTAACGTTTTTCTTTAGTGTTTCTTTAAAGTTTGCCTTAAATTCCACAGAAGGGCCATATTGCTAGTGCATGGTCTCCTATAGTGTGTTCCTGCAAGTTTCCTTATTAAACCATTCCAGTTCATGTGTGAGCTTATTTGTGGTCATCCTTCCTGCCTACCCCAAGGGAAGTAAAAATGTTTACGAGTAAGTTGTTACACTAAGGAGGGTCATTAACTATGCTGACGCACTGAAGAGAGCCACATATACAGACAAATGTTGACATCTGTTCAAGGCATCTATATATAGATGATACACTGCCTGCTAACATAATGTGCTACTTGCAATCCTTCAAAGTAATGGGGTGAATACAAAACCAAGCCTTACATGATCCTCTTTATGACGGTGCTGACCCATTGGAAGAATAAATGTAGAGGAATGTTGAATGTCCTCAATACACACAACACACATTACGGGAAAATGTAACTTTTATTCTTACTTGCAGTCAAAAGGAAATGTCAAGTATTGAATACTTGAAAGGGCACAGAACTCATCTGGACAGATGTCAGGTTTCCAGGAGACGGCACAGGCTTCTAGGAGTAGTACCTTCAAGCAAGGCACTCGCTCTATATTGTGCCAGTAAAATTACCCAGCTGTATAAATGGGTCAAGATTTGTAAGTAGCTGAAGAGTGGGAGTCACCTTGGCTAAAAGCATCAGCTATATGAATAAATGTAAATTGTCAGGTTTCCAGCAGACAGCATAGGATTCTGAAAGGCTGAGTGTACGGCTGAGCTCTGGTGGAGTTCAGTACTTGCTGGGCAGTCCGTTAGGCCTGTAGCGGTTTGGATCACCTCCGTGGCGACCCCAGCGGTTAGCTTCCTGGTCTGCGGCTGTGTCCTCGTGGCCACGCCCACTGGCTCCCTGCACCCTCTCCCGGGCATTGCTGAGAGTGGAGGGACAGGGCAGAGGGATGGTATAGTAGAGACCTTTACAATATACATGCTGAAGGTAAAACTGACCTGGAAGTTTGAAGGGGCCAGTCTCACAAAGAGCATTGCTGTTATACCTTCATAGATGAAGATGTATGGATATACTGATACTCAAATAAGTGCTGGTTAGGGTTAAAAAATTTACATGTTGTATTTGATGCGAAGAGAAAATTGCTGAGATGATGTAGCTTTTTGCAGCTTAGCTGCAGAGACTCAGAAGTTCAAGTCCTGGTCTTTTCCCAAAAGAGGTGGGGAAACATTTCAATGGGCCTTGAATCTGAAAGTTATTGAGAAGATGAGGGGCAGCACCACAGCCATGGAGACACAGCAGAGTCTTGGCTTACCTGATGACTTCAGCAGCCCACCTTCCCCCAGGGCCCCTCTGGGCAGCATCGTAGTTCCCTCGAGCGTGGAAGTACTTGTCCGAGTTCTTCCAGTTGGCCTCCTTCATGTCTGAGTAGGCGCGCCACATGTCACGTGACCCTTCAGAAAGGACAAGTGGAACAGACCATGTTGAGAAGGTATGATATTCATAACCAGTACATTAGTGATACTAAAGTGAATAAATGAGTCATAAGTTAAACAGTAATTAGGTAACCTAGGAGGAAACACAGAACTTACCCTGGTATGCTTCTCTAGGGAACTTGTACCACTGGGCATGGGATCCCACGACCAGCACCAGAACCAGTCCTGCCAGCAGCAGCTTCATATCTTCAGACTTGTAGACTTACAGAAGGGAACTAGGAGGAGGTAATTTGTTGAGTGTTTTGACTCAATTAGTAATGAGTAACATTGCTTATTAAAATTAATGAATTTTACCAATCAGTACACATTTTATCAAGCTTTTCTTCGATACCGGCAATAGAAATGTTCAAGGAACCTGACGAGCAGCTTCATATTTGGTCCTCAGTGGATGCGTTCTCTCTCAGTGTCCGTACTCACCAGATGGTTGCAGGGTTCTCTCCCAGATCACTGCAGTGCAGTTTCTGGAGCGAGAGCAACGGCCGACTTTTATGTCCATGGTTTCACTCCTCTGGGTGTGGCCATCTGGAGCTCACCCTGGGGCTGTGCAATCCTACATGAGGCAACACTGGAGAGGAGGTCCAAAGGAAAATCCAGACTTGTGCAATCACTACTTCTCCTTACCCTGTAGAATTGCACCCAGATCCACCTGTGATGACTAGTGAAGGGACTGTGGTTTTAACTGATCATAATGTTATGGCACTGAAATGTGAAGAATTTTAACATATTACATTTCAGTGCCAACTTACACAGGGAGTGATGGGGGGGCATCACAATACATTAACTGCTTTCACTGAGATGGGTCTGCCCTTCACAGTAGGAGTGCAGGGGTAGCATACAGCGTAGTGGCTGGCATCAACCCCCCCCCCCCCCATTGTACTACCAGTGAATTCACCCTGAACTGCTCCACTAAAAGTGAACTCTGTTAATGGATAAATAGTTGTAAGTCGCTTGGAAGAGAAGGAATGGCTCCTAAATCAATTTGCTCTTCATAATGTATGTAATGCTGTTTGCCTTCAATCAAAAAGAACCAGGACTGTATTAAAAGGCCAGAGACAGTGCATTCACAAACTAGACCATTTCTTTTTTTTATGTTGCAGACGTATGCTAAAATTAATTTTCCCTTCATTAGTCTATGCTCAATACCCCGTAACGACAAAGCAGAAACAGGATTTTAGTGTTTGCCAATGTATTAAACGTAACTGAAATGGCATTGACATAATGATTGTGGAACTTTCTTCCATCTCCACATGGGATCTGTGGAGCTCAACCAGAGTGACCATCAGGGTCTTGATCACCTCTCTTACCAAGACCCGTCGACCCCCATTGCTCAGTTTGGCCGGGTGGCCAGCTCTAGGAACGGTCGTGGTTGTTCCAAACTTCTTCCATTTAAGAATTATGGAGGTCGCTGTGCCCTTAGGAACCTTCAATGTCACAAAATTTTTTGTAGCCTTTCTCATATCTGTGCCTCGACACACTACTGTCTCAAAGCTCTTCAGGCGATTCCTTTGACCTCATGGCTTGGCTTTTGCTCCGACACACATTGTCAACTGCGAGCCCTTTTATCGATCGGTGCGTTTGCCTTTCCAAATCAAATCAGTTGAATTTACCACGGGTGGACTCCAAACGAGGTGAAGAAACATGTCAAAGATGATCAATAGAAATGGGATGCACTTGAGCTACTGTAAATTTAAAGTGTCACTGCAGCGGGTCTGAATACTTATGTTACCATGCTATTTCAGTTGTTTATTTTTAAGAAATTTGTAAAATACTGTTTTTGCTTTGTCATTATGGAGTATTAAATGTAGACTGATGAGGGAAGAAATTGAATGTAAAAGTTTTTAGGATAGGGCTGCAGTTTAAAAAAAAAAAGGGGTCTGAATATTTTCTGAAAGCACTGTACCGTGGCCTGGCACTGCCAGTTCAAACCTTCACTAGAGAAATACGTTCTGAAGTTTGATACAGTCCGACTTACCGTAAGAATGAGAAAACTATCCCTTGTCCGGGAAAAGGTGTCATTTTCCATGCATGTATTTTATAAAAAAGCCCTGAAGTCACATAGCAGCCATGACTGAGAGTGCTGGAAAGTCCACGGAAAAAACCCCCTCCTGGTCTCTCTGCCCTGTCCTGAGGTGCCTCTCTCTTGCCTGGCAGTACACGCTTCTTGTGTTCCGTCCCAAATTCTTCCCGCTGACATCATGGTCACGGTGAAAAAGAGCTACTGCTTGCTGTAGCTGGACACACTGACATTTATTCATTTAGCTGAAACTTTTCTGCAAAACAACTTAGTGTTAATCTACCTACAATTATTTACCCATTTGTACAGCTGGGTAACTTGTTTTTTTACTGGAGTAATTTAATGTAAGTACCTTGCTCAAGGGTACTATAGCCGGAGGGCATTCAAACCTGTGACCTTTGGGTCCGAAGGCAGTAGCACTAAGCGCTACGCTATGAGCTGTCCCACTGATACCAGATCCATGTCCAGTCTGAGGAGCAAAAGAACAGGCTCGGCAAAGTCTTCTAAAAACACGGATTCCCCGAATCACTGTAACCCCTGTAATCATTTAAAATGATATTGCAGTACCAATGAACAAGGTACTCGGCGTCAACTCACACACATTTTCTGAACCGCTTGTCCCATATGGGGTCGCAGGGAACCGGAGCCTACCCGCCAACACAGGGCGTAAGGCCGGAGGGGGAGGGGACACACCCAGGACGGGACGCCAGTCCGTCACAAGGCACCCCAAGCGGGACTCAAACCCCAGACCCACTGGAGAACAGGACTGCGGTCCAACCCACTGCGCCACTTCGCCACCACACCCCCTCTCAGCCTCCACTGATCCAGTAAAAATGAACTCTGGGTAAACAATCATAAGTAACTTTGGAGAGAAGTGTCTCCTAAATAAATAAATGTATGCAGTACTGTCTGTCGTCATTCATTAAGAAGAACCAGGACTGTATTAAAAGGCCAGAGATACCACGGACTTGCGCTGTCAGCTCAAGTTTTATACAGTCCAACGGAACTATTACATGCATGAAAAATGGCCTCAGTTTTTCCCGGACAAGGGATAAAGAGCTGATTTCAGTCCGGCAGCTGGGGCCAAAAGTGCTGGAAAGTCCGTAAGAATGCAACTGGCAGGCGCTGTTCAATTACCATCCGATATAGAGCAAAGAAAAAAGAAAAGTGTTAATATGAAAAAGACCTCCAATATAGCTGGGGTGGAGACCCCTTTACTGTCTTACTGGTCCTCAGTTCAAATTACTAAATGCACTTAGCATCAGTGTTGCTTTGCAGTAGTGTCAAATCAAAGTAAATTTGGGGAGGAAACTCAAGGAAAAACAGGGAGAACATGAAAACTCGGCACAGAGCCGGATTCAAACCCACGGCCAAGGAGCCACGAGACAGTAATTATAGTCATTTCCACGGACTCCGAGCACCGAGTTCTTTCCAGCCTTTACTTATTAACATGATTACTTAGGCCTTTTTTCCCCAAATACGGATGCTCCTCGACTTACGATTTTCGACTTTACGATGGTGAGCTGGCGATAGATATTCAGTACTTTGAATTTTGATATTTTTTTTTCCCTGGGCAAGTGATATGCAGAGCAGTACTCTCTCGGGATGCTGGGCAGCGGCAGCGATCCGCATCTCCCAGTCTGTCACGCGGTTGTGTTTTGTGCATCCATAATATCACAGAAATGCCCATCTGTGTCTCCTGCTACTGGAGGGAAGAAGAAGAGGAGAGCAGTTACTCTTGAGGAGAAACTCAGGATAATTGCCCAGAATGAAGGCGGCAAGCCTGTAATGGCCATCGCACGTATGCTAGGCTGTGATGTTCGGTAGGTTAGGTGTATTAAATGCATCTTTGACTTACGATGGGTTTCGCGGAAGGTGACCCCATCGCAAGTCAGTGATCACTGTACGTTTTTGACACAACTATTTGAAATGATTTGTTCCCTCGGGTTAAGAGACACACCGTCTTATCTCCGTTGAACCAGTTAACACAGAACATTATTTAACAAAAAAATAGTTTGAATTTTCTGGTCTGTATACATACATTTCCTTTTAGTTCCATTTCAAACCGAAAATGGAGAGAAGCCTGTTATGTTGCTTAAATGAATAAAGAAAACTTCTGTAGCCTATTAACTATCATTAGGGCGTGAACTTTTGCAAACTTTTCATGAAGGAAATTAAGAGCCAAAATGTGCAGCCACGCCAGAACATTTTAATTTCCTAAAGGTAATGTATTAAAGTGCTGGCATTCTGTCTCCGAACAACTACCAAGAGTAATTTAGCTTTAGTTCTATTTATTTAAAACTAAAATAGTTTTAGATATAAATAAACCGTGACCGAATGATTAGATGTTCGAAATGTCCACTAATATTTTCAAAACTGAAAGAGTCTACACATGGAGTTACGCTTTTCATTACAGCTTTCAAGAAGTAGCGGGTAAAGTCAAATCAAATAGCACGGTAACCTTTGAATGCTATTCTTTATACTGCTGGACTGATAAGTTTCCATCATCGCTTCAATTTTCACATACAGGGTCCTTTAACAACCAGCTAAACGCTTCCGAAGGCTCAGCGAAAGAACGTGTCATTCATTACGAGCCTCAGAGCAACAGCTCTGGGATGAAAACACAGGCTATTCATAGAGTACAATCATTTTGTAAGCGCTAAAACCTCAATCCCAGATTAAACCGCGGTAAAAATACACCGCCATCTGTAGCCACTGAAATAGAGGCGTCTCGGTGTAAAAACACACAACCGTTAAGATTATATGCTTTAAAAAGAATGCTCTAATTATTAAACTATTTTTATAATTAGAAAAAGTCCATCTGAAACATAACTGTATGCACTGTAAATTTTAATAAACCCAGAGACAAAAAAAAAAAGCCTTTTGAAAATATTTGTGTCATGGGGTTCAGCCTGGAAAAGTGAGACAAAGTAATTCAAGAATAAGTAGACAGCTGGTAGTATAGTTGTTAGAGCTGTTGCTTTAGACCCAAAGGTTGCAGGTTCAATCCCCCTCCAGTTATACTACCGTTGAGCAAAGTACTTACTCTAAATTGCTGTGGTAAAATTCCCTAGATGTGTAATCCATTGTAAGTTGCTTTGGAGAAAAGTGTTAGAAGTGAATAAATTCAAGAACAGCATGAAAACTTCTCAGCAAAAAGCTAGAGTTATAAACCAGAGAAAGCAATCATTTGCCACTGGAATTAAAATAATAGGGTTTTATTTAATAAAAAAGCATGTTACAATTGTCTTGTCCCGCCAGAAATACAACTCCAGGTGAGCACAGCCCAAAGAAAACAAATTTACCACCCTTAATGTGAACAAATCCTTATTCCAAATTTGAAGGTACAAATCTCATCGGCTACTTTTTTCAAAGCAAACCGTCCTCCCATTTGTACGGTTATTCACGCTGGACGTCAGAATGGATAAACTGGGTTTATTCATTCGACTCTGGGGAAAAAAAAAATAAATGCGCTTAAAAAGTTCACTTTCAGGAAGCTGTTGTGACAAGGAGCACGTGATCATCGCCATGACGCCGCACTGGCTTCCACTCCTTCTCCATGCGGAGGACGATAAAAAGTGACAACGTGAGAAAGACGATTTTTGCAATATCGAGTTTCCGCTCTGTCCCCATTCGAAGTTCCACTGGATCTCAGCCTTGTACCGTGTTTCTAAGAGCTTCGTCCGCTGTCCAGTCCTTTGTCCCCTCTCCTCTTCGAAGCCTCCGTCCATCCCTGTCGACGCACACGGCCAAGTCCGCGCCGCCTCCCGTTTTGGACGGCGTCCACGGAGCGGCGTCCGTCCACGTTGCGCTGGACCTCTCGCTCACTGTCGCGCTCGAGCGAAGGCGTCGCGCAACCAGGCAGAGTCTTCGTAGAGGCGCGGGTCGCCCAAGTACTCGGTGGTGCGCTTGTAGAAGTAGTAGTACAGCACGGCCGCTGCGAACGAGCACGCGGAGTCCGTATTAACACATCATTCCAGAAACTTCTGCACCGGTCTCCATGTTAGCTGATGGAACGGTGTTCACGGTAGCAGAATAAACCACAACCTTGCTCCTGCGCTAAGGGATCGCACTTCAAGGGCCGTGTCTCTCACCCCTCGATTTGTGCCACACGAACCGACGGCACGCTATTACCCCCCAGTGGGCAGCAGTCATTGCAACTAGCACTATGTTGACCCTCTTGTCGTATTCATTGGCGGAACACTCTGGATACCACGTTCATGCAAAATGCTGCCAATAAGAACCAAGTGCTACGACTCTGTTTACAGCAGTCTATGACCCTGTACCGTGTTTCTGTGCAACGCTGAGAAACATAAGAGGTCTGATCAAAAACTTCCAAGACCTCTTAGTTATTTAAAAAAAAATAGTGCACCTACAATAGGGCTGCTTGAAAGTATGATAAAACTAAGGGACACAAGGAGTTACCATGAAATGGTTATTTATTCATTTTGTAAGTTTATTATATACAAGGATAACAACCATCCCTGTAGGGTTCATATACTTTCAGGCACCACTGTATGTGATCAATAACCTCGTTTACGGATCAAGTTTTGCTCCATACATGAAGAGCTGGAGCGATATGATCCCCGCGGAGGGTCTTGAAAGGGTACGGCCTCTGTGCGTATGAAACGCCATGTGTGTGTGTCCTCAGCGCTGATTGAGAGCATGGTAACTCCTTGTGTGCCTTAGTTTTTACCACAAAATGGGTATTTAATGAGAATCAGTGTTTTTCATGTGACATAATAGGTGTGTAATGACCAATTCCATTTTACTTTAGAGGAAATGGTGTGTGTAGTAGAAACACACAAGTAGTGCAGGTGTAAAAATAAGTGAAGCTCTAGTTAGACTAACTAGGCAAGTAGAAGCAGGGGTGTAAATCATAGTCATTTACTCATTTTGTATGTTTATTTTAATATTTCATACAGGAATATGACCATCCCTAGAGGGTTCACACACTTTCAAGCAGCACTGTACATGTGTGTTGTCCCCTTCCTCCAGTCTCCGCCTTCCAGCCACAGAAGGGTTCCAGGTTACATAATACATGACTTATGTAAAACAACAGCGGAGGTCAGTGGCTTAAATTCCAAGCCATGGAAAATTTCTGTTACTGGTTACGTTAACATTGCGGCCTCCTTGTGGTGGCGTGGCTGATGTAAAATGATCATGTAAACTTTTTTTTTTTTTTTAAAATTAAAATTTACGTAGTGGCCTGGACAGCACGATAGATCTCCAGTTCGACCCCCACTCAGCCTGTGTGGAGCCTGCAAGTCCTGCCCACGTTTGTGTGGGTTTCCTCCTGCGCTCCAAAGATGTGCGTTTGGTGCCGTCACAGCAGCAGCCCCACTGAATTCCCACACAGGGATCAATAAAGTGTCATCATCAGCATTTGTGTACACAGTAATGTACTCCTATTTATAGGTCCCTATTCATAAAATATTCAAATCACTTTCAATTTTAAAATATTTTTATGTCTTAAATCTGCAATAGGCAGTACGGCACTACATACCATTAATACTGTGATTTTTAAATGTCATTTTCTATGCGGTTTATATAAGAAAGACTGAATTAACATTTTTAACATGTGCACAGACACTAACAAACATAACCTAAGGTTTAATAAATGGGTGGTGTCAACTTGTGTAATGAGATGAGGTCAGGTGATGAGAGGATGTGATATAACAAGAATGTCCCCCGCCCATCACAAGCTGCGGTAAAATGGTTGGTGGTGCGTGCACCATGAAACACACACACACACACACACACACACACACACACACACACACACACACACACACACACACACACACACACACACACACAAAATGGGTGAACCTGAACAGCATGTCTTTGGACTGTGGGAGGAAACCAGAGCACCCAGAGGAAACCTACACAGACACAACATGCAAATTCCACACAGACTGAGCAGGGATCAAACCCATGTCCTTCCACACCACCCAGGCACTGTGAGGCAGTAGCACTACTTGCTGTGCCACTGTACTGCTCATGTTACTATGCAGAAGACAACGGACACAATGTACACCCACTTCTCTGAAATAAAAAGTGTTACAATTTTTTCATCACACCTCTTGTTACTTACACAGTCGCTGGAAAACAAACAGGGTTTGGAGACCATCTGTCCATACAAATCGGTTGGAGTCCAGCCAGCGCAAGTTCTGCCAAACAAATAAAATGGGAGAGGAAAGAAAGACTACAATGTTTATTCACTTAAAACTAAGCGATCATCATTACCTCCTTTAACCAGAAGATTATTCAAATATGGTATTAAAAAAAAGCACTTCTGGGGTCTTTTTTTTTTTTTTTTAAAATTAAACCCACAGCCACTGGGCTTCACAGTGCCACTCAAGGACACATGTTACCTTGTGTCACGTAATAAACTGCTATGCGTGTGAATTTCCTTCCGGGGATTAAATAACCATCCTATCTCCTCCAAACAGTTGCCCAATGAAACATGACACTCAGCTGATGCTCTTCTCCAAAGTGACTTAAAATTATTTACCCATTTGTACAGCTGGGTAAATTTACAGGAGCAATTTAGGGTAAGTACCTTGCTCAAAGGTACTACAGCTGGAGGTGAGACTCAAACCTGTGACCCTTGGGTCTAAAGGTAGCAGCTCTAACCACTACACTACCAGCTGCACTCCTCCCTGGTGATCTGGACTCCCACTCCTGATATAAACACCCTAAAGACATTGACTGTCGCACAGTGCCTGTGCACCACAAAGCCCCTTGGAGCCTAGAGCAGTTCCAACTCACTGTACCATGATCCAGCAGTGGAAGGAGATGCTGAGGGTCAGGTAGAGGGCAGACAGCAGCAGCAGAGCCCGGAAGCGCTCCAGCAGCAGAGACACTAGGCCCACCTGGAACACGTACGTGTTGAACATCATCAGCAGGATGATGATGACGTTGAAGAGGATAGCGATGTCCTGGATACTGGGGCAGAAGAAGGCAGAGAGAAGCCGTCTGAGCTTTGCTGGTTATTCGTTTTAACGATTACTGCACCACTGAATTCTGAACATTCACTTGGGACCAGGGGTTTGTTCACAACTCTGTTTGTTTGTAACTTCAAACCTGTTTTTACCATTATGTTCCATTCATTTATATTTATCTGATGCTTTTCTCCAAAGCAACTTATAAAGTAAAGCTACTTGCAATTATTTACCCATTTATAGAGCTGGGCGGTTTCAGACAATGTGTCTGTGTGTAACTTTAGTGGAGCAATTCAGGGTAAGTACCTTGCTCGAGGGTGCTACAGTTGGAGGCGGGATTTAAAAAGGCAACCTTTGGGTCCAAAGGCAGGTGTGTTAACTGCTACACCACCAGCTGCCCCTATAAATATATGTATTATGCAATAAAAGCTGAAGAATATAGACATTCCTTGAATTATTGATGGGGATAGATTCTATAAAAAATTGAGACTAAGCTACAAAATTTAATACTCTGCAACACGTCCATCCACATATTATTCGTACCGGTTGCAGTGCTTCTGGGATGGACTACAGAAACAGCATGTGAGGCACAGTACACCCTGGATGTGACGTTACTAAGCCACAATTTTTAAAATTAATGTCAGACTACATTAAAATTAACCCTTGCTAAAAAATGACTGAAAATGAAAAATACACCAGCTCCACAACCTCCGACTCAATGCGGATGAGCAGTTAATCACAAACACATCATACGGTGACAGCTGGTAGTGTAGAGGTTAGAGTTACTCCCTTTGAACCCACAGGTTGCAGGTTCAAAGCCCACTGCCATCTATAGTACCTTTGAGCAAGTAGTTAGAGTTACTGTCTTTGAATCTAAAGGTTTCAGGTTTGATCCCCACCTCCAACTGTCATACCCTTGAGCCAGAAGCTACACTTAAATTTCCCAGCTGTATAAATGGGTAAATAATTGTAGGCAGCCAAACATTAAGGTGCTTTGAAGAGAAGTATGAGCTAAATGAATAAATATATATGTTTGCCAGCTTTGAGCCATGTCGTCTTGCTATTGATCGCCAACACTCAGGAACACCAGACACAAGCTGTAGACAATGTGGAAGTGAGTTGCATGGAGGCAGTCCCACACCCCTCTTGCGTTTCTACTCCGTCTGGATGCGTCTCACTGCCAACTAAGACTTTGACACGGAAATGCAGGTGGCGTTCGATCTGCAACAAAAATTTTAGTAAACAGTGGAAAAAATGCCATTAAAAATAAATGAGAAAAATCACAAGTGTAATGTTGAGGAGTCACTGCAGCTATAAAATATATCACTACATTTTCAAGATGATTTCACAATTTATGAAAAGAAAAAAAAAAAAAAAACCATATGAATTATGGTACACTTTCACACCATAAGAGAAGGGGTGATGGCTGTAGATATTTGTAAGCTGTTGTAATTCTGAGACCTAAGGATGAGTGCAATGCACAGATTGCATTGTCAAAGCTCCCTGGAAGCTGGCGGAGACCCAAGGCTTTCCTCACTACTTGCCCTCGGCTACCGCGTCCTGCAGCAAACACGATGCAGAAACTGTGGGGGAAAGGAGGCGCCTATCAGACAAACATAGGACTGGAAAGCCCTACAGATGGACCACTTCATGACTGCTGAACATGGAGGAACGTGGGGGGAAAGCACCAAGAGGACTTCTTGCTAAAGCAGGGACATCGTAGGTGTAGTGTAAGACTGAGGACATTCCCAGGAGGGAAGATGGATAATTAATTCTTTTATCCACACCCTCGCCCTGTGCAGGAGGTCAGATGAAGTAGGAGCAGTAACGCTTCAGGATCAGCACCCCGGGCCTGCTGCCGACATGGCTCGTGTGAACGCGGTCACCTGCTCAGGCACCTCGGCCAGATACACACCTATAGTCACTCAGCGCTTCTGGACTCTGTCTACCTGCCACTACTACTACCAGCAACATGAGTCTCAGCAAACTCAAGTACAGACATGCGTTGCTTGATGACGGGGATATGTTCTGAGAAATGCGTTGTTAGGCGAACATCATAGAGTGTACTTATACACACCTTGATGGTATAGCCTCGATCACAGTGTCCTTATACAAACCTAGATAGTATAGCCTTGATCACAGAGTGTACTTATACACACCTTGATGGTACAGCTTCGATCAAAGAGTGTACATATGCACACCTAGATGGTATAACCTCGATCATAGAGTGTACTTATGCACACCTAGATGGTATAGCCTTGATGCAGTCAAGAGACACGGTAAACACAAGATTTATGACGTGGCGTAATAGCATACTGTTTTACAGTAAATTTTAATAAGTAGAAAGAGTACACTTATAAAACAACATAGGTGTTTATCATTATCAATTATTATGTAGTGTACATAATTGTATGTGCTACACTTTTATACAACTGGCAGCACAGTAGATTTGCTTACAGCAGCACCACCACGAACATGTGAGTAACACGTCACGCTACAACGTCGCTGGTCGAAAAGAATTTTTCCAGCTCCATTATAATGTTATGGGACCACTGTCGTTTACGTGGACAGTTATGTGGCACATGACCGTACAGGCAGTCCTGGACTTACGACGTATGTGATTTATGGCTACCCGATTTACAATGGTCATGCCGTCAACCAAATTGCATTATTTCCAAGTCCTGATGTTTGGCCATACCATTGAACTTGGACTGCTCCATCCGCTGTACGGTAACATCGATCATCTGTGCTGCTGCAAGGTGCCATATTTCTTATTGATCCAGTCAGTGGATCCATCAATGGTTGCATTTCATTTACTAACTTTTTTAAAGAACGTTTTACTTCTTATTCCACTTAAGTGACACTTTTCTGGCAGCGCAGGAAAAAAGCAAAAGAAAAGCTTTAGAAATTAAAGTACGAATAATAGTGCAGCATGAAAATACTATAGCCTATTTATACTGTTATTCTGTATGATTTTAACATGAATAATGTGTGAAATTAGAAAAAAATACAGCCCCAATTACACAACATATTATTTATGCGGGGCAGCTGGTAACGTGGTTAAGAGTTACTGCCTTTGGCCCCAAAGGTTGCAGGTTCGATTCCCACCTCCTGGTGTAGTTCCCTTAAGCAAGGTACTTACCGTAAATTGCTCCAGTAAAAATTACCCAGCTGTATAAATGGAAAACAGTATCATGAAAATGTACGTTAACTGTTTAAATACATCCTTATGTTTTACATAACACAGCATGAGGAAACCCTGCCTGCAGCTGAGGACAACCTGTATCATTTCTGAGATCAGAATTTTCTCCCCTATCCATCAATGTCAAAGGTTGGTCTACCCACATGCAGCCAAAATTGTAAATGAAAACGGAACCAAAACTGAACCATTAGAAGGAGGCACCAAAAGTTGTGCCGTTACCACGGCAACCTGCTTACTGCGCTACAAAGTTAAGGTTGGACATTAGAAGCTTTGCCCTAATGTGATGTTCACACCATGTTAAGGTACAGCTGCTGTGATCCCAATCACATTTCACCCTTGTCATTAAAAAAAAGGAGAAAGTTAATGCAGTTATTTAGCACACTCTTCTCTAGAGCAACTTACAGTGTTAAACTACGTACAATTATTTACCCATCATACGGGTGGGTTGTGTTCCTGGAGCAATTTACAATAAGTACCTTGCTCAAGGGTACTACAGATGGAGGTGTGATTCGAACCTCCGACCTTTGGGCTGAAAGGCAGCAGTTCCAGCCAAACACTGACTAGTTTGGAACTCTAAGGAAATTGCCAAAAAAAAAAAAAAAAAAATGGAAATAACACTGAAATCAGGTTATTCCCCTGGTGTTACAGCTGATGATTGTTCCCTACTCCCCTTTCCCACATTTTTACACCCCTGTTCTAGATTCCGCATCCAACATCCTCCCCTTCTCCTGAACCTACAAACAGACCCCCAGGTTTCCTTACCTCACTGCTTCTCCCCCACTTCTCCTTCCTTCACCGATGCCCCACCCTTCCAACAATGCACCCCCCCCACCCTTACCCCACTTCATTCCTAGGCGCCCCCTGCCGGCACCCATCCCTCCCTTCCCTCGACTCACATGAAGAGCACCAGCTGGACGACGGGAGCCGCCCTCAGCAGCTCGCTGAAGGAGTTGACGAAGAGGTCGTAGGCCAGCAGAGCCAACTGGATCAGCAGAACCAGGGAGTAGTTGTTTGTCTGAAGCATCTCTAGGCAGGATGTGGGTTCAGGCTAAAAGTGTCCTCCTGCTGGTATGGCTTCAGGATCACAACTCGCAGATTCGAGATCCAGCTTAACAGCCTCGTCCTCGGAGTCCTGTCCACTTGTCCTCCGTGCTTCCTACGCAGCAGGTGCTCACACGCTGACTTGCGTTAACTCACACCAACGGTCCAAGGCAATTCGGCTCCAGTTCGGCGTTCCAGGCGACAGCCGAGTATGCGTCGCTGCTCCGGTCCATAGCGTCATTACAGAATCAAGGCTGCCAAAAAAAAAAAAAAAAAAAAAAAGCGTCCCGGATGTCCTCTCAGGAGGTTGTGCGTGCGAGTCCGTGACCAGTCGCTCAGCGCATGGGAATGTCAGCGCCGTCTTTCTCCAGATGAGGCAAAAACAATGCCATCGGTGTGATACTAGCCACCGCGCATCTGGACGAGCAGAACATGGCTCAGGAACACATGAGTGGAGAGGAGAGGAGAGCGTGGGACAAAGGACTATGGGTAAGAGCGGAGGTCACAGGTGGCACAGGGGTCTGGTACGGTGCTGCACTAGACAGCGTGTAGAGCCGAGTATCAAGCACTGCATCTTATCTTCTCAACAGCAAGAGGATTATTTGAATTTTGCTGGAAAAAAGGAAACGAATTAACAGGTTAATGATGTTACAAACACTGGAGTCAATATCGACAGATCACTTAATTTTCCACCGAATGGTAGTGTAGAATTTAAATTCTACAATCTATTTCTCCAACTGCGAGGAAGGAGACTTATAAACTCAACTTCCGGCACAAACTATCAGTGCAGGGGACAGCTGGTAGCATAGTGGTTAGAGCTGCTGCCTTTGGACCCAAAGGTTGCAGGTTTGAATCCCACCTCCAGCTGTAGTACCCTTGAGCAAGGCATTTACCCTAAACTGCCCCAGGGAAATTACCAATCTGTATAAATGGGGATGCTGCTTTGGAGAAAAGTATCAGATATGGTAAATTACTCCTGTACACAGGTAACTGATGAGGGGAAGAATAGCTCTTAAAGCTCCACTTAATTAAACCCTTTTGTTAATAGAGGAAAAACATAAAAAGCAGGTACTGCATTTCCCCCAGGTTGGAATAACAATACAACAGTTCCAGATGTGGTCACAGCAGCATCAGTCACCAACAATAATGACTAATAATAGGTCGCTTTTGATACCATGGTTTAATACAGTATGCCAATATCTTCTCACACCCCGAGTCAGAGAATGGCTATGGAAAACAGGGGCAAAGACATGGTGCGCACACACACGCAGATGTCTGTGTTTTCCAACACACAAGCAGAAAACGGCTATAGGACCCATGTAATTACACATTTTTAAAAAAAACTTGTTGCAGTTCATTCATCTGACATTCCTACAGGTTGCTTTTGCCAGCATTCCATATTTTATTTACATTTATTTATTTAGCAGATGCTTTTCTCCAAAGCGACTTCCAATGAACTCTCCGTAGTGTTATCAGGCCACACACCTTATTCACCGCGGTGACTTACACTGCTAGATACACTACTTACACTGGGTCACTCATCCATACATCAGTGGAACACACACTATGGCTGAACCTGAACAGCATGTCTTTGAAGTGTGGGAGGAAACCAGAGCACCCAGAGGAATGCCACACAGACTGAGCAGGGATCGAACCCACATCCTCTCGCACCACCCAGGTGCTGTGAGACAGCAGCGCTACTCACCGTGTCGCCCACTTATTAATTACTACATGACTTCATACAATCTCCACTCCATATCACAGTGTAGGACATTACTAAATTTTTTAATTGGCTGCTCTTGACTATGGGATTTCCTACTTGTGTCTGATAAAACACATCTGGCTGGAGAGATGGTGCTGTATTGTATGTAATCCAGAACATCTTTTGTCGGGGGGCTGGAAAACTGTAAAGACAACAGTTAGTTAAGGAGACTTTTGGATTTCGGCCAGAGCGGCTTTAGAAAGCCGGACTCTCAGGCTCAAGTGAAATTACAATTATCAGACGTTTCTCTCCAAAGTCACTGACAGTGTTAACCTACCTACAATTATTTACAAATTTATACATCTGGATGATTATTATTATTTTTTTTTTTTACTGGAGCAATTTGGGGTAAGTACCTCGCTCAAGAGGACTACAGCCAGTGATAAGATTCGAACCCATGACCTTTGGGGCCAAAGGCAGCAGGTGTAACCACTACGGTGCCAGCTGTGAAATAAAAGTACCACTAACACAGGTGGACTTTTTCCAGCCCATAAGTACTATAAAGACCAACCTTTTTAGAGCAGCGGACACAGCGAGGTAAGGAAAGTCAACATTTCTCAGAATTTATTGCTTTCTGGATGTTAGAGTCCCAGTGATGGGAGTAAATTAAAAAGGGGGAAGGAGAAGGGAAGGAAAAAAAAAAAAAAGCGAGGAGAGACTTTGAGCAAATCTTGTCGGCTGCCATCTACACTGACGGAGACGGTTTACCGCGTTCCGACAGGTATGACAACTACAAAGGGAAATGGATTAAAGTTTAATTTCACTGAGTGGCAATGTTTCCACTCTGTTTTAATCTCTCTCACTTCTCGTAAGCCAGCACAGGGGAGCAGTCACATCGATAAACAAACACACCCACACACATAACCCTAACTGAAATATGCACAAGCTCATAAACACCGGTACAATTTAAAAAAGACACAAAATACACACCAACATCTCTTCCAATGACAAACCTTGGAACATGGAGCAAACCGGACTTAGTCCTAATATTTTTCCTATAATGAAAATAAAAGCTTAACATACTATTTTAAAACTAATGCTTCTTAAATAGACAGTTGAACTCCTAAGGGCCAGTTGCTAGTGTGGTGTTTACAACTGTTCCCTTTGGACCCAGAGGTCACAGGTTTGAATCCCACCTCCAGCTGTAGTACCCTTGAGCAAGGTACTGACCCAGCTGTATAAATGGGTAAATAATTGTAGGTAATGGGGGGTGTGGTGGCGCAGTGGGTTGGACCAGGTCCTGCTCTCCGGTAGGTCTGGGGTTCGAGTCCCGCTTGGGGTGCCTTGCGCTGGACTGGCATCCCGTCCTGGGTGTGTCCCCTCCCCCTCCGGCCTTGCGCCCTGTGTTGCCGGGTAGGCTCCGGTTCCCCGCGACCCCGTATGGGACAAGCGGTTCTGAAAATGTGTGTGTGTATAATTGTAGGTATCTTTACATTGCACATTGCTCTGGAGAAAAAAAAGTGTGGTGTAAAATTAATAAATTCAAAAGGTATTTATGGATCACCTGGGCAAGATGTCCAATTTGTACCTGGGTAAAGGGGCTGACAGACTAAAACACCGCAGACGGGTGTTCCCACACCAGACGCCCAAAGCCAAGCCAGTCTCCACCACCACACCTCCAGCAGGAATCCCCTAGACAGGCAACGGAAAACCTCACCAGCAGCCTGATCCCGTGGCCACAGCGACCCAACGGTCAAAACACAGTGCGAGTTTTCGTCCAGGAGCCCGTCTCCGTGCCAGCCAGTCCGCCCGAGCGCTCGGTAACACGAGGGATTATGGGTTGGGGTGGGTGGCTGGCAGATGCTAGGCCTGCAGAGCCATTGTAATACCCTGCCAAACGCTGCCGCTAAGACCCAACAGACGTAACAGATTTGCAGACTCTAAAACCAAAGGTCCCCCTATAATATGGCTCAGAGAGCCTCCTTAAAATAAAGCTGAACAGTGAACCTGAACAATAGAATTAGGAGTAGGAGTAGCTGAGGTTTCGGTCAGTAAGTCACATGGAAGGGTTGCAGTCTGCTACTCAGCCATTTTATTCTATTAAGACCTTAAAAAAAAAAAAAAAGTTGTAAAATACACAAAAATGCCATCGAAGTGCAGCTGCTGGTTTTGCAGTGTTCAGATCATGGGCTATAGGTAGTTTATTTCACTCCTCTGCTGTCAGACCTGTTGTACAAAGAAACAAAATCCAGTCTCCTCTCTGTTCTCTTAGGGCCCCATGGCATTAGAAAGGTGTTATTTTACATTTATTCATTTATTCGATGCCTTTCTCCAAAGAGACTTCACCTTGATATACTTTACAGGGCTGGGAAATGTTTTGTGGAGCAATTCAGGAGAAGTTCTTTGCCCGAGGGTACAACAGCAGGAAGCAGGATTCAAACCCGCGAGCTCCGAGGTGGCAGCTCTGACCGCTGTCTATGGGCCTTTAGACCCCAAGGTTGCAGGTTTGAATCCCACCTCTGGCTGAAGTATCTTGATCAAGGTACTTACTGCAAAAATTGCTTTGGAAAAAAAAAATACTGATGTATAAAAGGGTAAATAGATGTACACACCTCAACATTGTAAGTCGCTTTGGAGAAAAGCATCAGCTAAATGAATGAATGTAAGAAAAGTCACAAAGTGGAGTGTGTGTGTCCCACTCCTATGACATGTAATAGTGCGGTACGCAGCAGCCCTGCCTGCAATTGTACCATCCCTAGACCAAGTTTGGCAAAGGATGTTGAGAATGGGCACTAGACAGAAAAACTGACCTTCAACCACAGACAGAGCCAACGCTGCCTGTCTTTTCCAATAGAGACATGTGCGCCGGCACAATGTTGGGTCCAGAGCCCTGAGAAGAGCAGAGCTGGGGACGTGTATAAACCCACACGAAAATTTACACTGCAGGACAGCGGTCCGTCTCAGCGTCTCCGGATGGCGCTCGGCTAGATGGTCCTCACCTGATGCTCCTCACGGCTCATCTAAAGACCTTAATGACAGCGAGGTATTAATAGGTACACACACAGACAGTGTGAAAAGGGATTATACCCAGTTTCACTGTGCTCAAGGTGTACAGAACTGCTCCGAAGGGGAAACTGTTCTGCTACCTGGAAGAGGATGGGGGGGGCTGCTTGCAATTTTATTATTATAATGATCCAAGGAATATTTCAGGGCGACGTGATTAGATAGTCGTGGATCGGAGCAACGTGATTCAGCACTCATAATATAACAATAATAATGTTGACTTCATATTGGGAACTGACAACCACCAGTTTTTCTTGGCTAAAAAAAACTCCCCCTCCAGGGAATGTTCTGTTTCTCAATCACTCAGTACAACAGATCGTATCAGCGCAAATAAACAAGGAGGAAACGGACCCGAATTCTCGGCGGCAAAACGGCCCAGTTTTTGAAAAGCAGAGATTTATTCGAATTCGCTAAAATAACACGACTCGCTCTTCGGTTATCACTCCGCACAGGTACATTTCCAGCTATTATAAGAAAACGCGGCGCAGCGCTACATCTGGCAATAATCACACCTGAAGCAGTGTTACATCGTTTCTCCTTCCTATCCTTGGCTTAAAAATAACCCGCGAGCAGCTCCGTTCCGGGTTTAGTTAAGCACGTACATATCGCTCAGAAAGAAAAAAAAAAAAACACTTGTCTTGCTGTTCCAAACAAACCTGTTCCACATGTTTAAAGTAACAAGTACCTGAGATCCGTCTTTGATTCAGAAATTTTGCTGCTTTTATGTTCGCTCTTCCCCGCATCGCTCCACGACTGCTAGCCGCTAGCAGACTGAGCCCCAGCGACCGGAGCTCGGGCTACACCATGGAAACGCGGTTTATCCCCTACCACCGCACTTATATGAAACGCGCATAGACTTTACAAAGGCCGGTTTACATAGCGCTAGTCATACGCGCAGCTGATTATGATAACTACACGAGTACACAGAGTATAAATTCCCAGAACGATGTATAATAATGTCATATCATATTACCTACAGATTTTAAACAATAAAAGTGTGCCTGCTTATTCATTCGTTACAAATATCAGTCTGTAATACCATAAAAAGAAGCATTATGATTTAGTCAATTGTTTGGACCTTAGTCGTATTTGACACACCGTATACACATGTTTTTACGGTAAAGCCTTGGGAACTGCATCTGAGTAGGAAGAGGCCTCGGAGTCTGATTCAGGATCAGTTCGTATTCTGCTTTATCGTGTCTGAGCAAGAAAACACCGACCCAGCGCCGTGTAGGGGAGGCCAGTTTCTAAAGTTAAGACTTTTGAATGGAAGTTGAAAAAAGAACCGCTATACTTAAATATTCACCCCTCTTTTCCCGATTATGTCTAAAGGAGGGGAGGACAGAATGAAAAAAGTAACATATTTTCGGTTAGGTTTTGCGAGAGGCGAAACTGCCGGTACGCGAACTGACCGCTTCAAAGTGCCATTTCTTTAAGGCGGCGGAGTGTGAGACACAAACGGCCGGGGGCGCTCGTGAGCTGTGCCGGAAAGGCGCGCGCAACTTGGAAACGCGCGGTCAGGGCAACGGTGAGTAAACGTTGCGGACGGACACGATGTGTTCACTTTGCTTTCCTGGATGAGCTTAATTTCGGCGGAGCAAAACAGTCGCCGTTAAAAATCTGACCGTGTAAGGGAGAGAACCGGAACGGCGCGTGCTGGTTCAGGTGAGGCGAAGGTACGAAGTCGGTTCGCTCGGTGAGGAGGTGACAGCTGCCTGGCTGGTGCGCCGCTGTATGACCACTGCATCATGATCGTACACAGAATACACTCTGGATACCGAAAAGCTTCACTCTTCTTTCCAGCAGCCGCAGTGGGGAGCACGAATGTAACATTTTTATCTGTTTCAACGCAGTTTTATTTAATAATATAAAAAGAAATAGAAAATAATAAAGCACGTTGAACTTACAGTCTTACTGAGGACTTCTGTCAAAGTCCAAAGCGGTTTCTATTCCTTTTTTTTTTTTTTTACTTATAAAAAACTGGCTTCAAATGAAAAGGATCGACACATTTTAATCACATTTGAGTGCAAGAAAGAATATCACAGTTTGAGTTTCCCGTAGTTTCGGGAACTCCGAGCACACATAGACAGTGAATTGTTTCTAATCACTGAATGACAATGTTAATAATATATTCCGCCGTGCGATTTTTGGGACCGACCTGCCGGTTATGTCTTTTTTTTTTAACTTTTGCTGTACATTTTGCACGGTAAAAATCGAATCTTTTACTCATAATTCATCTTAAGGATAAATTTATTTTAATAACGTATTAATTTTAATAGAACGTTGGTTGCTTTTTTAATTTGAAAAGGGGAAATTTGCTTCGGGACTGGATTTATTTTAAAGAATAGAACGAAAGAAGGAAGGAGAAGGTGTATTATGGGCAATATTACTTATGGAAAAGCTCATATTTTGCTTTTGAGTAACTGAACGGAAATTGTTGTGGAGGCGAAGCGCAGCAGCGCGCGCCCTCGTTTCTGTGGCGCCAAATCCAGCGCGTTCTGTGTGACGCGAATCTTCTTGTACGTCGTGTAACACAGTGCGGTTCAGTCTGACGGAATAATTGTCCGTGAAAGAAGATAAAGGGACAAAATTGGTAGAAAAATTGTGAAGTGTGTGTGTGTGTGTGTGTGTGTGTGTGTGTGTGTGTGTGTGTGTGTCCCCTGGCGCAGAACAGCTCTCATTCGTCAAAATTTGTTTTAGTAAGTTAGTGGTCATCTTTACACTGTAAAGAAATTTACAGCGAGTGTTTCGCTGGTTTTTCCTGTCACACTGCTCAGGCTACATCGATTTTTTTTTTTTTAAATTAACTTTATTAAATAAAGTTATTAATACAATACACAATTAAAAACAAACATAAACAAATTTACAGTCAAACAAATCCAAAACCACATTTCCTACAGTTGGTCAACAAGCTCACTAAAAAAGCCATCACATAAAATCAAAATGCATTGTCAAGACAATAACTATGATAACAAAGTCTCTTTCCCATAACAATCCCCCTTCCTGGCTTCAAAATATACAACTGACCCACGTCTTCCCCACACCAACATACCCATGAAAGGACTGTTCCCCAATAGCAGCCTAACCTGAGTCATCGTATCACATACATGCATCTTCCAAAACACATAAAATACTTCTAAATTACAATATAAAACTTTACCATACACCCTAAAATCAGACAAGTAAATACAGAACAAACATACACATAAGTTAGTCATCAACAGAAAAAAGTTAGAAGTGCACAAAATAACCTAATAAAATAAGGCCACTAATATCTGTGACTAAATGCTATACGGATAAAAACTGCTCTACAGCGAGTGTTTCAGAGAGTTCGGTGATGGTGCTTCATGGCACAGCACTCTCTATATATCCTGTCTGCTGTCTGCGGGGTTCACTGGCTCATAAGTGAATCTAACTGATTTTACGTGACTGTACAGTTAAGTCTGGATTTGGTGCAGTGTGCTGGATACTGGATTTTGTTTGAAAACACACTTGACACTCACGTTTTCTTGCTTTTACACAGCGGTGGGCTGCATGAGAACGTAGTCATTCGCTTTCCCTCCTTTTTATCACTGAACTCCTGATCGTGCTGAAGACGCAACACGAGATTAGTAAAACATTTATGCTTTCGTTGAAATATGAAGACATTCTTTCAATGGTCGGTTTATGTTCTTAAGCTAAGAAAATAAACTTTTTTTTCCGAAAGTGGCAGAGATTTTTTTTCCTCTCCCTCTTTTGCTTCATTTTTGTTCTACTGGTTTCTAACTATGGTTATTTTTTAAAATAAACTTATTAATTTAGCTACAACTGTAATTTATTATGCTATCTGAATGTTTGTTATTCAAATGTATTTACGCACTCTTAATGTGTTTTGAGGAAATAGTTAGAATACACTCAGTTCTCGGGATGGATAGATAGATAGTGAATTTCCCCCAGGATCAATAAAGTATCTAAATGGTATTTAGTCATGGGTTGGAATGTATTGGGAGTCAAGATCATGATCAGGTGTCCTTAATTTTCAGACTAAACTGACAGTGCCATCTGACGGCCCATAAATAAACTCATCTAGCTGGTAAGAATATTTAGTAATAGCTGAAGGACAAAAAGATGATTTAGTTGTTTCTGAAACGGAATTTATCAACGAAATGCTTTTACTTATAGACACTGCCTAAGTTTGCGTAATTTTTGTGATTTCTCCAATTTTTCATTTTTTACCCAGTTCATGGAAAACACCGGTACAAGTACCTGTCTGGCTGGGACCTTCTGCCTTGTCTATTTATTTAGTGATTGTTCCAATAACTTAGTTTTGTTACTAGCTGTTTTGTTACTGGGGAGTTTCCACTCTGGGACATGTGTGACACTGTGGTGCTTTTTAGCATGCGCTGTGTCCTGCTGCTTTCTAGAACCATCTCATTTAATCCGGCTGCGCTGTGCTCCTGCATCGTGGCTCTGCTCTCTCCCTCGAGATTACTCCTGCTGCTGGTCTGAATGCAAATGTCTTCAAACTCCTTGTTTGCATACACCTTCCGCACTGTTGCTCGTGCTGGATGCTTGTTCCCACCTGTCTTCCTTTTAAATTCACATTGAAATTAGGTTTTATTGATATAAACTGGCTTAGTTTTTCAGGATGGCATTTGTGACTCAAACATAAAGCCTTTAAAAATTGCCAAACATGAAGGAGCGTTAGACATTTACTTCTGCTGCTGTATGAAGCGGCACCTAATTAATATGCAGAAAAAATAGATTAGTTTTTTTTTTACTCATACTGCTGATGTTGTATTAAAAGATTACAGTAATATAAAAGCAGGATTATTTTTAAAGACATTAAAAGCAATATTACGTACATACACATTTTGGCAATATTTGTTATATGCTAGTACAACTGAGTTACACATTCTCAAAGATATGATTATCCAGTTTATTTAGTTTTAATTGCTCTTTCTTCACCATTATACTTTTTAAAATTTCTGTTATAAAGGAACAGCTGGTAGCGTAGTGCTTAGTGCTGCTGTTCCAGAGGTTGCAGGTTTGAATCTCTGTTGTAGTACCATTGAGCAATGTATTTACCCTAAATTGCTCCAGTAAACTTACCCAGCTGTATAAATGGGTAAAGAACTGTAGGTAGCTTAACATTGTAAGTCGCCTTTAAGAAAAGTGTGGAATAAATGTAAATGTTGCAGTGGAAATGACCTGCACTTCCACTTTCCATCATTAGTTGGCAGCAAAATGCACTCAAAGTATTGAGTCCAAAAAGAGTGGAAGGACCACTTTTAATTCCACAAGCCTTTTTTGTTTACTTTCTTTACAGCACCAGTCTGCTGTTCCTGATTTCAGTGATCAGTAAAAGCATGAGTAATGCATGTGTTTGTGGGATGAATTGTGAATAGTTTTTCTTGAATAGGAGTTTATGGAGAGATGGTGTTTTTTTTTTTTTTTTATCATCAGTCTTTTAAAAATTACTTATAATTAAAATGTAGCTCAGGTTTAATAAAAATGTAAAGGTGGAGATTTTATTTTTATTTTCTATAGCTATATCCAAGATTTTTACGTAGCCTTACCCAAAAATGAAACGATGGAAGCTTTTATTGTTTTTTGTAAATTAATAAAGAAAGTTGAAAGTGGCCCAGGGCTGATGAGTATTGGATGTATATGGATGTGATTAATTGGCCATTGGCTTTGAATGGGGTTGTGGGAATGACATTTTAATTTTCAGTTATTTTAAATGTTTTAATATTTTATTTAGTTTAGGAGCTGTAATGTACTGAGGGCGGTGGTTTGCATCTGTCCTGTCTCACAGAAGGATTGCGAGGTGTTTGCTGTTGAGTGCTGTGCTGAATGTGATAAATTGGGAAGTTTTCAAAATATGTGATCGGCCACTTAAAAATAATTTAATGCAGTAAAGTAGAAAGTACACCTGTCTCTGCTTCCCCCTTTACAGAAACAATATGTACCTGCATTTCTTTTACCATTGAAACTGGAAAGAGCCGGTTATTTACTTTGTACTGTGCCTGGATGGTTGTCTGCTTTGTTTATTCTGAAGGTAAATAATTTGACTGTATTTAGAATCTGATAATAATCTAGTTTGTTTTCGGATTGACTTTCATTCCATTATAACCACTGTTCCAGATAAGAGGTTTGGTTGTTTATACCTCAGTTTACTGTCATTTGCTCTGCTTTTATTTGCATTTCAATTCAGTATACTTGATTTTTGTTTTTTTTAATTTACAAATATTAAAAAATCTTTTTTTGTGCTTTCATGTAGTTGGAGCTGGCAGCCTACAGATATCGAACAAGTCACCTCACAGCGGTGTAACTACGCTGCAGTTCTTGGATCTTAGTCTAACGCAACACCTCGAACTGAAGCTTAAAATGTGAGATGTGGACCCTGTTGTTGTACTATGTACTGTAACCTAAATTCTATTTAATGAATTAATGAAACTATAAATCCAGGAGGGACATTCACTTTGGTTGCAGCAACACAAGATGTACAAAATGCACACATAGAGCATACATATATAGGTGGTCCCTGAATTACAATGGTTCGACTTATGATTTTTCGATTTTGTGATGCTGAGCTGGTGATAGACATTCAGTAGAAACAATACTTCAAATTTAGATTTTTTTTTTCTCCCCCCCGGCAAGCAATATGCAGTGCGATACTCTCTTGTGATGCTGGGCAGCGGCAGCGATCCGCATCTCCCAGTCTGTCACGCGGTTGTGTTTTGTGCATCCATATCACAGAAATGCCCATCTTTGTCTCCTGCTACTGGTGAGGAAAAGAGGAAGGCAATTACTCTTGAAGAGAAACTCAAGAAAATTGCCCAGCAGGAAGGCAACAAGCCTGTAATGGCCATCGCATGTATGCTAGGCTGCTATAATCAGTAGGTTAGGTGTATTAAATGCATTTACGACTTGCGATATTTTTGACCTACGATGGGTTTCGCGGAACGTAACCCCATCGTAAATCGGGGACCACCTGTACTCACATAACTAACCATTTTTAAAAACAAAAAAAAAAACAAGCATTAAAAAAAGATCATTTTGACTGTAGATTGCATACAGTGTTAGCCAGAACTAAGTTGTAATACTAATAACAATAATATAGCAAGGTATATACGTTGTTAACTAGAACTAAGTTATACTGCTGCTTAGCAGTTTCAATGGAAATGATGATTTTGGCTATTTTTTCTGTTGCCCATAGTGTCTCTGTACGGGTGTAATACCACAGCTCTCCCTAGTTTTGCAATACAACGTGCAATAATTTTGAAAAATTTTTCTTGCCATGAACAATTTCAGCCCTAATGACTCTCGATGGCCAGGGTTTTTCCTTTGCTTTGTTACCGTGCTCATGTACACGTGACCCTCGGCCTCGTCCATGTACAGGATCCGTATTGTTAATGTTTATACAGTTCGCTTAAAATGAAAAGAACGGGTAAATAGGTGCTGTATGGATACTCTGCTGCTGGGAGCTTAATGACTTCTATCAGCTGACCTCAACATCCTGCTTGTCTCCATCATCCTGGAGAAGTCAGATGTTTTAGAAATGAGAGAGAGACTTTCCTGTGCTCCCACTGTGTGGAAAAACTGGTTCAGTGACATCTCAAGGTGCACCTCAGTGAGCCGCCATTGCCTTGCCGCAACACTCACCATGTTTACCAGTCCCAGCTGGGTTGTGTCATGGGAACGCACCACTAAACATGGAGAAAGGGGATAAGGGACCGAGTCACATTACTCAGTGCAAAAACAAAGAGGCTTTGCAGCAAAGACATTTACTGCCATTACACTGTTCCAAACACAGTACTAGGGGTTGGGGTGACGGGTGTGGTGTGTAACAAATTGCTGATATTTAAGGTGTGGTTTATTCCACAGTTTAGGATCACCATAAAACCATGAAATGTGAATTGACCTTTGTGGTTTACCGCTTGAAGTGTGTCTCCGTCGCTGCGTGTTTGACATGTCGAGTGTCCGAGGTGAAGAAGTAGCTCTGATTCAAGGTTCGAGACTGAATGTTGGTGGAAAGTGTTCGGGATATCACGGCCGTGCGGTAGAAGAGTGTGAAGGAGCTTTCCAAGGGAAAGGTCACCACTTGAAGGTGCTCTGTAAAACCAGCTCAGTTACCCAGGTCAGTATTATATTTACATAATGCTTCTCTCCAAAGCACCTTAAAATGTTACGCTTTTTACACCTATTTATACAGCTGGGTAATTTTACTGGAGCAATTTAGGATAAGTACCTTGTTTAAGGGTACTCCAGCCGGAGGTGGGATTGGAACATGTAGCCTTTGGGTCCGAAGGCAACACCTCTAACCCTACGCCACCAGCTGTTCCATGTGTGCATTTAGTTTGTTGGCTGATCATCGTGAATTTTTGTGGTCGGGAAGAGTCGTGTGTTTAGGTGTACCCGTGTAAGGAGGGTGCTCTTTCTCCATGCCTGTTACACCACCTACAAGCAGACCAGGTACACGATGCTAAGCGCAGTCAGGTATTACTGTGTTTGGTGGAATGCAGGCACATTTAGCGATAAGTTGAGAGTGCAGCAGACCTAGTTCCTCATTTTACAACCAGCCAGTTTCGGCTTTGCACAGTTTGCTGAACTGGACTCCCAGACACTGGTGCGGTAAATGGTTTCCTGGGTGACTTCACATCTAAAACAAACACCTTTACACCCTCAGCGTCTGTGAGCGTTGTTGTTTGATGGTATCTGTGTCTGTTAAGAGGATTTGAATTACCAGCGAATTGTCTCAGCTTCTCTTGGGTGTCTTTCGTTAGACTGATAGAAGCAAGGCTGTTTTTTTCAGCTGAGTTTTACCACAGTGAACTGGCCTCGTTGCTCTGGTGCTTCATTTTTTTGTGCTGGCCTCCCCTGCACCGCGTTCCACAGCGTTTACCGCTTCACTTGGACGACTCCGTAAATCATTTACTGTATTAACCTTGGGGAACATTCCCAGTTGCACACCTGCTTGGTCATCCATAGCAGTCTTCCAGCACGTAAGATGACTCCAGATGACTCCAGATGACCCCAGATGACCCCCACCACCACCACTGGACCCCATCCCTCACGGCCCTGAATTCTTTCTCATTCATCTCAGCTAAATAAATTCATTTTTCACCAGCCTTCCACAGGTAGACCTGCTGTTCAGGTTCAGGGAGGTCAGCAAAGGTAAATTGACTCAGACACAAAGGCAAAGTCACACAAGCGGTCTGCGTACAAGGAACTCGCAGTTAAACTAAAGTAAACACTCTAAGGTGAAGTGGCGACAGCTGTGAAGTTCTCTGCCTTCCAGGTCATTTCGTGCTGGGGATTTCCACAAAATGCTGAGTAATTAATGTTGTGCTCTCAAAACCTTTAAATAAACTGAAATAGAACACTATTCAAATATCTAGGGATGAGTTCATATTAGTTTGTGTTTTTGCAGGTGGAAATGTCAACATTGGGGAAGGATCCTTGCTGTTCAAGGCTGCTTTGCAGAATCCATAGTGCTCAGATTTCTTAACATTTATTCAACGCTTTTCTACAAAGCAACTTAGAGTGTTAAGCTACTTATAATTATTTTCCCCTTCATACATCTGGGTAATTTTACTAGAGCAATTTAGGGTAAGTACTTTGCTCAAGGGTACTGCAGCCAGAAGTGGGGATCAAACCTGTGACCTTTGGATCCAAAAGCAGTAGCACTAACCACTACACTACCAGCTGTCCCCTGTTGAGGGCTGTGGTTTTGAACCCATCTGAGCGCAGTGTGCTGGCTATCGCCGTGCTCGCGTTAACTTCATGAACATCGCAACATCTCTCATGCAAAGCTGCTTGAAAGTATGGTAACCCCTAGTGTCCCTTAGTTTTACCACTAAACGGTTATTTATTGAGAATCAGTGTTTCTCATGTGGCATAATAGGTGTGTAATGACCAATTCCATATGTTGCTTTAGAGGAAATCATGTGTGTAGTAGAAACAAACAAGTAGTGCAGGTGTAAAAATAAGCGAAGCCCAAGTTACATTGGGTAAACCAAGTAAGTAGAATCAGGGGTGTAAATCAGTCATTTATTAATTTTATATGTTTGTTTTTAGAGTTTATGAGTTTATCTTATTTTATACATGAATAATGCCCATCCCTATAGAGTTCACATGCTTCCAAGCAGCACTGTATACCTTGCTGTACTGTGTGATGGTGTGTATGCACTGTGTGTGTGTATGCATAGTGCACGTGTCCTTGTGTTCCAGCTCGTACCTCCTATATGTCATGTGCTTCCTAGGATTAGCTCATGATCACCCTGATCCTACATGGATAAGTGGCTGCTAAGAACTGATGTGTGCCCTAAGTCTCGAACCCCTGTCTTTACAGCTGTCGTTTGTATCCCACCAAGTGGCACTTTGTATTCAAGTGGACAGTGTGACAGTTGTGTATGTCTGCCTGTTTGTCTCTTTGAGCAGTGATGTCCGGCTGGCTGCTCGAGGGGGAGGTGCTGGTGGGGGAGGGCAGGGGTGAGATGTCACCCTGCAGCCCCAGGATGAGAGGCACCATGAGCCCCAGATTCAGTCAAGGTCGGGGGAGGACAACACCCCAAAGCCCTGCGGAGGTCGCCAGGGAGCCGGACACACCGCAGCGGGACATAGTGGGGAAGGCGATGGAACTCTTTCTCCTTTGCGATAAGGAGGGCAAGGGGTTCATCACCAAGAGGGACATGCAGGTGAGAAACAGTTCCAGCCTGTTTGTGGTCTGCTGTGTGCACTCTAGTGTTTTTGTACACTCTGTAGCTGTGTGCCTCTCAACAATTGTGTTCATGGCGTCACATACTCTTGCTTTGTGTTTGCCTCACCCACATTATAGTGAGTGTATTGTTTCAGTGTGCACTGGCTCCTCAACTTATGGATAGACTTCCACTTTTAACTGTGTTTGTAACTTGATTTGCTTGTAACTCACGGAATTTTTTTCCTACTAAACCACAATCATAAAAGCTACATATTAGAGATATTCCTTCATTTATTCATGGGTTAAGTACTATAGAAACCTCAAATCAACATGTAATAATCTGTAAGGCTTCCATCCATCCATCCATCCATCCATCCATAATTTCTTGTCCAATACAAGGTTGTGATTTACTGCAGTCAGTCTAAGAAGCTTTGGCCATGAAGCAGGATACGCCTTGGACATTATGGTGGTCCAGAGATGGGAGTTTTTATTTAATTAATTTAAATAGAGTAATCTCCACAGTCTTTGATTCTGATGGATAACCAATTCATCCTCTGATCCCATGCAACTTTTATCAGTGTCTTTCCCTTTTCAGCTTTATTATCAAATAAAAACAAAAGCTTAACAATAGAGATGTCCTCTTATTTATTTACAGGCTAGGGTTTGTGAAAGCTTGGATAAACTACGAGTAATAAATGGGAAATACTTTGTAGAACTTGTTTAACCATTTTGTTAATTTCAAGCGATGTCACAATTGAAACAAATTTAAAATGACCGAAAATGAAAATGCCTTTTCGCAAAATCCAGTTTGGTTCCTGCTTTTGACTGAATTACCCCATAAATGTTTAACATTCATTATCTTCTTATTGCTCCTCCCACACAAACTGTGGAAGCCAGTAGAATTAATCTAGTGCAACACCCCTGATTCGTTTGGTGTGCTGCACTGCCAACTAGTGGCTGGTAAAGGAAAGGCAGGTCACTTTGGCTCTGCAACAGAATGGTGACAAACATAAAGAATAAACAGATAAATATTTGAGTTGCAAATATTTGACAATACAAATATCTGTAATGTGAGGAGCCAGTGTTTATGTTGCTGCATGTCCGCTTATCCAAACGTTTATGTTTCTTTGCTGATCTGCTGCATTATTTAAAGTTTTGGTGCCCTTTGCAGCTTTTGGCTTGCTGTGAAATTTGGTATTTCAGTATTTCTTTGCATGTCTCTGTTTTGGCCCACTGTATGAGTTCCTGTTTCTGACCATCAGCGCCTGCAGGGTGAGCTGCCCCTAACTCCAGACCAGTTGGAGTCTGTGTTTGAGAGTCTGGACCAGGAGAGGAATGGCTTCCTGACCCCTGTGGAATTCAGGAAGGGTTTAGGTTTGTTACCTGTTTCTCATATCATCCAGTATTTGAGTTCCCAACATGTCATCTTTAGTCAGGCTGTTCATGACCTTGGTAATAGTGGTAGTAACCAGCCGCATTTTGCATGAAATGCTGACCGACAAGGCTTTTGGTCCCAGTTGTGTTTGTAAGTTGAGGAGCCAGTGCATTCTTGACTTTTTGTGGGTAGTTTTGAGGTTCAAGGTTTGCCATGTGGGTGGGACACAGTGGCGGCCAACTTTATTCAAAGTTAGAGACATATCAGCAAACAAAAATAAAGGGTTTGTTGACACTTTAAGAATATGAAAAACCAGAGCTATTAATACAAAATTAAAATACTGACCCGAAATGCCAACAACAACTCGGAGATGTACATGGAGGAGGGGGGTGCGGCGGGGCAGCGGATTTGGCTGGGGCCCGCTATGTGGTTGGTCTGGGGCTTGAGTCCTGCTTGCACCCCTGCACCGCTGGGCGAGGCCCCGGTTTGCCATGACCCCGCCCGGGACAGTTGGCCTCAGTCAGTGTGTGTGTGTGTGTACATGGAGGAGGAATCTCTTACTGCCAAGTCTGTCCAGAATTAATTAACAATTAAATATGTGTGCAAACAGCACCAGCTGCATGTTTTTGTAGAAAAAAGCTTCAGGATGAGATACTGTCCTTCACTGGCTTATGCTGTATTTTACCGTATCTTTCTCACGTAGAAAATGGTAGTTGAAATGTATTTATCTGAAATATTTTGATGGCTCAAGTGATGAAAACAAATGAACATTGTATGCCTCGTTGAGATAACCCTACAGAGCGTTCGTCTCTGTGTACTTGAGTGGTCCAGGGTCTAGGTGTGTGAAATATGCTCTCTGTCCCTGGTCCAGGTGAGCTGGTGTGGGAAAATGATTCCGACTCAGGAAAGGAGGTGAGACATGAGGGAGTAGACAAGCCGGACCCAGATGAGAAGTTCCTGCAGATCCTGGTGGAGCTCGGAGCCGATGCAGTACTGAAAGAGTGAGCCCCTCGATCTGTACCCGTCAGAGAAAACTGATCCTAAGCGCAGCAGGGAGACTCAGGCTGATTCCCCAGAACTCTTAGACTCAAGAAACAAGAATTTGTGCTCAGCCGCCTCACAGCGTAAAGGTCTATCATGCATTGTTTGTGTGTTTGAATCGCATAATGTAAATTCCTTCCTTTTGACATCCGCTTCATTGCTAGGATAGCTAGTAGTACAGTGGTTAGACCTGCTACCTTTAGACACAAAGGTTGGAGCATTGAATCCTACCTCCAGCTGTAGTACCCTTGAGCAACATACTTACCCTAAATTGCTCCAGTAAAACTACCCAGCTGTATAAATGGGTAAATAATTCAAAGTTAACGTTGTAAGTTACTTTGGATAAAAAAAAGTGTCCAATAACTGAGTAAATGTAAATTCCAACTTCAGCAGTTGAAGATGAGTGTCAGGAGAAAATTGCAGTTAATAAGAGTATGTGACATATGAGTCAAACAAGGAAGAATGACTGATCATGCAAAAATAGAACTTGGCTCATTTCTCTCCAACTAATGGCAATAGGTGGTGCGCAAGCAAACAGTTTACTCTCTGTCTGTGTGTGTGTGTGTGTGTATATGTCCTCAAATGAGCTGTGTATTCAAGCGATAACTGATCCATGTCAATTTTTTTTGTTGTTTTTTTTTGTTTAGGGCACCAAGCAGTTGGTAGTCAGCAATGCTTTGCACCTTGTTTGTAACGATGGATTTTTAAAATTGTGACATAACCACTCACTCTTGTGAAGCAGTTAGTCGAAGGGCTTTGTGGTATAGGGTGTGTTGTGGAAGGAGGCAAGAACTCTTGCAACCACTGAAGCGAAATACAGTTTGTTATATTGGAACATAAATTTTTGGAACAGCTGATACTGTAGAGGTTAGAGTTACTGCTGTTGGATCTGAAGGTTGCCAGTTTGAATCCCACATCCAGCTGTAGTACTCCTGAGCAAAGTACTTACCCAAAATTGTTCTGGTAAAATTACCCTGCTGTATAAATGGGTAAATTACTGTAGCTAGCTTAACGTTGCAAGTCACTTTGGGAAAAAAGCGTCAGCTAAATTAATAAATTTAAGATCTAGAGCAAAGGTGGGAGAGCACAATCGAGTTTACCGAAAAACTTTTTTATTTTCGGTAAAAATTTCAATAAAAATAAATACGTTTTTCAGTAAGCTCAACTGTGCTCTCCCATCTTTGTTCTAAATCCAGTAATAACTTACCCAGCTCCATAAAATGGGTCAATAGTTGTCAGCAGCTTTGTATACACATCTAACATTGTAAGGTGACTTGAAGAAAGGCATAATCATACTTACTTTAAATTGTTCCAGTAAAATTACCCAGCTGTATAAATGGGTAAATAACTGTAATTAGCTTAACATTGTAAATCACTTTGGAGAAAAGTGACAGATGAAGGAATAAATGTGAATGAATGAATCAGCGCAGTCCAGGCTTTGCCTGTAGAGATGTTCCGCTAAGCTGACCTACACCTTATCACAATGGGATTTTCTAGCATTTTCCACAGTGTCCAGTACTACAATTTACCTGCTGAGCTCTGCCTTGTGCTGGGAACCATCTGTGCTGCTGTGTTTAGAGGTTTGTCTCCAGAGCTGTGTCGAGTGCTCACCGCTGTGTTGCCCTGCAGCCAGTGGGAGATTCACACCCTGTGGTGTGGTTTGCGACGTGACCATCCTGAACTGCTCTGTCTGCTGGAGGAGCTCCTGTCCCATGCTGGGTCCCAACTGCGGGATGCCCTGAAGGAGAGAGAGAGCCTAGAACAGGCACTGCACAGGTGCGCTGTCTCAGCACAGTCCCTCTGTCTACCTTCCTCTCAGTTTAATACCCCTCTTCAACATATCTCTCACATCAACTCATGCTGTTTTGTACTGCTTAGAGCTGTCAGCTTACCCTTGGATGACCTGGGTTTGCATTCTTGCTGCAGTGCCCTTGAGCAAGGTGCTTACCCTGAATTACTCCAGTAAAAAAATTTGAGAAAACAGAAGATGTGCCCATCTTATAATGAAATGAAGAATAAAGGGCTTGGGTGCTTGAACCTCCTGGTGTATGTATGGGGGTATAAATGGGCAGCTGGTAGTGTAGTGGTTAGAGCTGCTGCCTGTGGATTTAAAGGGTGTTGGTTCTAATCTCAGCTCTGGCTGTAGTATCCTTGAGCAAGGTACTTACAGTAATGTGACTCTAGTAAAAATTATCCACCTTTATAAATGAGTAAATAATTTAAAGTAGCTTAACATTGTAAGTGACTTTAGAGAAAATTGTCAGAAAAATTAATAAATTTAAGATTTAGAGCAAATTAACACTTAGGGCACAGTTGAGCTTACTAAAAAACGTACTTATTTTTCAGTAAATATTTTGGTAAAAATAAATACCGAAAACACAGAGAAATAGGTCCATCCTGAAAAATAAATACTTTTTTCGGTAAGCTCGAATGTGCCCTCACAGTTTTGCTCTAAATAATTACCAAGCTGCATAAAATGAGCAAATAACTGTCAGCAGCTTTGTGTACAAACATTGTAAGTTGCCTTGGAGAAAGGCATAAACAGTGGTCACTAATAATAATATAATAATGGTGGCACAGCAAGTAGCGCTGCTGTCTCACAGCTCCTGGGTGGTGTGAGAGAATGTGGGTTTGATCCCTGCTCAGTCTGTGTGAAGTTAGCATGTTGTCCCCATGTCTGCATGGGTTTCCTCTGGATGCTCTGGTTTCCTCCCACAGTCTGAAGACATGCTGTTCAGGTAGATTAGTGTGTGAGTGACGGGAGAGAATGTGTGTTCCACTGATGTATGGATGAGTGACCCAGTGAGGTAGTGTATCTAGCAGTGTAAATCACTGTGGTGAATAAGGTGTGTGGGCTGAGTTCAGTGGAAGTTGCTTTGGAGAAAAGCATCTGATAAATAAATGTGATTATTATTATTATTATTATAATACCATTAAAGCACAATAGGTTTCTCATCCTCTCTGTGTATTGCCTCTTGCTCTGTCTGTTGTTTTGCTTCCAGCCTGACCTCTGCTCTCTTCTCCCCAGGCGTGAGATGGACCATGATCAAGTGGTGCGCTCCATGTACGAAGAGATGGAGACTCAGGTTAGGGAGGCGAAAGAGTTGCGGCTCTCTCAGGTATATCCTCATACTGCAGCACCTGTTGTGTTGTCCAGTTAATTGGATTATTTTACAATGGCAGATAATAAAAGTGGCAGTTTTAGTGATGACTGTGTTGATTGTGACGATGGTGACTGTAGAACAGCGCAAAAGAGAGCGACCGGTGCCAGCAGCTTCAGGAGGAGCTAAGGATACGGGAGCAGGAGCTGGAGAACGCCGTGGCTAAAAGGAAAGAGGTACAACAACAAGGAGAGGAGATAGATGGTCATTTTGGTTTCCCACAACACATTCGCAGTGTCATTTAACACTCTCACCGTGAGCTTTTGGCTCCTCCACTCCTCATCTCCTACTTCCTGTTTCCCATTGGTCTTTTTCAAAAATCTCAACAATTTAATGGTTTCATTTCATTGGGGCAGTTGGTGGGGCCGTTGGTGGGGCAGTGGTTAGAGCTGCTACCGTTGGACCCAAAGGTTGCAGGTGCAAGTCCCACCTTCAGCTGGACCTAATTTGTTCCAGTAAAATTACCCACCTGTACAAATAGGTAAATAACTGTATCTATCTTAATGTTATAAGTCGATTTGGAGAAAAGTGTCAGCTGAATTAATAAATTTAAAGTTTAAAGCAAAGATCGAGAGCACTTTCAAGGTAATTGAAAAGGTATTTTTCGGTAAAAATTTTGATATATACTAATGCGTTTTTCGGTAAGCTTGAGTGTGCTTTAAAATTGCTCAGCTGCATAAAATGGGAAAATAACTGTAAGCAGCTTTGTATACAAATCTGACATTGTAAGTTGCTTAGAAAAATGCATAAATAATGGTTACTACTAATAGTAATAATAATAATAATGCAGAAGTAATCATTTCTGGCTTTCATACTTGATAATTTGGAGTAGCATACTTCATCCATTTTTATATCTAGATACTTAGTGCAACAGTTATGTTTAGTGAGTATGTGATTCAACATCTGAAAACAGTTATTCTGACAGGATTTTAACAACCTTCTACATACAAGTCCACTTTTACCTTCAGCATGGAATACAAGTTAATTATATACTGTATGGGGGGTGCGGTGGCGCAGTGGGTTGGACCACAGTCCTGCTCTCCAGTAGGTCTGGGGTTCGAGTCCTGCTTGGGGTGCCTTGTGATGGACTGGCGTCCCGTCCTGGGTGTGTCCCCTCCCCCTCCGGCCTTACGCCCTGTGTTGCCGGGTAGGCTCCGGTTCCCCGTGACCCTGTATGGGACAAGCGGTTCTGAAAATGTGTGTGTGTGTGTGTGTATACTGTATATTGCAACAGGTAGTGGAGTGATTAGTCAAGTACCTGGGTTTGAAACTCCATTCCTGCTGTAGTGCCCTTGAGCGAGGTACTTACCCTGAACTGATGCAATAAAAATTATGTAGCTGTATAAGCTGTAACTTGGTACCTCAGTAGTTACTAAGTCATATTTTAAATCACCTTGGACTAAGGTGTCAGGAAAATACTGAATATATAATAAGTATAATTAAGTATACTTAATATATATAATAATCACATTTTGCACAGTGGCTTTGATGGCAACTTTTAATTGTTTCATTTACTCATTTAGCTGACACTTTTCTCCAAAGCAACTTTCTTATGCTACCTGCAGTCATTTGCCAATTTAAACAACTGGGTAATTTTACTGGAGCAAATAGAGAAACAGTGATCTGGGTTCCAGGTTGAGCTGATCAAACGCTTTGCAGAAGAACCTTGTTTCCTACTTCTCAGGAAGCCATAAAAGCCATAAAAGGATTTGAATGTTTATTGTCTATTTTCAGGATTACAGCAGGATTACTATTGCAGTAACACATCATCAGTAGGGTAAAAGTAACCTGTCTCATGACAGTTATAATGATGAAACTTCAGTTGACAAAGAACAGACTAATACTGGTTGCCAGTAAAGATATACACACACACACACACATTTTCGGAACCGCTCGTCCCATACGGGGTCGCGGGGAACCGGAGCCTACCCGGCAACACAGGGCGCAAGGCCGGAGGGGGAGGGGACACACCCAGGACGGGACGCCAGTCCAGTAAAGATATATTTTTCTTAAAAATGTGAACTTGATAAAAACAAAACTTCATTATGAATAATACCTTACGGATGGTCCCTGATTTACAATAGTTCAACTTACGATTTTCTTGACTTTACAGTGGTGCAATAGCGATAAGCATTCAGTAGAAACTGTACTTCGAATTTTGATTCCTCCCCGGGCAAGCGATATGCAGAGCGATACTCCCTTGTAATGCTGGGCAGCGGCAGCCATCTGCATCTCCCAGTCTGTCATGCAGAGGTGTGTATTAGGTGTGTTAAATGTATTTTCGACTTATGATAGGTTTCGCGGAACGTAACCCCATTGTAAATTGGGGACCACCTGTACATAACTGACGTTACATTTATTCATGTAGCTGATACTTTCTCAGAAGCAACTTACTGTTAACCTACCAGCAGCTAGTTACCCGTTTATACAGCTGAGTAATTTTACTGCAGTGATGTAGGGGAAGTACCTTGCTCAAGAGTACTACAGCTGGAGATGAGATTCAAACGATCTTTAGGTCCAAAGGCAGCAGCTCTAACCTCTACAGTATCAGCTGCCCGTACCGGCCTATTAATGCTCACGTTTGTATACTCCCAGTCACTATGCTCTTAATTCCCTGCGATGTAGGGCAGTTCAGGCACAACCAGGGGAATTTAAAATGATCCGGGTGATGATTCCTGCCCTTCACCCCCTCTAGCTGGAGGCCATGGTCTGCACGTTGACCGCCGAGCAGGTGGAAACAAGGGGGCACATTCAGAAGCTCCAGAACCTCAACTTGCAGCTGCAGGAGCAGATGGAGGCCTGCAGGGCAGAGCTGGACAGTGCACTGGGAGAGCTGCACCATCTCCAGAGCAGCTCAGCCTGTGAGCAGCAAAGCCGTGAGAGGTGGGCAACCTTCTGAAATGGAGCATTCTCCTCCACATTAGATTCTTGTAATGTTTCAGCAGAAACGGTGTGCAATGGCATCTCTCTATCCCCTCCCCCCCATCTAGGGATGTGCTAAAGGTTTCCAAGAACATGCAGAAAGAGAAGGAAAGCCTGATGAGGCAGCTCGAACTGCTTCGGTACGTATGTACAGGTGTAACTTACTCTGTCAGTGTCTATCCAGATATGTGCATCTCAGTCTTCGTGGTTTACACTGCTCAATGTGATCTACATAAGGTGAGGGTCAGTGAGTCAAAGTCAACTCCTGATGGCCCATTTTCACAGTTTTCACAGTAGGGGATGGTGTGGAAGTGGGTTATTACCTTCTTCTGCAGTAACGTCTTTAGGGTGTGGGAGGAGGCCTCAATTTGAACCCCACGAATGAAACCGCAGCCCTGGAGCCCAGCGTTACTGACTGTGCTACTGTACGACTACATGCATTGTTCTAGACTGGGTTTAATAAATAATGCTGAGATGTAACATTACAGTTAGAGGGTAAAAGTAAAGGGCATGTCATGCTTACTGGATTGCCTGCAGCAGCATTAATTTGAGTTAAGTCTAATGTGCTGACAGACTGAGATGAATGAGCTGTGTTAACAAGTTATGCAGAGTGAATCAGGTAGTAGACGCAGTGTTGTAAATCATTCTAAACTCCAGTAAATCTCATCACTCCTGTAAATTCTGTACATGTTCCTCAATGCCTAGCTTTGCATTCCATCTTTTTTGTTCTGTTTTTATATCCCTTTTATTCCTTTGAACATCCTGACTATACACTTTTTTTTTTAGTAATGAATTAATGAATGAAGGTGCAGGGGAAAAAACGATCAATGTCTGCTTTGAAGAAATTTAGAAATTGGTGCCACCTAGTTAATGAGACTGAATCATCAATTAATACTCGAGTAAAATGGAAAAGCGATCAGCGTCCAGGAATCTCTCAGGCAGTGCAAATACAGCTCAAGATGAAAGAATGATCAGAGTCCACATGGTAAGAACAAAGTGATCGGCTTATTGGTGCTTTCAATACGTCCCACGGTCCTCAGTGAAGTTGTTTTGTTGTCATCAGTCGATTAATTTCAGATTAGAATGAGTTTAAACCTGAAAATCCTGGTAAAGTTGGACTATTCTGTTGGATGACCAAGTTTGAACAAAGATATCTATCCACCACGGCTATAGAGTTTTATAAGAGTTACCTCATGATAGTCTGACATCGATTTCTACAACTTTCCATACATTTTTATGTGAACATGACTCATTGAGTTTTAAAAGATTAAAAAGAATTTTTCTCAGGATTAATGTTTACGGACCTTGATCGTTCTTCCCTCTGCCTTTTCATATTAGATTATTCCAAAGTGTCTGTGCCCGTTCTCTCTTTCACAGGGAAATGAACAAAAGACTACGTGATGAGAAGGATGTCCATCAGTCCCAGAAGAGAGTCAGTTACCGGCCCCCGGTCCTCAGTGTGCCCCAACTCCCACAATGCAGTTGGGAAAATACTCATTCTCTCTGGTTGCACCCCTTCCCTCCATATTGGGTACAGCCACCCTTTGACTAGAGTACCATGTTTTCTCTGGCTGTACACTGGTCCCACCAACTCCGGACTGGAACAGAAGGGAGCCGGAGCATAAACAGTCAAACAGCATAAGAAACTTTTGTAAAGCAGAACGTAAATCGTAACGTAACCCTAATGCAAGGACCAAAAATAAAGACGTTTTGACTTTATACAGATTTCTTAGTGTTGTTGCCTTTTGCCAAGAAGGCAGCTAAGCGGTTGAATGGTCTTGTAAGGTTGATTGGTTCAGTTTGTTACTCTACTAAACTTGAGTTTTCTCCTGTAACTGATGTTTTGGAAAGTCAGTGCTGCAGCCAGACTAGTACTCTTGTGTGTAACTTTTGGTTCATGTTATAGTGTTGGTGGTCTGGGACAAGAGAAGAGACTTTGAGTCTTGTGGATATAGATGGGAACAATTCTTCTTATGGTTGGACCAAGTTTCTGTGTAGTCTGTTTAACTATGTAAGTTAATGGATCCCTGCCCTTAACTGGTCAATCAACTGGTCTGTGAAGTCAGGAATGTCACAAAATAAGGGTAATTTATTTCTTCTAGTTCTGTTACTTTATTTTGTAGAGTGAGACTTTGGGGTCATTTGTATATTTGGCCTGTTACATGACTTGTTGGAAAGCAACTGGATGGGACTAGTAGTGTAGTATTCTATGCTAATGGGATCGACTACTGAGATTTGGGGGTTTTTTTTTTCTATTAACTCAGTTTTTTCCCCCCGTACATAACCCATTATGTGCTGATACTGTTGTGAGCATTCCTGATCATCCCGTATATATGAAGGATTAAAGCTGTGACAGGTATCCCACTTTTCTCTTCTTGTGTTTCCACCACTGTGGAGATAATGAGCAATTACCTCCAATACATTTGGAGTAGGTTGATTTCTATAAACTTAAGGAACTGCACTTTCATGCTGTAGCCATTTAAGTTTAAACTATTAATCTGATCTCAGTGCTCGTTCTAGAGATGCAATATGTGTGCTCATTTTTGTTTCAGCGAAACTTGTTTCATTTATTGGCATTTTTAATGTTAACTCAGATTTCTTGGAGGTGTTTGTATATTGAAAAACGTACTAGTTAATTTTTTCTGCGGTTTTATTTAGGGGTATCACTGTCCGATTTGTCACTTTTTATTAATATTCATTAGCCATTGAAGAAGTAAATTATGAAATTATGAAACCTGTGTTTTTCTAATTTCATATCAGTAGTGCATTAATTATTTATACAATTTTAATTTATTTTCCTACATTTGCTTGAAGGAATACAACAGATTTCAAAGGGTTATGTGAACAACTAACACTGGTCATACATGGATTTGCATGGGAAACTTTCATTTTTCTTTGCAATGGATTCAAACAGTAAAACTATGTACAAAACAGCCGATGTGTAGTAAAAACCTGAGTATCCTGTAGCCTGGAATGAGTCTGCTCTTATAATGATATTAAATTATTTCAAGTAATTTTTTCACATTCCAGAGTTTGATTTGCAAAAATGTGAAAACAACACTCATATCGAATGTATTAAGAACCCTGAATGCATATAGGGTATCTTGAACAACTGTGCATATGTTCCTGCAAACTCTAGAGACCATTCCTTTTCTTTTAGTTTATGTGATTCCTAAAGCTTTTATTTGAGCTTGATAGTCTTCTGTCTTTGGGTTTCTTTTTGTGTTGTAGAACAAAGCAGAGATGAACACATATTTGTGAACACTGGTAAGATACCAGCCTATCAGGGCTTCCTAGACCTGCTTGGTTAGGACTTTATTTTGCACAGTTGAATTTTGTTGTGTATCTTAGACATAGCTCTACTTTGAATGTACATGTATATACGTGTGTGTGTGTGTGTGTGTGTGTGTATATACACATTACCCAGAAGTAAAACATATATACAGCATATATGTCTTGCTTGTGGGTTCACTTTTTGATTGTATGTACTGTATATGTGCATTTATTTGTTAATGGGATGTCTGTGTCTCGTGCTCCAGGTATTGGATTTGAAATGTGATGTCAATCTGGGAGTGCCGCTCGGTGCAATGATACGCTGTGGAACCTCAGCTAAGGGTGAACAATAAAGAGCAAAGACTCATTGTGACTCAGGCTGCCTCTGTCCTCGTTGGATACAGCCCGTGTGTGTGTGTGTGTGTGTGTGTGTGTGTGTGACATTAATTCCGGTGGAAAAAATGACAGCCACCACTCATGTCCAAAGAAATTCTGAACCAAGTTCTATGAAAAATTACAAGCAAACACATTGTATTGTACTGCTGAGTTGTGTAATGTGTGTGCTGATTGTATGAAGATTTCTAGACATGTATAGCCCCGGCACATAAAATAGCAAACACTTAAAAAAGATAATTTATCACCTTTAGAGAAATGACAGTGGAAGCAGAGGGGTCACTGACAATAAACACCCTTGTACTCATTTCAAAACATAATGTTTCTGATAAAGTGTTTTTATTTAAAGTGACGCACAACTTCGAGTGCCTTTATGCCACATCGTTATTGATTCAGTTGATGAATCGGTCGATCCATTTTTTTTTTAAATTATTTAATTAAATGCTTTGACCATGTCACTCATTGATTATAAGACAAGTCATGTGTTCAAATTTATTTATGGGAACCATGCTCCTTGTGTTTTTTCAGTCAGGATATTGTTGATGCGTCATTCTGTGACACAGATGTTTTAAATCCAGATAATTTGCATGTGTAAACCATGTCTCTGCAGATGGTCAAGTCTGCATTTGGTCATGTGATCAAAACTTTGGGTAGCAAATGTCTATTGCCACTACTGCTTTTGAAAGTGCATTTTTACTCCAACAGCTCTGAAATGATGACGTTCATAAATCTGATCTCACGCTCAGCTGATTCAACTGATCCATTTGCAAGGCATTTCATTCCTATTGAATAGTGACACATTAATACAGTACAAATATGCACGTTTACTTCTTTACATATAGAGATGAACAATCACACAACAATTAGCTGTTTTTTTTATATGGCAGAACAGTGAGAAATAATTTTTATCTCATTATTTACAGTAACTTACACTGTTAAGGTACTTATAACTATTTACCTATTTATACAGGTGGGTAATTTTTACTGAAGCAGGGTAAGTACCTTTCTCAAGGGTAATATAGCCAGAGGTGAGACTCAAACCTGCAACCTTTGGGTCCAAAAGCAGTTGCCCTTACCTCTGGTCTACCAGCTATCCTAATAAAATAAAAGTATAATAAACATTAGAAAACAATAATTTCATTAAACATTTTTCCAGGGCTGGAGGGAAAAATGCAACATAATATAAAAATAAGAAAAGTAATAAATAAAAGATGCTGGTGCCATATAAAGTCAAGTCCTTGTTCAAACATCAGGCATTATGTTTACAAAGACAGATGCAAGTACAGGACTGGAGAAATTTGCTTTGTTCAAGCATAAGTACTGTGTTATTTGGAGAAAGATATGCAAATATGTGTTTGCAATAATTTGCATTTGCTCAAATGTATGGTGCGACGTGGTGGAAGCAGGAGAAAGTAAAATAATTTGGTTACGGAGAGAACAGATTATGTCTGAAGGAAGGCAGCCTGTGAATCTGTCAGTGTCATTTTAAAATGACGGTAGCGCTGTAGTGCTGATGACTATAGAAGGTTTGTTCCAATAGAAGGGCCCAAAACAGAATACAGAACCTCATGTGTGGCCATACAATGGTGGTAGAGTCAGTGCAGTCAGAAAAACACGTACACAGGAACACAAAGTCAGAAATTACTTTATTATAAATGTCAGATCCTATGAATTACCTATCAGACTCTGCCATACCATAACTACCTCTCGGGAGCACAGGTGTAAATACTGGGATTCAACACAATGTCCAATCCACATTACATTGACTATAGACTCTATAACTTTTGCACTTAACTGGGACTAGAAGTCTGTTCGTAGCTCTATGTGTAACTCCAAAGTTAAAATAAATAAATACATGGGAAAATGTTTGCATCGTCAAAATTTCATAAGTCAAACATTAAAGATCAAGTGTTGGGTGGCACAGCAAGTAGCGCTGCTGTCTCACAGCACCTGGGTGGTGCAAGAGGACATGGGTTTGATCCCCTGCTCAGTCTGTGTGGAGTTTGCATGTTCACCCTGTGTCTGCGTGGGTTTCCTCCAGGTGCTCTGGTTTCCTCCCACAGTCCAAAGACATGCTGTTCAGGTAAATTAGTGTGTGAGTGAGAGAGAGAGCATGTTCCACTGATGTATGGGTGAGTGACTCAGTGTAAGTAGTGTATCTAGCAGTGTAAGTCACTGTGGTGAATAAGGTGTGTGGACTGATAACACTACATAGAGTTCATTAGAACTTGCTTTGGAGAAAAGTGTCTGCTAAATAAATAAATGTGTATGAAGATCTGCTCAAAATTATACAGGCAGACACAATATGATTCTGTATAATTCCTACAATTACAATGCTACATTCACTGTGATTCAATGCTGTACTCAGACATACAGGGTGCTCTATACTGTACACAGAGTCCAGTTATGGTGATTATAGCAAACCACCTCTGACAATATATGAGATGTATAATTCTAGAGAACCATCCGTTACATTTACATTTATTTATTTAGGAGACACTTTTCTCCGACGCGACTTCCAATGAACTCTATGTAGTGTTATGAGCCCACACACCTTATTCACCGCAGTGACTTACACTGCTAGATACACTACTTACACTGGGTCACTCATCCATACATCAGCGGAACACACACTCTCTCTGTCACTCACACACTATGGGATGCCATACTGATGCTGTTCTGCCATCTACAGTAAGTGAAAGACCTTTAGTGAAGATACAATAGTTTTCCTTCTTTTTGTTTTCTTCTTAACTGTCCAGCCTTTTCCACTAAATATGCCTGTACCAGTAGTTCCTAAACATACCTGCAAATTATTTATACAACAAGTTGAAGTTACAATAAAATTCTGGACGGCTCATTTGGGTCTTAAGTGAATTGACTGGTATAAATTTCCTGTGTTTTAATTTTGAGCACCTGGGACTGAAAAGCCCGATGTAAGGACTATGTTATTTTTACAGTGGCACAGCCAATAATGTCACAGGAATTTAGAAATATCCAAGCATCACAATATGCGCTGCGCTATGAAGAGGACCATGCAATACCATCTATGACCGCTAGGTGGCATAGCACCTAGAAATATTTATATTAATTTATTTAGCAGAAGCTTTTCTCCAAACAGTGTTAAGGTAACTAAAATTATTTACCCATTTATACCGTTGGGAAATTTTACTGGAGTGATTTAGGGTAAGTACCTTGCTCAGGGGTACTACAGCCGGAGGTTGGATTCGAGCCTGCGACCTTTGGACGCACTACGAAGAGCGCTGTGAGGGGCACCAGTGGTATCATCTGTGACCACTAGGTGGCAGCGCACCCTTAAGACTAACCCTATAGAGCGCTATGGAAAGAGGGCCCTATAGTATCATCTATGATCACTAAGTGGCAGCGCACTCTCAAGACAAATATACATTAACATTTACAGTACATTCATTCATTTTGCTGACGCTTTTCTCCAAAGCGACTTACAATATTAATCTACAATTATTTACCCATTTATACAGCTAAGTAATTTTACTGGAGTAATTTAAAGTAAGTATCTTGCTGAAGGGCACTACAGCTGGAGGTGGGATTCGAACCCGCGACCTTAAGACACACTGCGGAGAACGCTGTAGGGGGAGGGCCGTGTAGTACCATCTGTGACCATTAGGTGGCAGCGCACTCTCAAGACACAGCCCAGAGAGCTGTGCAGTACCATCTGTGAGCACTAGGTGGAGCCACACACCAAGTGCGCACTCGAGACGAGGGCCGGGCCGCTAGGCAGAGCCACTCGTTGTAACTGAGTGGCCTCGGGGCGGAGCTCGCGCGGAGTTTGCGCTAGCAGTGCTCGCGCTGTGTGTCCTTTTTTTTTTTTTCTTCCTCCCCCGCTTATACAAAGGACGTCGACCAAAGGAAGGCGCCGCAAGGTACTAAAAATCATTTTGTACGTTTGATTGAGTTTGCAGACGAGGGCTAAGCAAGTGGACTAAGACGGGGAAGAAGGTAAAGAATGATGAGTGACGTCGCTGTCGGCACTCAGACACCCCCCTCCCTCGTGCACCGACCGGGGCTGTTTTGCGGTGGATGAGAAACTCCATCGCCTCACGTTCCTCCTGTCCCTCAGAAAGCTCACCTTTACATCTCCTTGGACGACTTCTCCGCACCCTCGTCTGCTCAGAAGTTGTGAACGTGCGGATCTGGAATACAGTACGAACGAGAGCGTGAGAGAGAGTGTATCGTGTGTGTGTTTCCTCTGTCGCTGAGGTGTTTGGCGTGGCGCGTGACAGGCGGTTTAACTGTCGTGACTGAGGGTAAAACAAAAAAAAAAAAAGAAAAAAACAAACAAAAAAAAAGTGTGTGGGAAGTCCTCGGAGCCCTCTGTGTTCGCCCGTGACGAGACTCGTTACACAACAACGACTCGTTTTTTGTGTGTGTGTGTCGACCACTGAGGAGAAGTTAAGGTGGCACTTTTTTTCTGAGGGTTTTTGAGCACCTTGCTGGTACTCCACACAGGTAGGCGTGTAATAATTCCACCTTGTGACTTGTTTTTGATTCCTCTTGAGGTCGCTCCACATACTCCGCACCGTGGCCCTAAGTTAAGGGCCCTAGGCTCTTCTGCCTCCTCCCCTCTCCTCCTGGCTGCTGTTTACTCCACCTTATTTCTTTATTTGCTCTATTCATCTCCTCTATAATACTGCATGCAGTTGTTGCGAACAGTGTGTGAGAAACACCTGCAGAAAGTCATCGGACATGTCTTCAAAGTCAGTCCTTCACTGGGTGCCTCTGGTCCTTCACTAGATGTTTGGCGCTCTCGACACCGGCATCTTCTCGCACTTCTCCTCCAAGTGAGGAAAACTCTCATTTTGTCGTTGAAACAAGCTCATTCACACTTTCACAGATTGATTTCCTGTCTTTTATTTGGGGATACTTGTGTTACTGTTACCAAATCGCATCTCCTGATTTGGGTCTGCTGAATTTTTGGCTTCGTTTTCATGTTATAGACTTGTTTTTCTGACTCAAGTTGTTGATGTGCATCTGGATAGAACGACGAAGTCCGTAAATTACAATGTTATTTATGTACTGGTGTCAGTAGCTGAGCTCAGTTCTTCCCATCAATGGTGACCACAGTGTTTGCCCACTGATGCTTGAGAGAAGAAGCAGGAGCAACACAAACACGCTGAGCTGAGGTGGCGTTGTCTAGGAGACCATGTGAGCATTCACTATGTACACAACTTGGTTCACGTGTTGGTTTGACTCTCCAAGACTGTAAGGAATGAAAAACTGTGATGTAACTACCCTCTTGAAAGTTCCTGACACTAGCGTTCTGTTTTCTTGAGCTTTTTTTGGTCTCTTTCGCCACACTGTCTACTGTATGGTTCAAATGGAAGTGTGCCAGTAAAGCTTTGTTTGAACTTGGCTAATAAACCTGTGTGAGGTGAGGGTCATATCCTGATGGATTGAGACAGCTGGGCAGCAGTTTTCTACATGCATGGCCACTCAGATTGCCTTTGTAACCAGCCATCTTACTTCCTGCTGTGTACTTGAAACCCGCCATGATCAGCTGTGGCTGATCTTCTCGGGTCCGGGTCACAGCACCAAAACATTACCAGGATCAGAAGGAGGGCAGGAACAATATTTGGGTTGGTGATTCACTTGACGAAACTGGCATTGGCAAAAGGCATCAGTGTTAGACCCATAGACATTCTTATCACCAGGGGCACTGAGAGCCGTGCGAGGTGACCGCCAAAAACAAACTGAAGATGACGGGAGTGTTCTCGACTGGAAAATAAAATACAAATGACACATTTCTCAAAAAGAAAATTACACTTTGGTTTCTGTTGGCATAACAAAGCCACTTAAAAGTTTTTCTGTCTGTTATAGATGGACTTCCCCAATGAAAGCCTGCAAAAAAAAAATCATGTGCTGCAATTCCAATACAACATCCATTGTCAGCTGATGGGGTTAAATCCATAACGCAACACCTTGATCCCTGCTGGCCTGTATCACAAACCCGGTGTGTTTCAGACCAGTGCACTTTGGGAAATGGCACTCTGAAATCTAAAACTTAATTAATATACCTATCACCCTATAATTTATACTACGTGTTGTTCATTAGTGTTTCTTTTGTAAGAGGCATATTGTGGTTGGGTGCAGAGGGGAGCATCGGCATGTTCCCTCAGTGATCTGGCTGTCTGCGCCGCAGAGATTACTAGGGGGAGGGTTACAGAAGGTGTATATTATAGTAATGAAGGCGGGCAGGGAGAGCGGGGGGTTGGAAGCGAGTTCAGACTCGATGGTTCCAGACAAAGGGAGGAGCTGCTGAAAACCCATGGGCTACAGCACAAGAAGCAAGCCAATGCGGAATGTATGTTACTGGGTTCAGTTTAACTATTCCTGCATTCCTTAATTCTCAAGTGCCACAAACTGGTTTATCTGTGTTAATTTATGTTACTGTTTTTGCTTAACATGCAGAATAAGGTTTTGTGCCAGAATCAGATTTCATTCAATTATCATATACGGTTTGTGGTATAATTAATAGCGAGAGGGAGAATTTAGCCTGGAAAAGCCTGTGCTGCTCAGCATTCTCTTTATTTTGGTGCCTTGTTGGTGTCACCACTTTCCGGTCTGTTTTTGCAAATTTTACACCGTTTCCTTACCTTGCAAAGAAGTTTCAGAACAATAGAGCTCTGACACTTCGTGAAGATGTGCTGTACATCCCCAGAACCTGCTGCTGAGACAGTGCCCAGGGTGTGGCAGGTGGCTGGAAGGGCGGTACCGGGATTTCCGTAGTCCTGCTAGACGTCTGGTGGGTGCAGTCAGGGAGAAGGAATGCGTGAGATCAGTGGGCCCTCCTGATGCTTGGTTGACTCACCACCATGCACCTGACTGGGTTCCATACTTTTCCCTCTTTTTCCCCAAGATGCCAAATCAGTGGCAGCAGAGGGCTGGTTGTTTATAAAGGGGATGTGGATAACCCTTAGGTGGCTGATACTGAAATGGCGCAGAAGGAAACTTAAGTACTTATCAACAGGTGTCCTTTTTAACTCACAGGGGCACACTGTACTCTCTCGACAGGTCAGACATGGGCACATGTTCTCCGACATGCTAATAATGTTACGTAGCAGTTTGTCTTGGCGTGAGCGGCACTGATGATGAACTGTCTGGGCGTCTTGTGCGATTCATCAATGCAGAGAATTGGGAAGACAGGAGTGGCAATTGTCAAGGCCTTTAGAGAGGCATAGCATCCTTCCTCCACACGTGTTAAACACGCACGCAGTCTTTCAGCACTGTTTGTACAGTGTATGCTGATTCTCTCTGTACTGTAATAAAGTATCACATTTTACACTGTGTGTAGAGTACTCACCCTTTATTCTGTACTCGGTTACTCACTGTGGACTTTTCTCAGCAGTGTAGTACTGCAGAGGTGTGCGAAGCTCCGGAGAATTTTGATAGCTGGCCAATGAGGTCTGCTGTTGTAATGTTAGACATGTTGTAAATACTCATTACTGTGTTCCAATTCTGATATGTGTGCTTTATTGTAAATTTTGTCATGCCTTTAAATTTGAAATAGCTAGAAGCTTTCTGAAATCTTGCTATTTAAATATCTTAATTTTAAATTTAATTATTGTAAAAATAATTTAAAATTGCTAAGTGATATTGGAATTTATCTTTGCAGTCTTAAGATACATGATAAAGTGTCTACAGAATTTAATATATAATCTTTGGAACTGCAGGATGCTCAGTGTAAACATGCTGTATTTGTAAGAACAACACTTACCATAGTGATTAAATTAGCTTGTAAATCAAAGTCTTTGTAGAATCTGCTAAGCTAATTCAGTAAAAGACCCAACACACTTTTAAAGACCTATGTGCAAAAAATGTTGTTGAGCCAGTGTGAACTCTTGTTGATAGGTGTTCATTGTCCATCTCGTTGCAGGTTGTCCTTTTTTCCCAGCTTTTTCCACACACTTCAATTTTTTTTTTTTTCCCTCCCAGAGTCCAGTTTTAAAATTGTGTCCTTAGCATGAATCAACCAAATTGCTCTCATTTATTAGAAACTGTATGTCACAGGTTTTCAAACCTGGACCTGGTGGATATGTATTGAGTATTTTTATTAGTTTGCTTTAATTTGGTTTTTGAATCACAAGAACTGTGCAACAAACATGCTCGCAAAAGACAGTACTGTTTCAATGATATGAAATTGTTTTTTTTTTTAATTAGAAAACTACAGTATTATTATTGAGCTCCTGAAATGTAGCTGTTTGTATTCTGCCTTCTCAGGTCTGTATATTGTACCATCAAGTTAAGTATTTCAAAGAAATTTCAAAATCATTGTGAAAATACAGGAAACAACCGTATGAAAAGGGGTGCAGTGGTTGATGCTTGAAGGGCTCCATCTCCTTTGTCTCAGGATGGGGGCGTATGACGAGAAGAAGGAGACATGTGGCACTATCTGCTTGAAGTACCTGCTCTTCACTTTCAACTTCCTTTTCTGGGTGAGTCTTTCCGCCTTACTTTGTGTGTCTGTGTCACTGCATCATTTGCTTCCAGTTGAAGTCTTCACATGCCTTATGTAGCTTTTCTCTTACATAGCCTTTTTGCTTTGCCTCAGTCCCCTGTGTACCATGTTTTGACCGTTGATTGAAATGAGCACAGCAGAAATAGTTTGACTCTTCACCCAGAAACATTTGAATCAGTTGATCTGCTGTTATTCCAGACATTGGGGCATGTAGTGTGCGGTGTTTCAGCAATTTGCTGTATAGGAGCTAAATTCTATAAATGGTAGTAAAGACTCAATCTTTTTTTTTTTTTTTTAAATCCAATTTCTATAACCATTCAGTGTGTAATTCTGTGAAAGAAATTCCTATTTGGAAAGCATTCAGAATTGGGAACAACTGGATTTTAAGAATCTAAGATTGTGAAGACTTTTAGAAGGCTCTATCAAAATGTATAAGTACAGTGTCATTCAAATGTTTGAGTACGCTTGCTGGAAACTTACTTTTCCTGAAACATTGCTAGTTTCAGCAATAAATCAGTCAACATGTTTTCTCAGATGTAGTTCACATGTGGGTTCCTTTGTTTTTAGTCTTTGTCCTCATCATCCCAACCTGTATTGCCCAGGTTGCCCAGCTGTACTCAAATTTTTTGACCGATACTGCATATTCATGGACTAGCAGTGTATTTGACTTTGCTGGCTCTGTGTCCTCTTAGTTGGCAGGTGGCGCTGTGATGGCTGTTGGCATATGGACCCTGGTTGAGAAGAGTGACTACATCAGCTTGCTGCAGTCCAGCACATATGCAGCTTCAGCCTACATCTTGATACTGGCTGGGGTGATCGTCATGGTGACAGGAGTGCTAGGCTGCTGCGCTACCTTCAAGGAGCAGAGAAACCTTCTGAGAGTGGTGGGTCTGTTGGATACAGTGATACTTTGTACACCACCATCCACACACCAGAAGAAGTTCATACACATCCTTCAGTGACTGTGCAGCAGAATACAAGAAATGGAAGCACAGGTATGCACAGGCAAAGTATATCATAGACCAGCAGTTGTCAGCACTCATCCTAGCAATCAATGAAAGTGTTTATTCCATCCTTCACTGAAGCATTACTCACACTTAATCAAGGTAGTTAGTTGTTTTATTTCAAATGTATAAAAATATGTTCAGCAGTTAAGATCCAGGTTTGAAATCTTCACTTTTTAGGCATTTAGATGTATGTAGTGAATCAGAAAGGGTATAAATGGTTGATGGTATCTACTGAAGCAGAGGTTGGCATTAATGCTTTCAGATCTCATTGACAAAAGCTGGCAACTGCTGTCTTAGTTCAGGTCAAAAAAGTGGGGAGATGAGCACAGATCATGCATAGCAGGATACTGTAAAACATGCTTCATGTTGGAACGAAGCAAACACTTGGCACAAGGCTGGAAAAATTTACCATGGCTGTGCACAGCAGAACTAATGTCGACAATGGACAAAGAGAAGGGATATAGATTGCACACATCTGATCATAATGTGAAAATGGAAGAAAAACGTTTTTACACGGCAGAACAGTGGAGCATGGAAAACAGGCGAGGGGGGGGTAAGGCAGGATACAAAAGCTGCCCACTGTGTTAGCAGGAATATTTTGAGATGGGTGGGTGCAGGAAAATGTTTTTCTGCCAATGGCCAAGTTTATTCCTCTTTTATGAGTCAGGGTTTCCTTAGAGAGACACAAAGACATGGACACATACAGAGGGTTGTGTTGGTAGGAAAAGAATCTAAAACCCTAACCCACTGTGGCAAAATTGGCTCTTGATTGGCATATTTTAAGAGAACTTTGAAATTTAAATATACTAAGCATCAAAACACTGTTAAAACAAGAGTGAGCTCAAAAGGGACATAAAAAGTTTAGTCTTAATTTTTTGTATAATTTCTACTCACTGATCCAGAAATCATTGTGGGGTGGCAATTCTGTTAATGGGAATACAATTAATGACAAAGATACAATGGTGTTTAAGTGAATGACATCAAGTCACCTAATATGGCAAGTTTTAATGCTTAAAAGGGGATCTTTCTATGGAGGAATTTGGAAAATTCTTATTCTAAAATAATCATGTGATAGTTTGGTGAAAAACCCAGCATTCTCACCCACCCAAAGTCCACATGTAAAAAGCTCAGTACACCGAGTTTCAATCTGTCCCTTTGTGCGCACAAGGAGCAGTACAAAGAGGATGTATTTAAATAGTTTCACTGCCATCCTCCACGCCACTGAGGAAGGAGGTCTGCAGGTTTGCATTTGTTTGCATTTCTGGCATTTTTGCAGATATCAACTTAGCTGGAAATCTGGCTTCATTTTGCTTTTCCTACCAGATTCCATGAAGTCTAATGTTTGGCACAAAGCCTTTAAGAAAGATTCATTTGCACTCACCCTCAAATCCACACAAAACATGGGCACCTAACCTCATTCTAACTGACAGAAGTTTAAGGACGTACACAAGACGTGCACATATACAGAACAAATGATGCATCCAAATGCTTATATATACAGTATATACATATAATACACACACAGTTTAAGACAACCAAAATCAGCAATTTCTTGTCATGGCATTGCACTTTAAATGGCACCTGATTATGCCTGAAACCACACACACCATGGTCTGCGTATAGATCTGATATATTTTTTTTTGGGAGGTAAAATCCCAGGTTGTAGGAAATAGTGTTTTAAAGCAGTATGCAGTGCAAGCAGGGATAAAACATGGGAAAGGCAGCTGTGTAGTAATCACTTTCATGGTGAAAAGGTTCCATATGTTCAACTGCAGGGCCATAGGAGCAAACCCTGCAAACAAGTTTAAAAAAAAAAAAAAAAAAACACAATGGTAAACAATAAAGCCCATAAAGGAAATACACCACAAAATAAAGAAAGCTGAATAGAAATTGACCAACAATAGAAACCAAACACTGAAACTCAGCTCTATCATATACTATTGTGAACCAGTCTCAGCCCTTTGGAGTTGGCAGAATTGCAGCAACAGATGTTGGGTCATCACACTGGTGGATCTTCTTGTACGTATCTTAGTTGGGCTGGGACAGAGAAACTGGTAGATTTTGTCTCACAAAATCAATCTCAATAGGAGGGGAATTGACCAGCAGTCCTACCCAGGAACCTAATCAGTTCTGAAGAACTTGTTTGAGCCTAGTGTTCATTTCAGTTTTCTCAGGTAGACTCACAATTCTCAGATTATTGTTCTGGTTTTGTATTCCACTTTGTCCAGTTTTAACTGGTGCAGCTCAGCTTTTTGCTCCAGGGCAGCTCCTGGTTCCGCTTGTGATGCGACCAAATACTCTAAAGCAGAGAATGAGAGTTCAGTCCTGACAGTATTGTTTTCAAAACTATTTATGTGATTGGTTGAACTGGAGCATTTTATTTCCATACCTGGAATGGAGAGGAAAACTTTCTTTAGTTTGGTTTTGACAGCATTCACTTCATTCAGTTTTGTACATCTAAAATCTCATTTTAAAGCTCCTGTAGCTCACTTCACTAAAACATGTCTCTTCCAACCATGCTACCATGCATAACTTATATATGAGGAGAAAAGTATGAAAGTTGTGGGTCTCTAAAACCAGAGTTTGTGGTCAGCTTAGTAAACATTCATGTGACCTACCCTAGATCCAGGTTTACATTTATTCATTTAGCTGCTGCTTTTCTCCAAAGTGACTTACAATGTTAAGATTACAATTATCACAGTTACATATACCCTTGCTCAAGGGTACTACAGCTGGAAGTGGAGCTCAAACCTGCAACCTTTGGATCCAAAGGCAGTAACCATAACCACTGCACTACCAGCTGTTTTCTGTTACATAACAGTACTAACATTAATAAAATCATAGTATAGAATATGTACACTCTTGCACAACATACTGTATATTAATATTCATTTGCAATGGTGGATTAATGTGTTTACTGTTCTTGTAGCAGGCAGCAGGTATTTGTGAATTTATTTGATGTTAAATACACTATGAAATTGTTGACACTGATGACGGTACAATTAAGACCTTTAAAGTAAGCTTAAGTAAATGATTCCTTTCTGTGAAAAATCTATTTCTTAGTGCTGTGCCTGTTGAGGATATGTGAAGAAACCAGGCAGTTATGGCATTTTCTTAATTAAAAGCAAACAAGAATGGGCAAAACTAAGATTATACCCTAGAAAACAGTCTGCCAGTACATGCAAAGAAAAGTACAATTGCCTTTCCTGTTTCATCATACAGCGGTACACCGGTGTTTCACTGAGCTGCAGCCACACCCCATGACTGTTTGGTTGGATTCTTGTGAACCAGAAAACCCATCTGATCTCATCACTACTTGCCCAGTTGAAGACAAGTACAGCTGGATGACTTCAACAGGAATTGGAATACTGATTATATTATATGGATATAAGAGGAGGCTTTTGGGAGGAATAATTGACATTATCAGCTCACAGCCTAATTTAAATTTTGTTTTAGCAGTGGGTTTAGTTTGAATTTTTAACCAGTTTTGATGCTAGGACGTCCCCATTGGCCCCAGCTTCATTCCACATGAGTGTATTTGTGTTTTAGTGTGACTTACTGCAGTTATATTTAACCAGTGCTCTGGTTGTGTTATGCATCAAGGATTTTGTTCTTAACTTCTTTTGCCCAGGTCTTTGTGTTCCCCACTTGTTTGCCTGCTTGTCTGCATTGTCTTTATCTGCATGGTGGCTGAATTTAGGAGACCTAGGTGGTATTGTGTGTGTCTCTTTAAGACTCTAGGTTTGGACAGTGAGTCACAGCAAAGGAATGAGCTGGGAGGGAAGGTGGGAGTCATGGAACTCGATCCTCTTCGTTCTGAGCAGGGGTTCTCGGGAGGGAGTTTTGCGGGGGGCTTGTAGCGTGGTGTTTGATTGAGGTATACTAACACAGCTGCCCCCTCTTTCAGCAGCAGTTGACAGACAGTCTCTACCTCCCTGCTGTTGTAATGTTGCTTTTGATAGAAGTTGTTCTGCATTAAGCAGGGATCAAATTGGTTAATGATAATATTCTTTTACTGTCAACTTGCAGTTTTCGACTTTATTGCTTTCTTAGTATGGGTCATTCTTGTGAACAGTTAAAAATGTAAAAAGATGGACATTAATTGTGCTACATGATAGGTCAGTAGCATACAGTCCTCAAACACTTTGTGTTGTTCTCAAGGCCAGCTCTGGCATTCCTGCATTTAACCACATTCTACACCACTGGTTCCCAAGCTATTTTGGTGGCTACTCTGAATAAAATTTTGTTTTGACCTTATGACCCTAAACGCTGGGACGTGGAGTGTTCATGGCCATTTTTGACATGTTGTGCTTATTCTTATAGTTTAATTAATTCCAGCACTTAATAATTTTCAGAGTTTTTAATGGGATGAAATGAAAACCCATTTTACATGGAAATATTTTATTTCACAAAGATTTTATCAGTGGCTACTATTATATTACTTCATTTTTTGGTAAGCTCCTAAAAGTTTGCTGAAATTACAGCGCCACCTATTATATTCAGGTAGTTAGTGCCCCTTGGTGGTGGTGGTATTCTCACACAAGTGTTGGACATGAACAGGCTCAGACTTAATATGTTAAGTGTATATGGATTCAGTATTAACCACAAGTCAGTACTATTTTAATAATACTTATTGTGTCAGGGAATAAGCCTCGTTTTTAAATTTTTTTTTTTTTTTTTTTTTTTTTAAAGTTTTCTAAGTCTGTGAGTTTCTCAGATCTTACACTTTGGCCTAGCTGATGGTTTTATATTTTGTGATATATCATGAATTTCTTTTAATACTTCATGTCCTGTGGTTTTATGTTATGTGAAACAGATTTTCTGTTTCACAGTTGAAGTATTTCAAGTTTTAATTAGAAATTGAAGATTAGTGTTACATGAGTATTTGCAAGGGTATTAATCTGATTTTTATTGTGAGGTATAAGAACTGTTTAATTTTTGGTTTTCTGTTGTATTTGATGTGTTAAATACTTTAACACTTAGTCTGTGGCAAGCTTCTTCCCTAAATTGCCTTGCCTATAGCTTCAGCTTCCAGGAGCTCCACTCTGTATTTTAAGCTTTTTAAAATCTTTCTTGTCTCTGCACAGGTTAGAAATCTTTGTGACAAGTGGGAGCAATGCAGGGATTGCCACTCCAGCTTTAACTTGCCTGTAAGATAAGAGCAGGGCAAACTTCTCACTTGAAGGACAGGGCTTCTTAACCCTTTGGCTGCTCCCTTGCATTTCAGAAGCTTGAAGCAGCCAAAATGTTAGACACGGTGATACAAACCAGCAGCATATGAAGAAAACTGTCTAAAAAAGAAAAGGTTACAGGGTGCTTTCACACAATACAGTTTAGCTTATAAAAAAAATTCCATTTTATAAAAAATTGAGAGGAGGAGGAATATGACCACAACACTGAAGTTTTAAAAATTCTTTTGACTTCCATCAGACCATCCCATCAGTTTCCCAGGAGGCTACTGTTATAAAATGTATGCAGAATATAGCCCAAAATGTATTAGATATAACTGCCTATGACTTTATGAATTCAAATTCTTAGGCAGAAATTGATCTTAGTTGCATTGCATTCTTTTGCTTGAAACAAAGGAGGAGAGTGGCACAGGAATGTATTACCTTTTGTTGCTACGCAAAGGAGAATGATACAAGAAAAGTTAAAGGGTTTTTTTTTTTTTTTTTTAAAAAAAAAAAAAAAAGTCCTGTAGAAGGTCAAGGCACCATAGTCCTGTTTCTGGGAATAACACGAGGACACACCCACAGTATCCCTCGCAAGCGTGTTTGCACTGCAGTGAGTCATTGTTCATAAAATCACTGAGCCTCAAGCGCACAATGAATCCTGTCCCAGACAACTGGGTCCGACCTGAGGCTAAGCTTTTGTGCATCGAGTTTGTAAAAATAGCATGCCGAATTCAGATGAGTGTAGAGTCAACAGTCCCATGACAAAAAAAACTCCTGATCCAGTTTTCCGATGTGTTTAGAAGTGTTTTCTCAGAGCCGAAATCTAGAATTCTGGTAGCATTGAGACAGCCGTTCTTTTAACAATTAAAAGTCAGACTCATTGCCATATTGTGCTACTGAGGGGGGACTGTGTAATGCAACATGTCAGTCTTAGCACTCACATTGTTATTACTATTGTTGTTGTTGTTCTGAAACTTTTATTCAAGGTGCCTACCTTATGCTTTCCCATTCTTGAGCACAGTATTTACCCTGAAATGCTCATCTGTATAAATGAGTAAACGGTTGTAGGTATTTTAACGTTGTACGTTGCTTTGGAGAAGTCTCAGCTAAATGAATCCATAAATAAGTAAATGTGACTTCTAATGTCAGTTTTTTTCCATGCTATTATTTTCCAGGAGTGTAACATCTTCTCAAGTAGTAGGGGACACAAAGAAGTGTTCAATACTTTGCATTCAGATACTTTTCTGCCATATTTCCTATTTATAGTTCCATTTGCACCATTATTATGAGATGTTGATTTTCACGTTTCAGTATAGAAGTCAATGGTTACTGCTCTGCTACTCTTCTTGCTTTACACTTTTTGTATTCAATATGTAATGCTAAATTGTGATTTAAAAAAATATTTCTGCTTCTTATCCCACAGTACTTTGTTCTTTTACTGTGCATTTTCCTGATGGAGATCCTTGCGGGGGTCCTGGCCTACATCTATTATCAACAGGTAAAAGCTTTTTAAGTCCTACATCAAATTTCTGTTCCTGTGAATACAGCTGTGTTCAATTGTCTCCATCCAGCTTTATAGTAAAAATGAGCAGTAATACACTTTTTCTGGGTAACTGCTCCACAACCACATTCCCAAGCACCTGTTGCAAATTTGTCTGTGGATTTACAGCTATATAGGTTTTCACATGTTGATCAAATTGCTACTGTTGGTTTACTGGGTACTTTTAGCAAACATACAGTACACTTCCTAGTTACTGTGACAAAATTTTTCATTTTTAGGCATGAAATCATTGATCCATCCAATTTCTTTTTTAGAATATCCATTGGATGCCATGATTTTTTTTTTTTAAATTAACTGGTAATGTGCAGTCCCCCCCACCCCCCAAAACTCATAGGGTTGAAATTGTTTTATTTTACACAAACATCTTACTGTAAAAATTCCTTCGGCAGAATTAAAAACATTCAGGTGATGCCTGGAAAGTTTGATGTATTATCACCTAATGCATTTCAGTTTTAGAAATATTTTTTTTTTCTTAATTTATGGAATTTTCAGTGATATTAAGACTTGTGTGCTGCAAGTGGTTCCCCTGTCAAACATCTCTTCATTGGCCATAACTGCAGGCCCCCCTAGTGGACAGTACATGTCATTCCATTGTCATTTTCTCAAGTCAAAAATGAGCTCTGTCTTTGTCCTAAACTGTTTCCTTCTGTTTCTTACTAAGTTTTCAAAATGTTCAACTAATGTCATCAGTGCATTATTACATTGCTACTCACACCGGTCAATGACCATGCATGTCTGACCTCCTGTTTGTTCTTGCTATGCAGTTGAATGAGGAGCTGAAGCAGAATTTGAAGGAGACCATGGTGCAGAAGTACAAACAGACCGATCAAGATCACATCACCAGGGCTGTGGACAAACTGCAGCAGGAGGTTAAATGATGAAAAGGGACCCTCGTACCCTTCAATCTTTTTACCTCTTTTCATGAGTCTGTGTAAATGTATGAACTTGCTGTCGGTTCTATATGTGCACTGATCTACATTCTATACTCACACACACACATTTTCAGAACCGCTCGTCCCATACGGGGTCACGGGGAACCGGAGCCTACCCGGCAACACAGGGCGTACATTCTATACTCATTAGCTCCTTTTAAGTTGTACAATTCAATTCAGTCTGTGGAGAACTGCTCAAACAAGAATCTTAGTACTTTGTACATGGTACCTGTACTTAAGACAAACCTTGAACCTTTAAAACTTGAATCTTAAAATTTAAATATAAAAATTTGATTCCTTGACAAGTATCATTTTGAAAAGTTGTAAAATGTTCTGGTAATATATTAGTGTGCAGTTTCTGTAATATATTTCTATTATTGTATATGGCCAGTCTGGTCATGTGGAGGGCTGGGGCAAAAGTATTAGTAGTACTGAGTGAAATTATGCAAAGGCTTGCTTGAATATTTGGGAACTCAGTCTTGTTGAGCATATGCTCTATTATGGTGTATTTGCTGTTGTAAGAGGATTCAGCTGCATTATTGGTTGAGGAAATGTGCTGCATCAAAACAGGTGCATTCTTTCACTTTTTATTCTTGGGACAGTGCAAAAGAAACTGCCCCATTGATGGGTGCCTGCTCCCTCCTCCAGAGTATCACTTCTTCCTTAACGCATGAAATGATCCTCTCTCTTCTCCCATAGTTCAAATGCTGTGGCAGTAACAATTCCTTTGACTGGCGGGATAGTATCTGGATCAGGTCTTCAGAGGCCGAACGGAGGATGGTGCCCGACAGCTGTTGCAAGACCCCCACTGAGCTCTGTGGCAAGAGGGACCACCCCTCAAACATCTACAAGGTGGAGGTAAAAGATACACTAGAATCAATGAAGAAAAACTCTAAACATTATTTTCACAAATCAAAGCAGACAGACAGGAGGTGGTGTGTTAAGAAACTGAAATTGTGGATGAATTCTTGGTGGCTCAAGTAAGGAATGGAACTGCTGTTACACCTTTTGAAGAAAGGACCCCATTTTAACTCGTAAAGAGGTTGCTCTCATAAAGCAGTGTCAACTTCCCCAGGGTGGCTGCATCACCAAACTGGAAAACTTCATTCTAGAACACCTTAAGATCATTGGAGCGGTGGGGATCGGGATAGCCTGTGTGCAGGTGAGATGGACGTTGTGTGCATATTTTGTTTTTGCATGGTGTGCAGGCAGTATATCCCCATTCAGCTCCCTCATGTAAATATTGTTGCTGTTACCCAGTCAATGTAGGCTGGGCAAATAGTTGCCCGGTAATAAATTGATCAGATCAATAGATCATATATATAAATATGCAAAATAAGAAAGCATGCGTATGACAAAGCAAATGTGTCTTGTTAAAAAAAAATATAACTGCACTTAAAGAAATGGGGCAAATAAATATCAGCTGGGAAGACTCACCTTTTCTGTTTCTTTTTTTTTTTTTCCCCTCAGATTGTAGGAATGGTGTTCACTTGCTGCCTGTATCGCAGTTTGAAAGCGGAGCCGTACTGAACACAGGAGCGGTCGTATTTCTGCCCCATCTCCACTGCATTGCCACTTTAACGCCTTATGGTCTAATACTGCTGTCTGTCTCTTTCTCTCTGTCTCTCTGTATATGTGGCATGTAAATTGAGGGAGAGTGGAACAGCTGTGCAGATGAGGAAAAATAAGAAGCAGTATGTGTGAGATGAGGGAAATGAGTCCTGTAGTAATCCATTTTGGATTTTCTAGTAGCAAATACAAGATTTCCTTCTGCGCAGATTGTATGTGTCCAGGCCAAAGTTGTTTCTTCATACTGCCCAATGGCTTTCAGGCCTTTGAGAGAAGTGTGGGGGGGGAAAAGCAAAAATATTCACTGTACCTACTTCGTGTTAGGCCTTCTGAAACATGATTTTTCTAATACTAATGCATTAGTAACACACTGTAGCTATTACAATTTTTAAAACATTTTTTAAAAGGGATTTTCAGTTATTCATCATCAAAAGCAACTGATTTAAGATTATACAAAGAGCAAAATGAGCTGCTTCATGTTTTCATTCTTTTTGCCTTTTTAAAAGGATGAAAGTCACTGCTTTTATAAATAGCTAGTACTGTATTTAACAGAAGTTTGAACTAATGAGAAGATGGTATACTTTTGTGCCTTGAGCTAGTCTGTTGCCTTGAGCTGATCACATTACTCAGATGTCTTCAATATTGCATAATTATAACAAGCTGACAGTTATTATTTTTGGACCTGTACTATATTACAGAACAAACAGTACAGCTCAAATAAAGATGCATAAACCATTTATTTTTGGTGAAATTCTCATTCTCCTGCTGATCTTTCTTCCTACCTTAGTTGGTCTTGACAATGGTTCAAGGTGCTGCTTTTTAACATTATTTGACTTAAAATAGCTTTTTTTCTGGCAAACTAGTACATGGTTTTACCTCTTATAAATTTCAAATAGCCGTTATAAAAGAGAAATTCCTGTTAAAAGTTGTATCTTATGTGAATGAAACATTTTGTAAACCAGATAACTTGTGCATAATCTTTAGTAAAGCACAAAGAAAACTCAATGAGTGTGACGACTGGTTCATTACCATTTAAAACTTGGGCACATAACGTACTTATCCAACACTTTTCTCCAAAACAGTTTAGTTATACAGTTGTATAACATGTATATCAGTTGCAGTGTTTTGATGTAAGGATAACTGAATCAAGCAATTTTTCTGAGCCCATGTCTGCCATTTCATAGTCTCCTTTAGAAAACAGGAAACAGCTGGTAGCGTGGTGGTTAAAGTTGCTGCCCAAAGGTTGCAGGTTTGATTCCCACCTCCAGCTGTAGTTGTCAAGCAATGTACTTGCCTTAAAATTGCTCCAGTAAAATTAGCCAACTGTATAAATTTTGCTAATCAATTCTGCTAAATGAATAAATGTAAAACACCAATGCAACAATGAATGGCAGGATATGATTCATAAGGTGTCTTTCTGTATTTCTAAAGGTTAAATGGCTAACATAACACTGGACAGCCTTACCTGGCCACAACATGACATGTAATGTAAGACATACTGGCGGCAAGCAACCAAATATTTGATGAACAGTAACATACCCAAACCATCATAAACACAGAAGAGAATTAACTATCCATCAGAATGCATGCCTAAATTGTTTATTTCTTATAAACAGTCCTCACACAGTGCTGAACTAAGGATTAGAGACACAAGACAAAAGGTTGGCTATACATTAGATTATTACAATAGCTATACAGTATTAGTATTTAAAACTATAAGCCATTTGACCATAAAGGAAAGGAAAAAACAGAACTCCTTACTGAAAGACAAGGTAGGAAAGAAAACAATCCTGCTGGCCCATAGATTTTGCAGCTGTGGTATTTTGCTGCTGCATTAATTAATTTATTAATGTGGCACCAAGATACTGCAGCTACAGATATTTGCCAGTTACATGACCTAAAGCATGTAGTGGAATGGTTAGAATTCCTGCCATTCAACCTAACGGTTGCAGGTTTGAGTCTTACCTCCAGCTGTAGTAACCTTGAAAAAGGCACTTACCCTAAGAAGTTGCTCCATTAAAATTACCCAGTGGTATAAATGGATAAATAATTGTAAGTAACTTAACACTGTAAGCTGCTTTAGAAAAAAAAAAAAGCAAAATTAAGTAATCATTGGTGTATTTGTATTCAAGAGAGTGGAAAACATGTATAATACATAAATAAAGCACCATATCTTCTCAAGTACGTACACATATTTGCCCAAAGGTGCTACCTCACAAAGGGCTCCAACAGGACGCAAAAGCGAACTTCTCTGCACCTCCTCTGACTTGTCAAGCTGCCTGGAAGAAAGACCACCCCCATACCTGATCAGTTTGATGCTCGGGCTTTGTGGACCGATCAGAAGGTGGTGTCCAGTGGATGGTGGGGGTGGGTCCTTGGACTAAGGGGACACATTAAAATGTTTGCATTTCCATAAATCTGAACCTCACAAAGGTTGACTTACACTATAAGAGCAGGTGCATGTTGCACATTCAGAAAGAAAAGACAAAAACAGAAATGCACAAGCTTTCCAGGAACGGGCCTGAAAACCCTAATTCAATTTTTCTGTAAATCAACACAGTAATATAATAAAGCAAAGCCAGTGCTGATGGACACATTGATTGATTGAGACACACAGGCCACGTCTGTCATCATCTTCCTTCAAACAGAATGCGTTTAACACATGTAGTTAATGAAATACACGCTTTAAGCTGATAGGTAAAGGACAAGTTGCATTTTTAAGTGCAGCATCACTATGAAAACATTTTGAATCGAAACTACTGTCGCGTGATTAAACCGTAAAGGCTTCAAATCCAGAGGCACCCTTACGCCCCGCCTACCTTCGCGAATTTTCGTTGCCTGAAGTAGGAGTTGCCTTTAAAAACCACGTGAAAGGCGGGAAAAGGAAGGGCTCTTTAACCACGTACTCAAAAAAGCAGAAGTCCGCATGCGCAACCTGTTGCTAGGGCCAAGGTGAAAGATGATTGGCTAAAAGCAGTAGTGGAAGAAAGCGGCAATTCAAATCGTTGTGGTCAACAAACAATTTTCCTTTGAGGCGATAGTTCGTCGACCGCGCAGTATCGGAGTAAGATCGCTGTAGAAGAAGAAGGTACAGATGCGCCTTTTAAACAAACTTTTAATTATTTGCTGCTTCCCTTTGGAACATACAGATAGGTCAATTAGTTGCTTGTTCAACGAAAACAAAACATCCTCGGGACTTTTATATTATTTACATTTATTCATTTACTACGCTTTGTCCAAAGCAAAGCTACGTACACATCTCAGCAAAAATACTATTTTTGCATTACTTGATAGAGAAAGAGACATGGCTGCAGATGTGACTCTTAGTAAACCTAGTTTGTTACCCTTCCACTTGATTTCAATATGATTAAACACTTAAAATATATAGCGCGTCTCGAAATTACAAACGTAATTTTGACCAAAAGTTGGCGTAAGTTTATAGGAAAATTAATTGAAAGAAATTGACAGGAAGCGGACGAATGCTTTTTATATGTATTTGTACTGCTACTGGTGTAACGTCTGTCAGGACTGGTGACTAACACACACAGCCCCTGAAGGGGCGCGTCACTCACTGGCTCCGTATGCTTGTCGTTTGATAAAGGCACTTTGCTTACTGTATATCTCTTCTATAATAACTCTATAACTCTTCTATCATAATAATGAATAAACTTAGATGACAGCCACAATCGGCGTCGCTTGACGGACTCTCCCGCTCCCAGGAGCTCGCGCTAACCAGATTGTCACAACAGCCCCGTGCACGCGCATGCGCGGTCTCAGTTCCCTGTTTTGGTATTTATTATGACCTGTGATCAATTTAAAAAAGGAATAAAAAAGCACGATAAATGACTGTGGCCAGATCTAGAGCAGGGTGAACGTTGGTTGTGAGTTACAGAAACTGCTAGTAAATTCTTTTGACGTAAGACTGAACTGCTCTTTGAATTAGTTCAGTTAAAGAACCTTTTAGGATGTCTCTTAAGGACAAGGGCTTGTAATTGGAGGGAAAGAACACAGGTTATGCTTCAAACTGTTAAACTCTGTCCTTATTTTTCTGTATCATTTTTGGATGCACTTTAATTTTGAAGGGTTGTGTTCTTACAGATTTTGCCCCTTTAGTAATACATTTATGTCAATAATATAAACCAACAGCTGCAGACATGTATTTCCAAATTCAATTTTTTACAGATTATTCAACCAAATGGATCCATCAAAACTGGCAGTGTTGTCCAGTGAGTACCCTGATCAGGTACTCGCTGCTGGGAAGATAACCTTCGGCGAGGAGGGCCGACGTCGGTTGCAGAAGGCTAAAAGGCAGGAGCAGCATGACAGAATTATAATGGCGGCAGTTGCTCTGCTGAACTCTGGGGGTGGGATTATCTCTGCAGAAATTGAGAATCATGAATACAGCTATGCCAAAAATGGTATAGGGCAAGATTTAGAAAGTACTTTGAAAGACTTAGTTAATCCCTCAACTATTGAAGATTATTTTGAGTTCTTACAAAAGGGTGCAATTTTGCAGGTTTTTGTAAAATCTTGGAATTCTGTTGGTCATCGGCCACGGCTTTGTTGTGTGGACACGGGTCTCCGAGAAAGATCTGGATCATCTACTTCAACTATTGAATCCAACGCGTTAGAAAAATTTTTATGGAAAAAGACACTGGCACAGTGCCGGGAAGAAGGTCCTGCCCCAAAGAGACGCCGCATGATATCTGGCAATAATGGAATAAAAAAATCTGCCCAGGAGCTGTATGCAAGACAGGAGGTTCAGCTTGGAGAAGTTTTGTCATTTGGTGAAAGTGTTAATGTTGAATTAAAACAATTTGGATCTGAAAACATGATTAAAAGATTAGAAGAAATTGTTCCAAAATATGTAAGTGCCTTTGCAAACACAGATGGAGGATATATGTTTATTGGTGTTGATGACAAAACAAAAAAAGTCGTGGGATGCGGCAGGAATTTGGACTGCAGTCTCATAGAGACCAAAATTGGAAAGATGTGGCGCAAGGTCATTTTAGTTCATACTTCGCAGTGTACCCAGGAAAATGACTGGTCTGTGGAGGTACGCATCCTCAAGGTTCTTGAGGAAGGAGCCACTTCTCAGCTTCATGTTGTGGCCATACATATTCCAGTGTTCTGCTGTGCCATTTTTGAAAACCATCCCGAATCCTGGGAAATTGAAAATGACAAGGTGTGCCCGATAAAGGCCGGAGTTTGGCTGGAGAAGATGCACCTTACCGATCCAGGTAGACCTCATCCAAATGGTTTTCATTTATTCATTTAGCATGTGCTTTTCCTCAAAGCAGAATATAACTTTGTTTGAATGTGACTTGTAAAATGTGAGTTTGAGGTCCTGTGCTTTTTCTGTCGTACAGATAAAGAGCTTTGCTCCCAATTTGATAATATCCTAAGTCTGGGGGCTGCTCCACCAAGGTGTAAGCCAGTGTATGGTATCAAAGATGCCCATCTGAGTGAACTGCAGCAGAACCTGTTTCCTGGTAAGTCGTTCTTATTTTTTTCACAGCTTATATAAACAGTGAAATAATCAGTGAATTATATGTATCATTTGCCGATGCTTTTCTTTAAAGCAACATCCAATTCTTAGTAATCAAAGGTGCATTTCACATCATGTAAAAAACTTTCGGTGCAGACACTCAAGCAGTTAATCTGTCTTGATACCATCGCTTACAGAAAAACTTAATTTGTTTCCGTAGTCCATCCGGAGATCATAACAACTGGACCTGATCCGCTGAAGGAACGCCTATTTCAAAAGTATCCAAAGCTTGAAAACCTGGTGAAGCTGCAGTCTGGTGGAGGAACCCTAATTTTCTCCAATAGCTGGGCAGTTGACATAAACCGACCAGGGAACCAGGAAGTCTTGTGTGAAGCCTTGCTGGTTTCAGAGCAGAGCACACCTTCACTTTACTGTGTGGTGAAGAATGAAAGCCAAGCTCTGCGGGAATATTCCAGGGATGTTGCATTTCACCTAAAGCAGCAGCTGGTGAATCTAGGAGGTTATCTGGAATGGGTTTGCATAATCCCACAGCTGGTGGACTGTGAGACTGGAAAACCAATCTTGACTAAGTGGGGCAGCCTTGAATCCATGCCGGAGCCTCGCTATCCTGATTGCTACAAGCTGAGCAACATGAAGACAGTAAAAGCCTTGCTGCAAGCACTGGTGATTGTGGTGATGAGCTTCACCTCAGCTCTGAGCAGTATGCTGGGGTCAGAGTTCTTGAACTTGCTCACAGCTGAGCAGTTTTGCATCATTCAGGAAAAATATGACTTTGAAGATATGAGAGAATTGTTTGTTCATGGCTACCCTGGAGCTGGGAAAACTGTCATTGCAACCTTATTGATGAGAAGAATTAAAAACAAACTTGGATGTGAAACAAGTAATATCCTTTATATCTGTGAGAATGTACCCCTGAAAAAATTCATAGAGTAAGTTTCCAAATTTTTTTCATTAGAACACTGCATTCCTCAGAAATCATTAGAATTAAACAGGACTTTTCAATACTTTTTTTTGTTTCTTTTCAGGAATTTAAATATTTGTCAAAGTGTGACACGGAAAACATTTATGAGATGGAACTTTCCAGAAGTGAAGCATGTAATTGTTGATGAAGCTCAGAACTTTCGTCGGGAAGATGGAGACTGGTATAAGAAAGCCAAAGATATGGTGGAGCAACAGAGAGGTGTGTTTTGGGTTTTCCTGGACTATTTTCAGCAGAGTCACTCACTGCCTAGTGGACTACCATTACCCTCGAAACAGCCCAATAAGATCATCTTGAGAGAGTCTCTGAGGAACAGTGTGGCAATTCACAGTGCAGTTTGTGAAGTACTTAACAGAATTCGAGAGGCTGAATTTACAAGAGCACAAGGTGAAGAGATACAGAAACACTTGGAAAAGATGACGAGGGAGAAACATTGCATGCACGCTTTCCAAGGTTACTTTGAGGAGAGATCAGTAGCTCCACAATATGTTCATTCTGAACTCATTTCAACTGTAAAAAGGCTCCTGAGCAAAGGGAATTCTCCAAATGATATTGCTGTTCTCTGCTCAACTTTGGAGGAGGTTCCAAAAATTTGTACAGAATTTGGGGATAAGCTGAAGCACTACCCCTGTACCGCAGAGACAATTGATGGAAATGTGATTGTGGTTGACTCGGTTCGCAGGTTTTCTGGTCTGGAGAGGAATATCATTATTTTGATCAATCCCAGCATCCATCCATTTCACCAAAACAGAGCGTTCCATTTTTTGGTTTCAGCCATGTCCAGAGCCAGAACACAGCTGTATGTGCTGTGTGTACAGGCAGATGGAGCAAAAGGAAATAGCTCTCACAAAAGACGGGAGAGCTGAGCCCTTTGTTTCCACCAGTTCTGGGCTTCAGTGTAAGCCTATATATGCAATCTGTATACTCATCCCCATAGAGATATATAGTTAAGTGCAACTTCCAAGATTTGTACCAGACATCCTAGTACAAAGGCTCTATGTGTGATTATCAAGGCTTTGACTCATAAGTGGACCATATCTGAAATGTAGAAATGTCTCTGACCATACATGCCTCCTGCTTGGACCCATAACCCGTTCCAGTGGATGGGCATTTTTTAAAAATTGTAAATTTAATAAAAGATAAACCTTATGAAAATATAAACAAAATAAAAATCCACCAAGAGATGGAGCAGGGGTGTCCTTATTAGGGTCTTTCCCTGCTCCATTACAATACCCTGCTCTATAAAGGGGTAAATCATGGTAAGGTGCATAAATAGATAACTCCATTAATGTTGAAGGAACTTACATGAGGCTTGTGTACAGAACTGACATTTCAAGTTGGTTTTGACAAAGGCATTGGTTAGATAAATGTAAATCTGGGCTGTTTGTGTTGACATGATGAAAAGTGTGAAAACTAATCTTGCATGTTAAGTGTAGTATAAATTTCCTTACCATTTTAACATTACATTGGATATAAACTGTGGCAGCAGTTTGCTTTCGGGAATTTCTTGCCCACTTGGACATTCTGTTTAAATCACGTCAGCTGCAGTACACTTGTACGTCCCTTTCACAGTAGGCAAATCTACTATCGAAAATAGTCTTGTATTACTGCATCTCTGTTGCCCTGCAACGCACTTGGTCTGCCCAGAGTGTACCCTGACTAGCCCGGTGCCCAGCGATTCCAGGATAGGCTCCAGACCACTGTGAACCTGACAAAGCTGAGTTAGTAGGTATGAGCGAGCACCTCTTCTGTATAAGGAAACTTTTTGTGAATAATGCACTCCATTGTCGAGAAGACTGTATCCAAACACCTGCTTCAGTCACAACTACACGGATAGCGATGCTTACGAGACTTGACAATACTGTCAACTAATCTGATTAGTTTTTAAAAATAAATCTTGGAATTTTAATGTGTATGATTTGATTTGTATCATTTTCCAACAAGTATTGGTCCACTGGGAATAGATTATACATTTCTCATGAGAAATAAATGATACATATTCCTTAATCTTCTATCCAGACACTTGCCCTTTGGATAGATTTTCAGGAACAAATAATGTTTGATATTGGGGATGAGTATATTCAGCATTAGCTGTCTATGCTCTTCAGACAGTTGATAGTGGTTAATTTTTTTTTTTTTGGATTAGGAACACATTTTGACTAACAATCTAGGGCCAGACCTGAGTCATTTTCTAGACTTTACACTTATGAATAGGAGCAGTCTGCACACATTTGTGTTGAATTATATGAAAAGTAGGAAGAGGAGTAACTGTTCTGAATACTTTTTGTGAATTTCTCCACAGCAGTCTGAGCTAATTTTCAAGAACAGTCAGTCTCCTTGCGATATGTAAACGATGCCTACCCACCCCTGCAGAGCATCTGATTTTAACACATTTATGGGACATTCGGGAATGTCTGGGGGAGAGTTGACTAAGAATTCTGTGCAATACTGGCATTTTAATCATTCTAACTCCACAGTCCAATGCAATAAGTTTATTTGTACTCAGAGCTGAGTAGTGGCTCTAAAGTAAATTCAGCTTCTCAGTTCATTTGAGAAAAACTACAAACTATTACTTTGTCACCCATGTATTTCTCAAGTACTGCATTTAGTGAATTGTTGTAGGGACCAGTGTCATTACATTGCAGTTGCAGCAAGGACAGCTGCTGCGCTCACTGTTGAATGCAAAGTCATCCTTTGGCCAGAGAACTTCACTAACACCCATTTGCTTCTCAAAATGGGTATGTGAACTGAATGTATTAAGTCTGTGGCTTTGTATGAAAACATTATTTCTGAAAGCACTAATTATGTAAATTTCAAGGTCATCTGCAGCACAGCAGCTGTAATGTGGGTAGAGAGCTGCTATTACTCTGGGGAGCAACTCCCTCTTGAGTGTGTCAGTGAACACCCACCTTCAGCACACCAAACAGTTCTGAAATCAAGTCCAGCTTGATGTCACAATTTGCAGTCATAACTGTTCTATGCATATGTCAAAGATATGTATAGCATCATGATTCAAGCCTGCCTGTATGTTTCTTGCCATTTTGATTAAATCATCTTCTGAAGCTTCTTTCAGCCTCTGCTACAAACCATCCCCTACAAATAGATTAGTTCTTTCACTCATTTACCTTATAACAGAACCCTGACAAACACAAAAGGAATCATTTTATCCCTTTAGTGTACTGTGTACAGAGAAAGGTGCTTGTCATTCCCCTCTCTGTAACATGTCAGAAAGGCTACTTTCAACTCTACAGCCATGGAACTCTCAAGTGGGCAGTTCAGCAAAGTTTAGGAGACCAGCTAGTTGCCTATAAATGCCTTTAAGGTCTCCCCAGGAGACAACTATAAATGGTAAACTATCTTGATATCAGCTCTCTATTCTGACACCTAAACTGGACTGAACTAGAAGCAACACTGTAGAACTAGCACCCTCTGGACCCTTAGGCTTTTAGTTGTGTTTTTCTGTAAAGGCACTTAAACAAGTGAGGCAACATGGACAGTTTATTAATTTTACAAAATAGACAGTAAAAAAGTTCCTGTCCTATGGAATGTGCCTGTGGAAGGAGTATCATGGGAATCCTTTTGTTAAGAGAAACCTGGACTGGGGCCACTTCTAATCAAATCAACAAAACCCAGGAGGGTCCTCATTTGTAGAGGAACAGCAGGGTTCTTCAGCTTTACCCAGGAATTACCTAATGTACACCCCTGCCCTCTAACAGGGAGGGGCTGCTCATAGGATCACTGTCCATACTGGTATGAGGATGAGTTGGCCCACTGGTGTTCCAAATAACCTTCCCACTTCTAGAAGTTCAAGTCTTCCTCACTGACCATTCTTCACATTCATCATCTTCTCCTAGAAGAGAAGAATGGGGGGGGGGGGGTGCATGCAGTATCAGTAGTATAAAACAATCATTTATTGCCAATTGAATTGTGTGATGCAAGAAATCACCTCTGTTAAAGTCAAACCTATGAAGTTACCAGGGTTACAGAACTGGTTTGGTTGGGTTTGAGGGTGCAGTTACAGCTGGTAAATCAAAAAGGAACTTGAAACATTATCTATATAGGAAGCTAGTGCTATCCACTGTTCCTGCTTTGCTCTTGTCCCAGTTAGCCTGTCATGTTCATCTCCTGGTCTCTTTCAACAGCATGAGCTACTTTTTAAAAAGTAATCTGCCTGCATTTATACATTAGGTTCTGTACAAGTCTTGGCTGTAGCTGTGAATGCACTTGTTGGGTTATGACTGTTTTAAGGACAGTGATTTCCAAGTTTAGTTAAATTTACAATCCAATTTAGAGCATTTCTCTTGTAGAGGAAAAAGTGACCTGCAGTTAAACTTTCTGGAATTGGGGCAAACATCCTGCTAGAATAGAAACCCCAGCTGGAAAGGGCATGAAGATGGTGATTTTGCAGTCCCTCCATGTGATGTCAGCAAGTTTAAATGTTACACCTAGAAAGTACCCAGAAGATGTTTCCATTATACTTTGTCAGTATCTGGTGTAAGTTTAGCAGCCAAACTACACAAATTGGTAGAACCCCCATGGTGGAAAGAATCCTCACATGTCTAAGAGTCACAGACAATGGGATTGTCTGGAGATTGACACCGACTTATGTTCCTTCATGTCAAGTCTGAATGAAGGGCAGCTAGTAATGTCAAGGTTGGAGCTGTTGCCTTTGGACCCCAAAGGTTGCATGTTTGGTTCCCATTTCTAGTGGTAATACCCTTGAACAAGGCACTTGCCCTAAAAGTGCTCTTGTAAAATTACCCAGCTGTATAAATGGGTAAATTGTAAATAGTTTAACATTCTCACTTGCTTTGGCAAAGTGAGAGCTAAATGACAAAATGTCAATTGAATTAATTGTAACAGATTAAAAGATTACCATATCAAATTGAGAGAGGGGGAGAACTTCATTTTTCAGTTATGCAATTTGACACCTGTTCATAGTTGAATACAAATGTACTGTATAAGAACTAAAATGAAGTCTACATGAGGTTGTATTCAGTGCTGACTGGTGAGGGATTCATCCTGTATCCTACACAGGATTGTCTGTCTATTTGATATGGGTAGCCAAAACTGGATGAGCTGAATTTGGTCTTAAAATCTATTGTATCTGAACTGGTTTTACTGACAAGACAGGCTGGGCATGTAAATACAGGTTGCTTCCCCTAGTAGAAACTGAGAGTTTTAATCTGAAAATTTGGACTGCAGGGAGTCTAAGAAGTCTTTGTGCAGTCTCACCTTGATCATGCTCTCCAACTTCACGGCATCAGCAGCAAACTTGCGGATCCCATCAGACAGCTTCTCCACAGCCATGCGATCCTCATTGTGCTGCCAACGGAACTCTTTCTCATCCAGGTGCAGCTGTTCCAGGTCAGCAGCTTTTGCTAATGCACAGGAGTGGTTGAGGGGGGAATAAAATACACAACTATACCACCTTGTAGCTTCTGGTACATGGCAACCTTGTACAGTACAAAGATGTGTTCAAGATACTTGACCAATTTCTAAAGAAATTGGTAGGATGTTCCATTCCCCCCCCCAAAAATGCTCCCAATTTGGTGGGAAACTTGTGCAGGACTTCAATTCAAAATGAACACAAATATTTGCATATTCCACACCATTTACTATAATCTCATTTTTAGGACTCTAGTTCAATCATGTAATCAGAACCATGTATAAGGTAGTGTGTTGTCATATTGCTATCATGCAGCACTGATATGGACCCCATGATAGCTGAACTATATGGCCCTTACCTCCCTGTACTGTGAGGGTGGGCACCACAGTGCTGTGGTCCTGGTTTAGCTCAGCCAGGAGTGCTGGAGAGATTGTGAGCAGGTCACATCCAGCTAGGGCCTTAACCTCCCCTTTGTTGCGGAAGGAGGCACCCATCACCACTGTGGAGTAGCCAAACTTCTTGTAGTAGTTGTAGATCTTGGTCACACTCACCACACCTGTGGAGGGGACAGCAGTAGTATGTTTGATAGAGGGTCCTAGCAAGCTGTGCTTGGTTTTCAAACAGGGCCAAATTAAAAAACCTACACTTGAATCAGCCCACTTGACATTCCTACAGGAGCTTTTTAGCAAGCAGAAAGCTGTTATTTTAGTGAGCAGTGGCTTCAACTGCAATTCATTTTTGTCCATTTGTAAAAAGAAAGCCAACTTCCCAGGTAACAATAGCCTGCAATTCCCTGGATGTTCTAGGGTTCCTTGAGCTCAGTGATTTCATGGTTTGTGCATGGAGATTCTGGAAGGACAGCCATTCCTAGACAGAATCACTGTTCCACCCTTTCCCACTTCATGAGCATGGTTCCCACTATGGTTTGACTAGTTCAGAGTCACTTGTGTAATCTTGTTTATACATTTCTGAAGTTGAGGTCCAATTTGTATTGGAATGCATCTATAAATCCATCTTGGCAGCTTAATGGTTGACATACTTGGTCCAAAATCATTTTTTTCCTAATAGAAGACTAATTGGGGATTAGAGATTAAAGGCAGTTTTCAGCACTTGTAAATTGCTGTATTCCACTCTAAGGAAAAGACAACTCTGGTTCTATTCATATATTGCCAAAACAGAAGATATTATGAAATTCACAGGAGGGGGCAAAACTGAAAAGGAAGCAAATATTTCACAGCACTCTAGTAAAGCCATCAAAAGCACCCTATACACTTAATATGGCAAGTACCCGGGTCCTCATTGGGTTCATAGCTCTTGCGGTCTGTGTTCTCCTTGTACCAGTCCAGGATACGGCCCACAAATGGTGAAATGAGGGTGACGTGGGCCTCTGCACAGGCTACTGCTTGGGCAAAGGAGAACAGCAACGTCATGTTGCAGTGAACTCCATGCTTTTCTTCTAGTTCTCTGTGGAGAAGCACATGCAAAGCCATACTGAGCCTTTCACAGATGCATTTACTGAAGGCATATTCCACATGTGGAAGAACTTGGACTAAATGCTCAAATTTCAGCAGTTTTGAAGTTTCAGAACAACTCCATCAATACAACCTGACAGATGCTGTACACAGGTCTTCCTGTGTATGATTTAACCTATTGAATATACAGAACCTTGCAGAAACATGACCAGAACACATTCCATACAGGTACAAACAATACACACCTGCCAGCTTGGATCCCCTCCCAGGTGGACGAGAGCTTGATGAGAACCTGTTCTTTGCTCACACCCGCCTCCTCATACAAGGAGATGAGCCGCAGTGCACGAGACACCATTCCATCCTTATCAAAAGATAGCCTAAAACAAGGAGAGTTTGAGATGAGCTGACAGTACATGCATTCAGCTGAACAATGGTTTGTTGAGAAGAAATGTTCTTGGCCAGTCACTAGTCAACTAGGTCAAACCTGGCATCAACCTCAGTTGAGACTCTCCCAGGAATTTTCTTCAGGATCTCCAGGCCAAAACTCACAAACAGCTTGTCCATGATGTTGGTCACCTGTTCCTCCTCAGTTCTGTAATCATATTATAGATGCCAGTTGAGCCATCTGAAGGTGCTGACATCAACTGTGACAACAGGCAATACCAAACACCTACTGGTCTTACCCGCCTTTAGCAATGCCATATTTGATGGCCTGGTCCAGCAAATGTTGGTAAGCAGACATCTTTGCTGCTGCCAGGATGAGGGAGGGATTTGTTGTGGCATCCTGGGGCTTATATTCCTCAATTGCTGCAGGGCATAGAAAAAACACCTTATTCCACCTTCAAGGGGAATTTTATCACAATAGAAAAATCCAGAGTTGCAGGCTCCACTCCCTTTCTGTTCTTAGAAAGTTTAAGATTTTACTCCACTGGTGACATACTAGCTTATCACTGGGACAATTTCATATAAAACACTTGTTTCTGTAGTCCTATCACCACTTCCCATATACTGGCACCTAGACTTAACTGTTGAAAATGAATTGCAAACATCCTCTTCAATTTCAAGTTACTCTACCCCCAGGTCACAAGATTATAGGAGCTAATGATCCATCTGCTTTAGAAGTATTTGCCATAAATAAGCCTTTTTAAGTTGACATTGAATGAAGTGGGGGAGACAAAAGTGTTCCTGCAAATGCCCATTCAGCACTGACCAACATGCAATGTCTTTATACTAATACACATATTCACACTATTAGCAGAAAAAGCACTGCAGAAACTCCCCAGAAGCAACAGGTCACCATAGTGACCATCATTACTGGCAGCTTAACTGGATTTCATGTCTCCTTTTTGCACACACCAAAACAGTAAGTTTTGAAAAATAGGGAGTGCAAGTGTTTATCTGTATATGATTTCCCCCCCCTTTGTCTCAAGAAAAAGCAAATAAAAGCCACCCTAAAGAACAAACAAACAAAACTCCACAAATGGAACAGTGATTCAGCACAAATTAGACCAAGGCTTGATGTCACAGCTGTCCCCACCCTTTGCAAAGGAAAGCTACACTACTCTACATGTGACATGACATGGATAACAGTAGAACTGTGTCTGGGGGGAGATAGTCATGTGAAAAAGTACACCCTCAGAATTCTATGGTTTTACATATGACATAATCTTATCTGGTCCTTAGCAGGTCTAAAAATCAGGTAAATACAACCTCAGATGAACACGACACATTACACCGTGTCATGACTTAAAAATAAATAAGCTAATTGTACTAAACTACTCTTCTCCCACCCAGGGCTCCCCCAGAATTCCCAGTTATCCTGTCATCTGCCACTGTGTAACATCACAAAGCTGCCTCCTCATACCATCAGCAGAAGCTGATCTTTTGTGTTCCTGGCCCTTGTTGCACACTTCACCCTGATGAATATAGCTACAAAAACAGAGGTAAAGGTGGCAGCTGTGCCCAGGGGGCACAAGTGGAATCTTTACTGTGAGACTTTCAAAACCTTGATAGAGAGCTAGAGGGGTTATGGTGTTCTAGAAGTCACACCATTTGCATTACTATGGTCTTTCATCTGTTTCTATTCGCCGACCTTAACCAGGAACATTTCACAATGACGGCGAGTTGTGCAACAAGCATTTCGAAAAATTATGTTAGTTCTTTTCAAAATGAGAAGTCAGTCAGTTACAATATGTAAGGGACACAGCCATGTTAAGTTTCCACAGGCTTTGGTCTGGACTGGAGGCTTATTTCCTGAAATAAGCTCATCAAAAACCATAAGGGTTAAAGTTCTCATTTAACTCACTCCTGGCAGTTGCCAGAATCCATTTAGGAAGCAGATTAAGTTTTAAAAAGAGTGCCAGGCATACATATACTGTTACATCCCTGACCATCAGATCCCTGCAACACAAATCCCACACCAGACCCTCCTTCATAACTGGTTTAAATGAGACTCACTTGGAACTGCATTATCGCACCAGTCCAGAATATGGTTACAGTACCGCCTCCAAGTTTCCTGAAGAGATCTTGTTACTCAACACAACAGGCATCCAAGACATGAGCAATATCAAGTATAACTTACCACACTGAGCATTACTGTACACATCTAGAAGGAAAAGACTAGATCAGCAACAGGCAGCTAGTAGCAGAGTGCTTGGAGCTGCTGTCATTGGACTCAAAAGTTGTTGGTTTGAATCATACCCTCAACTGTAGTACCCGTGAGCAAGGTACTTACTCAAAACTGATCCAGAAGATTACCTAGCTGTATAAATTAAGTAGTTACTTTGGAGGGAAGTATCATAAATGTAGATGCATGTATGACTAGTTCATCTGTTCTTGAAGAAGTTCAGTTCAGGAGGACAAGCACAGGAAGTTCGATACATTCTCCCTCATTTTAAGTTTGTCTGTATAGTTTCTGAAGTGACATCGTATTAATACAGGTCACTTTACCTCATACCTACAGGGACTCTTCCAAGAGCTGAATTTGTAAGTACAGCACACGTAATACACATTTACTTAAAGCACTTCGTCGAAAATTATATTTGCATTACGGGTGAAAACGTGACCATTGCACCGAGTTTCATCGTTTCACACACTGTGTGGTGTAGAAATGTTCAGGCCTGAGGCGTTTTATTTCCTCGCGCGCCAGACTCCCCCTGTCATCGTGACACAGCATCCTAACGGTTTACTTTTGCAAACAAAAGTGAGCTGCAGGGTTTTGCCTTTAGACATTTGTTCTTGGGTTCCACAGCGAGGTGGTTTCTCCCGCATGATCATAGGGGAGGTTATGAGGAGCCCCGCGGTACGCGGCTCGGCATTTAGTTTCTCGGCGCGTGTCACCCTCGGACGACGTGGGGCGCCTCGCGAAGCTCCGCGCGGAACAGAGAGACGTGGGGCGCGCGCTCATGCGAGGAAATAAAGCCGCACCGTCACGGCGACGCAGGCAGAGAGGCCACTGACACACCCATTAGCCGCGTTCCATTCCATATGATACAGGTGGAGCAGCGCGGTGCTTCAGCGCGAATAATCGTGCTTATTAATGAGAGCGAATCGGTGGCTAACCGCGAGCCCGATTTTAACAGCCTGTCTCCGAGCCCAGCTGTGAAAGGCGAAGTACGCAGGAGATACGAGCTCCATCTGTAAGACGTACTATTACGAGATGTACGTCGGAGGAATCGCTGCGAGTGTCCGGGGTTGCACACGAAGGCCCGACTCGGCTCCTCGAACGGACGGAAGTGACAGCCCACACTCGGCGACCGCCTCAGGCTCAGGCACGAAAACAAGCGAGGGCTGCAACTGAACTGGACTCTTCGGACACGAACGTCGCGGTGCGTCGTCGTGCAATTCGCTTTCAAGGAAGTAGCGGTGACCAAGTTGGTCGGGAAAGCGAGGCCCGAGTAATTTCACCCGTCATTACCATTAAAATCGCCGGTGTCCGCCACCACCACGGTGTACTTCTTCAGCTGGTCCAAAGCCGACTCCATCTTCTGCCGCTTGTCCGGGTTGCTCGACACTGACATAACGAATTGCTGAGCGGGGGGTCCTTTTATACCAGTGCGCGTGCAACGGAGGAATTTCGAAGCCACGAGAAGCCGAGAGCGCGGCCGAAGGAGACGGAGGCGCGCTTCGGCGCAGGCGGAGCCACGGAAATACGTCCATTTGCTATACACCAATGGCCAGTGCCAGTTTGGCTTTACGTAGGCCCCACCCACCAGTTTTGACCAATCCTGAACCAGGAAGGGCGGGGATACGTACGCAGGCCTATTTATGCAAATAAGAAAGAGTTTTTTTGGAGAAAATTTTCTAAAACTTCTCTCAGAATATTTGTCTTTTAAAACTGCACTCATGTATCATTCATTTAAATTCGTTACTTTAATTAAAAATCCCCAGCCAAATGGAAAATACTTATTTTTGGCCGCACTAAGCTGCTAAACTGGGCTCTCCTGACACCAACACGTCTCTGTCATTCAATGAAGCTCCTCCCAGGCCGCGCGACACAATGTTTCCAGTGTTCATTATTTATAAGAGCCTGAATTGCACTGTAAGCATGAAATTGAGTTCTGTTAACTCGCCCCGCTTCTAGAACAGTGACATTAGCTACCAATGCTGTCGTGTGGTGTGAATCAGCATGATTGGTTTTTGCCGCATATATTCATATTAAATATTTTTATAATTACTGTTTATATCAATACTATAAGCATTGCAATAGTATAGTAATGGTATATATGGTATAGCAAGCAAGTACTGAAAAATAATAATATAAGGCAAATAAAATAACTTTATAACACTAAAAATAGACGTGTTTTTTCATTTTGAGTCTTTCCAAATAAGAGATGCCTCCGTGTCTTGGAAGCAGAAAAAGCTGCTTCCTGGTAACTTAACTTGTGTATTAAGGAAAAGTAAAGATACTTGTTGTCTCCATGCAACAAGACGTGGTGCAGTACAGGCGGAGAAACATGTTCAGATCGTTTTGGGGCCGAAGTGGCTCGATGCTGGATGTCGCTGTGACCGCTAGATGTCAGTGTTGCTGTGTGTTCCCTCCACCACCCCCCCAAGGAGGAACCTGTAATAGTTTTTCTTCCATCATATGGACTATTTTGGCCAAACTTAGCAAACTGGGAGGGAAGTGTTTCCTTGGGGTGTTTACGTAAAGTTTAGAAACTGTAAAAGACACTTCTCTGGGGTGCGGACGACACCCTACGAGTGTGAGCAGGATTCGGCAGTCCCGGACGGGGGACAGGGGACAGGGACAGGGACAGGGACAGGGGACATTGGTGGTGAGCGAGGTAAGGACTGCACTTTTTGACATCACAGACACACACAGCAAATGCACAAAACACCTGTAAGACCACACAAATACTATGCCACTTCACTGTCTTTAGTGGCAAAGCTGGTGGTGGTTAAAGACTTTTGAAGCATCAAGAATAAAGGAACAATAAATGAAATGTGGTTGTTAGATAATAGATGCAGACACAGTGTAAGACCTAGACCTTCTCGGGGTGTTGGTGTCACGCAGAGTTGTGGGGTTTGGTGACTTTGTGCTGGTCTCACCGCTCCTGATCTCTGTGTGGGGCTGTGCGGTGATTGATCTGGTGTGTTTTGGCTTCAGTGGAAGATGTTTGTCAGATTGTTTTCGGTTGTCAGGTAGGACGGTATCATGGTCACGGTTCAGCTTTTGGGAAAAGTATAGAATTGGGTGTGGAACAAGGCTTTGGGAATGGGGGTAACCGCCGAGAGGGCAGTCTGTGTCTCAGATGATAGAGGGTTGCCGTCACTGGCATACAAATGGGGGAGGCCGGTGCCAGCGAGGGCAGAGCGTTTTTCCACTCTTCTCTTTAACCGGTTACATTTGAGATCTATGAAACAGGCCGGCTGGATTAAAGGTATTACAGCTAATAACAATCAGAAGGGCGACAGTAGGACAAGTGAATCAGTAATTTCCTTGACATCAGCCAGCCAGTTTTAAACTTTTGGAAATTTTGGGAACTCTTGGAAACTCTTGGTTTTTGTAAAATTCTGTGAATTATGACATTCTATGAGCCATGAATTCTCATAGCTTTATGTGCATGTGTGCTTTTGATCCTGTTCCTTTTTTTGTGTTTAACAGTACATGTATAAAGCCTCTTTTTAAACACTATCACCAAAACGCTTTGACACTAATTCGCAAGTCGCAGCCCGTCGATCGATTTCATGTGATTTCAAGTGTAATTTAAAAGTGTTTTCGCCACATGGTGTAAGTTTCCCCCTAAAGCTGCTTCCCTCGTGGTGTGAAAATCTCTCTCTCCTCTGGTGTTGCGAGCTCAGGGCAGTGGAGAGAAAGAGGGTCTTTGTGGAAGGGGAATGAAAAAACACCTGAGCTTCTAAGGAAGGCAACGCTCTGCAGTTTAATATTTCAGCAACTTTCCAGCGCTTTCCTCTACTGCAGGGCGTATTCCCCACCCTCCACATTTAGGGAAAGATACCATCTCATTCAGGCCTCTGGCTGCACCCCAGAGACTGACTCAGAACAGCAAACCAAGTATTTTGGAGCCTTCATGGCAAGTGATGCTCCAGGCCTAGAGGGCAGTTTTATACTTTTTAGGAGAGTGGACAGTTTTTAAGTTTAAATTCAGAATTTACGAAAGCATTTTAGGAACCATCAAATATTTCTCAGCCAAATGTGAATAAGAAATATGTTATTAGAATTGTGTATGTATTTCTATTTATGTACCATACCTCACATCCTACACTTCTGGGATAGGCTACAGACCACTGAGCCCCTGTATTAGGACTATTTAAGTTATTTATGGTGAATGGCATATTTCTCTATACAGGAGTTATTCATTTAGCTCACATGTTTCTCCAAAGTGACTTTGGAATGTGACGCTACCTAGAACTACTTGCCAGTTTATACAGCCGGGTAATTTTGCTGGAGGGATTTTTAAGGTAAGTACCTTGTTCAAGGGTCCTACTGCTGTAGGTGAAATTCAAACCTGTGACCTTTAGGTCTAAAGGCAGCAGCTCAGACCACCACACTGTCAGCTGTTCCTACATTTATTTATATGTCTGTTCTTGTATTTACTGCACGTGTGTGTGTGTGCTTTGTGTTGTGTGTCATCTGTAGGTGAACTTGGGGCTGTTTTTAGTCCTCGAGCCACTGCTGTTACAGTTTCTTGTGGTTTGCAGTGGAATTTAGCTGCGGCGTAGCATTTGCCAGTTACAGCCGACAACAAAAACACCGGGTGTACGCAGAGCGAGGCCCCGCCAGCACAGCACTTCCCCCAGATGAGACAGGAGCAGAAGGGAGGGAATGAAAGGTTTCTCTGGAAATGGATAACCCAGCATTAATACCCGCACTGGACTTTGTGTGTGTGTCAAGCCGAAGGGTGAAGGGACTCCGCGATAAGTCCTAACGGAGAAGCAGGGAGAGGATGATGTCAGAATATGGAGCTTTCATGCAGCAACTGTCACAGATGTGCTCCTCTTTAGCAGCAACAAACAGCTGTATTAGCACTATCGTCATGATAATACAGTTAGTTGCTTGGAGTAAAACTGTGAGCTAGACATTCGTTTAACACTTTTCTCCAAAGGGACTTACGGTTATTTACCCATTTACACAGCTGGGTTACTTTACTGGAGCAACTTTCAGTGTAAGTACCTTTCTTAAGGGTACTATAGAAGGAGGTGGGTTTCAAACCTGCAACCTTCGGGTACAAAGGGAGCAGCTCTAACCTACAGCAACTACACTCCCAGCTGTCCCCTAAACAACCCTCTAATTTAGTGAAGGAAACATGTTGACCTTAACCGCTGTTAGGATGCGACTCCTTCAGCCCCAGTTTGGCCTTTCTTCCGATCACCAGTGATGTTTCGGGGAAAACCGAAGGGTACAGTTGGGAAAGTGGTTTCTGAGAGGAACAAAAAATGTGAAATGTAGATGAAATCGTGCCTTTAGGACCTCCAGAAAGAAATCCGACATGCTGCTTTGATGTAAACTCCAAAATGATATCCCCTTCTTTTCAGTTGGAGACTTTTAAAGTAAAAACGTGGCCCTTCCACTTGGAAGAAGGACTCTTCCGTTGGACGCTCCTATCCGACACGTGAATTTTTGGACCTCAGTCTCTGCGGTTGTGGTGGTTAAGTTAAAATCAGAGAGCTATGCTTGACGGTTTAACGTTCGGCATCGCTCTGCAATAATACGCATACGAGCGGCTGATGCGAGTTTCCGTCAAAATATCTCAGTGTTACGGGTTTCTTCAGAAAAATATCAGTATGACAAGGTATGATGACTGCAGGGCTTGGTGCTTTGAATCCAGCTATAGCTCTTTAATGTTTTTTTTTTTCTTTTTCTGGGAGTGCTTTTTTTATCACGCTATTCAGTGATGTGCTGTTCAGACAGATTGCTGACTGCAATTTGCCCTTATTAAAAGTGAGTGAATGAGGACAAGTACCTCTATATGGACGGCTGTGTCATCAAGGTGGCGCCCCGCCCTTCGGCCCACCCTTCGGCCCACCCTTCGGACCACCTTTCGGCTCACCTTTCGCCCCGCCCTTCGCCCCACCCTTTGGCCCACCATTTGCCTGCCCTTCGGCCCACCCTTCAGCCCTCCTCACCCTGATCTTCGCCCCGCCCTTCGTCCAGCCCTTCCCAAGATCTGCTCAATCAACATGTCCTTCGTGCAATAAGTGGTTGCTGAAGTGAATGTTTGATGTTTAATGGCTCAATTATTGAAATGATGTCTTGACTTGTGTCCCGTCCTGGCTGTGTCCCCTCCCCCTCCAGCCTTACGCCCTGTGTTGCCGGGTTAGGCTCCGGTTCCCTGCGACCCCACATGGGACAAGCAATTTCAGATAGTGTGTGTGTGTATCTTGACAGGCATTGATTTTAATAATCAAGATGATCATAGGTAGAGGGGGCGCAGTGGTGCAGCGGGTTTGGATGGGTCGTACTCTCCAGTGGGTCTGGGGTTTGAGTCCTGCTCGGGGTGCCTTGTGACAGACTGGCCTCCCGTTCTGGATATGTCCCCTCCCCCTACAGCCTTACACCCTGCGTTGCTGGGTTAGGTTCCAACTCACCATGACCCCGCTCGGGACAAGTGGCCTTAGCCAATGTGTGTGTGTGTGATCATAAGTAAACAAGGGACAAGAATTACAACTGAAACTCAGAGATTTTTACATATTCTGCTAATACTTTTCTGCAAAGCAACTTACAATATTAAGGTACCTCCAATTACTTACCTGTTTATACAGGTGGGTAATTTTACTGGAGCAATTCGTGGTAAGCACCTTGCTCAAGGGTACTACAGCCAGAGGTTTTGGGTGGCACAGCGAGTAGCACTGCTGTCTCACAGCACCTGGGTGGTACGAGAGGACATTGGGTCAATCCTCGCTTAGTCTGTGTGGGTGTCCTCCAGGTGCTCTGGTTTCCTCCCACAGTCCAAAGACATGCTGTCCAGCTGGATTGGTGAGCGAGTGACAGAAAGCGAGTGTTCCACTGATGTATGGATGGATGAGTGACCCAGTGTAAGTAGTGTATCTAGCAGTGTAAGTCACCACGGTGAATAAGGTGTGTGGGCAGGTAACACTACACAGAGTTCGTTGGAAGTCACTCTGGAGAAAAGTATCTGCTAAATGAATAAATGCAATGTAAACTAGGTGGGATTTGAACCTGCAGCCTGTGGGTCTAATGGAAGCAGCTGTGAGCAATGAATGCACTAACCTTAGGCTATTGACACCTGACAGGCGTTCCTAAAAACTGCTCACCACCTTGCTGCGCACTCTTTTCATGTTTCACAGCAGAGCAAATATTTCAATATTTGAGGAAGGTCATTTTGTCGCGTCGTGCCGTGTAGCAGAATGTCCTGCCACCTTCGCAGACTTTAGTCTTGTCTGGAGGTCGAGGTCTCGTAGGATTTAATGGAATGAGAGTTTTGGTAACATGATTTATAGGAGAGGAATGTGCTCTGTTTTTCGCGGAGCAGCCAGTGAAGACAACACTACAATTTTTGTCGCTCTCACAAAGGCAGATCCTGGCTAAATATGGGCTTAGGGACCACAGCCTGGCTGTAGAAGCAGGACAACACAAGAGAGTCCGGTGCCAAAAATAATCGTGAGAGACCCAGAAAGGCTGAGATTCAGACGAGGGAGTAGAGCCGACACTCCTATACTGCGAAACACATAAGCTCTCAAACACTGTCTTTCTATAAAAAATATAAGCTTAACTTTTCAATTTTGTAAAAAAAATGGATACACTGGTCCTCAAGCAGTGAAGATTTAGAATACACGAGTACTGGTGATTTTAGCGTATACCCTGCTATTGGGCTCTGGTAGTGGGCCTGATACCCAAACCAGCTCTGTCTGTGTGGAATTTCACGTCCCCCTGCCGTATTCTACCGACCTCAGCGTGTATGTAAAATCTCAGTGGATGGATGTGTCGGTTTGGGGTTCGAGTCCCGCTTGGGGTGCCCTGCGATGGACTGGCATCCCGTCCTGGGTGTGTCCCCTCCCCCTCTGGCCTTGCGCCCTGTGTTACCGGGTTAGGCTCTGGTTCACCGCAACCCCGCCCGGGACAAGTGGTTTCAGACAATGTGGATGTGTGTGTGTGGATGTGTGTATCTATCACACAATGCAAAGTGGGTGTGTTTCACAGAGTACAAACTAGCACGGACTTATAAACAACTGAGTAAATCACCGTGGGTGTCTTAGTGAGAAAACTCAGTGCTGTAATTTGCCTTGGACAAAGCTGTCAGCCGAATAACAGTTATAGACAAAGAAAATAATTATATTTCCCCCGATGACCTCTAAATTAGTTTTCCTTGTTTAGGTTCCTCCAAAACTCGGACCGAAGTACAAGATATTATTTTGGTTTATTTGTGTAATCCAAACCAAATGCTATAAATTACTCCACGCATCCATCTTCAGTAATGCTTATCCAGTGCAGGATCGTGGTGGTCTGGAGCCTATCCCTGAAGTGTAGGGCATGAGGCAGGGTACACGCTGGTTGGGATGCCAATCCATTTAGGGCAATCACACACTCATTCACATACACAAAGGGCAAATTACCAGTAAACCTCAAGCACTCATCTTTTGACTTAGGGAGGAAACCAGAGCAGCCCAAGCAAACCCATGCAAACACAGGGGGAACATGCAAAGTCCACATTGCCAGAGTTGGATTAGAACCCACATTTGAACACACAGGGCTGGAGCTGTGATGCTCCAGTGCTGCCTGCTGTGCCACCTACTTCAAATTATTGTTCTAGGGTACGGTAATCTTCTGTTCAGTTACCGCATTGCTCTGGGTGATTGGCTTTACACTACCAGCTCATAATGAAGCATTCCTGTTCTCCAGTTTCTCTGCCATGCATACTAGGATGCTTTTTGTTGAGGTGCTGCCCTTGGAGCCTAAGGTTTCAGGTTTGAATCCTACCTCTAGCTGTAGTATCCTTGAGCAAGGTACGCAGCCTGAATTGCTGCAGTAAAATTATCCAGCTGTAAATAATTGTAAGTCACTCTGGTGAAAAGCATCAGCTAAATAAATAAATGTACTTCTCTGTCCCACGGGTTTGTTTTGACATCAAAAATCACAGAATCTCTTAACTCCGATTAAAAACATGAAAACTATTAATAGAAAAAAAAGTCAAAATGTATTTCCGCACTTCAAAAAACTTTGGGTCGAAATGTTTGACGATGCCCTTCTTAAATCTCAATCTGCAGATTATATTTCTCACTAAACACAAACAGGAATTTAAAGTGATCCGGAGCAAAGAAAGAGGCCGTAAACAAATGTTGTTTTTCCTTCTGCGGCGGGTGTCAGTAAGTGAAACTGAACTGAAAAGATTACTGTGGTACTCAGAAAGTCGCGGCGGCTGAGCGCGCAGTTCTTACGGAGCGCAGGAGCCCACCGAGGCGCGCCGGAGCAGAGCCATCGATGAAAGCTGCGAGGGCCCCGGAGAATTGCTGCGGAGGGGATGAGGATGGAGCCTCAGGCAGGGTGTGGAGAGTGATCAAAGTGCGTGGACATCAAGGCGGTAAATCCGTGACAGCTCGGTGGTCCAGCGCCAGCCAGCGCGGAGAAAGCGATGCTCCGAACGTCAGCGGAGGAAGGACCGGGTAACAGGCGAGGCTGAACAACAGGCAGCTGGTTGCTTCTTGATTTGCTCTTTGGGTCTCGTGTCAAACATAGAGGGGTCAGCGTGAAGGGAATCTCACCGCAAAGTAAATAGTGAGAACCAGGAGTGGGCTGCAAAGCGAACTGTTGCATCACAATTTTGTTTCCCGAAGAGACTGGCAGGACCCGAGTAATGCTGAGTAACGGGACAGCTGGTAGTGTAGTGGTTAGAGCCCCTGCCTTCGGACCCAACGGTTGTAGGGTTGCGTCTCACCTCCTATTGCAGTACCCTTGAGTAAGCTGCTTACCCTCAATTGTTCTGCTAAAATTACCCAGCTGTGTGCTGCATTAGCCCTCTTCCATTAAGATGTTTCCAAAGCTATAATTAATTCAGGGGGAATTAATAACTGTGCTTCATCAACCTCAGAAACAACTTCTGGGGGTCAGTGATTGTGGTTATAGATTCTCATCATTCATTTTAGCTCCTAAATTGATCTGTTCCCAGCGCCGAGTATGAGAAGTCCTTCACAACCGGAGAGAATGCGATTTTACAGCGATTACATGGTTTCACTGTGCTTTTACAGTTCCAGAAATAGTAACACATAATGGACGTTTTCCTTCTTTAATGAGCTTGTGAGCTTCACATACGCGCAGCTGTATTGATTTAACTTTGACAGCATTGTGTGGATTTTACTTTCTCAGCATCTGAATCAGGGTTCAAGGGAGACGCGACAGTACACGGGTCTCACCACCAGGGGGCGACAGAGCTCTTGCAACAAATATCATCCTGCATCTGAATATTTTCAAAAAATAAATTGAAATACAAATATGTATTCTTTTTTTTTGTATACCTTCCATTCCTCTCTAACATGCATTTCTTCATAGGTGACCTGTGCTCTGCTCTCTTCTTCCCTTTCCCTTCACATGTTTCGGTGGTGTAGCCCTTCTGCTTCGCCTGCTAAGGGTTCGACCTATTTCTATGCAGCTGGACATCATCCAGTTCATTAGCCTTTGAATTACTTGAAACCTCAGTTATAGCAACGGCCCTTTTAGTATTCTTGCTGCTCTCTGGGTAAATCCGCAGGGTTTACATTGCACTGACCCTCAAGGCATATAAATCCTGAGAATGCAACCCAGGGACTCAGCATTTTACTGCAGAGTGAACTATACCCATTTAAACTTATGAGACATTGCTGGAATACATAACACTCTTAAAAGATATCTGAAACAAAAATCTCAGAAGGTTCAAAGAACGTTATTACTAAAGACAAGTGCCACAACTCAGAGACATGTAATCCTAGCGATGTGAAACGTGAGATGTGAACCCTTTACAAAGGTAAATTTAATTTAGGTTCATTCTTTGCGGCTGCGTTCCACCAAGGGCTGTTATCGAATGCATGGCTCGTGTTGACGGATGTAGACAAAAAAGATTTTTTTTACAGCCGATCCAGTGTGTATAATCTGTGGGACTCAGAATATGTTAGATACAGAGACATAGGGCCTCCCTTATTACATTTTCATTAAATTTATTAATTTATGTCTAAGCATTCGCATAATTACTTTATTTTTTTCCCCGCTCTAGGATTTATTTATGCCCTTCTGGCATTTTTTTTTTGTTCCCCCAAGTGTCCTCCATTCGAAGAGGTAAATAAAATGTTAAAAAGACTCAGATTGTAGAAACTGGGAAGATTTAGGAATGTACAACGTTATGTTGCTCAATGTAAGGGAACATTCCGGAATTCGTGCTGCAAGCTCGCTCGTGCATTGAGCTTCACGCACTCAGCTGTCTGGCCTGGGACTCCCTCCTCCCATCACACCGGCAGCGAGGGAGCCTGCAGTCATCATGGATGTGGGCTGGTGCTCCGGGGGGGGGAACTCCTTCGCTGGAACGCCGTCCTCGAGGCGTCCGCACCTTTTCTGTGTATTTCCAACAAGAAAACGACGATCTGCGAAAGAAACGCTTCGATAACTGTCTATTGGCAGGTGGGTTCTGTGGCGGTCTTGTCTAAGACACGCACATCCTCGCAAGGATTTAAATAAAACATGGATTTAAAGGGAGCAGAATAACAGCTTTAGCTGACTCAAGAAAAAGATTCAGAATTACATCAAAGGGAACGACTATGAAGTCGAGGGTCCTGGAGGCAAATGCTGGCACTTTAAATGCAGGCGCTGCACTCCGGTGCTTAGACGGCGGAAGCGGGAGAGAAAGAGATGACTAGAAGGTGCGAGCAAAGGTGAGGGACTGTCCATTTCCGGGCCGGTGGCTCAACACGGCGACAGTTAGGTGAGGTGGTTTGAGGGCAATGACAGCGACGGCCTGTGCAGGAGTCCGAGGAGAGCGACCGCGGTATTGTCCCCATGTGTGTTATTGCCCTCAGTGACACCTTATGAAAAAATTTGACGCATCAGCGAGAACATCACATACCAGTTCCTATCAGCTTCTTCTTGCTTTCACTAATTTATGTGTCGTACTGAATCGGGAATAGCTAAGAAAATCGATGAAAATAACTTTATTAATGTACTGACACCATTTAAGGAGAAGAATATAAATTTGTTGTACACACAGCGCTGCTGCCTCACAGTACCTGAGTTGTGCAAAAGGAGATGGGTTTGACCCTTGCTCAGTCTGAATGGAGGTTGCATGTTCTCCCTGTGACTGTGTGGATTTCCTCTGGGTGCTCTGGTTTCCTCACACAGTCCAAAGACAAGCTGGTGCGGGGGGGGGGGGGGGGGGGGGCGTGTGGCTGATAGCTTTGCCATCAAAGATTATTTTTGCTTTCCAAGGAGGCGTACGCTGGATGATGGGTGGCGCTGCGAGTAGCACTGCTGTCTCACAGCACCTGTGTGGTGCGAGAGGATGTGGGTGTGAATCCTGCTCAGTCTGTGTGGAGTTTGCATATTCTCTGGATGGGTTTCCTGCTGGTGCTCTGGTTTCTTCCCACAGCCCAAAGGCAGGCTGCTCAGGTTCCCCTATAGTGTGTGAGTGACAGAGAGTGTGTATGTGCTCCGCTGATGTACAGATGAGTGACCCAGTGTAAGTAGTGTATCTAGCAGTGTACGTCTCCGGGTGCTCTGGTTTCCTCTCACAGTCCAAAGATATGCTGTTCAGGTTCCCCCATGGTGTGTGAGTGACACAGAGAGTGTGTTTCACTGATGTAGGGATGAGTGGCCCAGTGTGAGTAGCGTATCTAGCAATATAAGTCACCGCGGTGAATAAGGTGTGTGGCCTGATGACACTACATAGAGTTTGTTGGAAGTCGCTTTGGAGAAAAGTGTCTACTGACTGAGTAACCTAACATCTGTCCTTCCCTTGATAGACTAAAACATTTTCACTGAATATGTGAGCACACATTGTTTTATACTTGACTGCCAAAACTGTGACTCCGTTTGAGGTTCTGGTAGGAAAGTCCAGGTTTGGATTGTGGTCACCGTGCTTGGATTTCGGTGCTGATGTGTAGAATTAAGTTCAATCCCGACGATGTCATAACAGAAGGTGTGGGGTGTGATGACTAGGCCAGAGTCTGTGTTCCACCAGACACCTCGGCTGAATCTGCCTGCTGCTCCACCCCTGCACGTTGAGTCCGGTCTGCGCTGGACATGAATGTCTGAGCCTCGCGTCCCTGTCTGGTGGCTCCGTTTACACCTGGTGTGTTTGCGCACGTTGCTGTAAAGAGAGCATACGTGTGCTTGTATATGGAAGAAAGATTATTCGTTAATTTAATCCCTCAAGAACTCGAGACATGGGGAAAATTCTCCTGTAATCCTAAATGGAGATGGGAGATGATTGCACTGGCATTACCTTAAAGAAGGACTCCGTGCACCACCAGTCCCCACATCTTTATCGTCACCAGTCTAAATACACACACACACACACACACACACACACACACACGATGGCGTGCTACACCCCTACGGCACCGATGCATGCCCACCCGTTCACTAGCCGGGCTGCGGTAAGGAGCAACGGCAGCGGGTACGACGTTTGTGGCGCTGCTGTGAAACGGGTGACAAAATCTCGAACGCCGCCTTCGTGCTCCACCGCCAGGCTGAGTGAAATTGGACGTAAAGCGCAAATTAAAAGCGCCGTGATTAGTGAGCTCCGCTGAGACAGAGATGAGAATTCCGGTTTTGCAAATGAATGAAATGCGACAAGTCCGGGCTGCGCTGCTAGTAAATTGGCCTGTGGCCGACAACAGGGATTTGGGTTTGAATCCCCTCCGTGTCACACGAGCCTTATGGGGCCTGGAGACTAAAGCAAGACAAATTGGTCCGTTTCGCCTTGAGTGGGAGACAGAGCTAGGTACTGTCCACCACTGCACACATGGCGCACGGATGATCAGATGTGTGGCAACAGAGCTCTGGGTGGAATCTTGTACAAGTTTATAATAAGAATAAGAAATACACACACAATCTGAACCGCTTGTTCCATACAGGGTCGCGGAGCCTACCTGGCAACTCAGGGCGTAAGGCAGGAGGGGGAGGGGACACACCCAGGACGGGACACCAGTCCGTGGCAAGGCCGTCGCAAGGCACCTCAAGCGGGACTTGAACCCCAGACCCACCGGAGAGCAGGACCCGGTCCACCCCACTGCACCCCCCCATAATAATAATAGTAATAATAATAATAAATAATTAAATTTAAATCTGTCTCAACGCAACTATAAACAGATGGGTACAAGGTTGCATTAAGAGAAACACCTGGCAGCATAGGGTTAGAATTGTTGCCTTTAGAGCCAAAGGTTGCAGGTTGAAATCTCACCTCCAGCTGTAATATCCTTGACTAAAATACTTACCCTAAATTACTGTGATAAAGTTACCCAGCTGGGTAGGTAACTACAAGCTGCTTTGGTGAAAAGTGTCATCTGAATGAATGAATAAAATAAACAAATCACTTCCAGGGATACAAGGAACACTGTTTCAAGTACTTTAGTTTCCATGTGGCATTGGACACCAGGGACAGTTCTACTGTGTCACAAAAGGAAATTCAGAGATACTTTGGTGTCTACTGATACATAACAGTTGTTTAATTAATTTGCTCATTTATACAAACGTATGGGCAATTTCACAGATTGGTACACCTGGACTGATCATACCTGGACTGATCACACCTGCACTCATTCGGGTGTCGCACTTCAGCTGAAGCCATTGGAAAAGAGACGAATGGATCTGAAGACGTCCGGGGAAAAGAAACCCAACGCCAGATTAGAACGTTTCCCAAACGTTCGGTTGGGGTGCCAGTCTTTAAATAGCATCAGCATCACGATTTGCTTGAAAAGATGAAAAAAAGACATGCATCTTCTCATGTTCTTTGGATTGATCTTCCTGCGAGAAAACAAGATTATGGCTTGTAGATAAGTGTCTATGAATATTCAGCTGCCTCGACTGTCGGTATCTGCACGCAAGGTCACGTATCCGTACAAATCTTATTCAAAATCCGCGCGGCGGATTAAAACGACGTTTAATGCTGCGAGGGGGGCAGGCTGGAACAAGTAGGGCTCTTCTCCAGTGTGAAAGCCTTCCAATGTTCTCCATCCTCCCGTGACTGGGGAAAGGTGTCTGAAATATGAAGATCATAGAGAATATTGGTGGTCTTTGTAGCTCAGGTTGATGGTTGATGTCTTCGGTTTTTCGCCGAGCTTGGCGTTTAGGTTGCAAACATTTCATCACCAGTCAAGGTTTGCAACCTAAACGCCAATCTCGATGTCACCTCGAATGGTAATGAAACATTAGCAACCTGAACGCCAGCCTTGGAGAACAACTGTGTCTGAAATATGCTGAGAGATTACCATTATTTACCCCTTTATACAGGTAGACAATTTTAAGGACGGCACCTTGCTTAAGGGTGCAACAGCTAGAGATGGGATTTGAACCTGCAACCCTTGGGTCAAAGACAGTAGCTCAAAACCACTACGCTAGCAGCTACCCCTGACTTTAGGGTCTCTGGCTCTTTGCAGTTCAAAGGTTAAAGGTCACTGGGGAAGGGGAACGTGCTCACAGGATGGGTGCTGTCCCACATGTACTTTACGTTCCGCCCCAAGGTGCCGAGATTAAGCATGAAACTGAACCCTTGACTGATTTTTCAGTCTAATGCCATCTAGTGCAATACTTTTAATTGGCACAGACAAGATAGCAACAGATATGTAACACATGACTGAGTTTATTTGGATGAAAAGGTGAATTTTTTTTTTAAAATACCCATCATTTAAAAGTAAAAATACCCAAATCCACTGGGTAATTTTCACCAGGTTCTGGATGTTCACAGTTGAACTAATATTGTATCTTCGTTCGCATGTTTTTCGCATTTTGTTCGCGTGTTTTTCGATAAAGTGTGATGGCAAGAGAAAACCATTTACATTTACATGTGCAAGTGTTTAAAGACAGCTGGTAGTGTAGTGGTTGGAGCTGCTGTCTTCGGACCCAACGTTTGCAGGGTTGATCCCCACCTTTGGCTGTGGTACTGTTGAGCAAGGTACTTACCCTAAATTACTCCAGTAAAATCACCCAGCTGTCTAAATAATTGTGAGATTGTTATACCTGTAATCTTAACTTATTTAGCAGACACTTTTCTCCAAAGCAACTTCCAGAACTCTATGTAGTTAAATGATTTGATTTGATTTTTTTAGTGTTATCAGCCCACACGTCTTATTCACCATGGTGACTTACACTGCTAGATACACTACTTACACTGCGTCACTCATCCACAGATCACTGCAACACACTCTCTCCAGCACTCACACACTATGGGTGAACCTTAACAGCCTGTCTTTGGAGTGTGGGAGGAAACCAGAGCACCCAAAGACTTAACACTGCTAGATACACTACTTACAATGGGTCAGTCATCCATACATCAGTGGAACACACACACACTCTCTGTCACTCACACACTATGGTTGAACCTTAACAGCCTGTCTTTGGAGTGTGGGAGGAAACCAGAGCACTCAAAGAGAACATGCAAACTCCACACAGACTGAGCAGGGAGTGAACCCGTGCCCTCTCGCACCAGCCAGGTACTGTAAGACAGCAGCGCTACTCGCAGTGCCACCCCGGCTTAATGTTGTGGATCACTTCGGAGAAAATCGTCAGCTAAATGTACTGCACATGTTGACAGGACTTATGCATAAATTCATGTGAAGAGCTCAGATTGTTTGGGCCCATAAAGATATTGTAAGTGTAAAGAAACTAACTTGTAGCTGAAGTCGCACACGAGCCGACACAGCAATACTTTATCCTCGCGACAGCCCATCTAGAGCGCAGCCCAGACAGGGAATAAGCGTCGGATCCACAGCTCCTAGCGACATTTAATGGAACTATCTGGCTCGTACTTAATGTGATACAGCTCTTTAACACTGATTTATATCAATGAAGGAGGTTAGACTTTTTTTTTTTTTTAACACTCTGCTTTTCTCATAGACGTAATCCAACTTAAATCCTGGAAAGTTTGCTCGGGCCAATGCTGGAAACATAAGGCGATACTTGGTGGGGGGGGGCAGCAAGCGAGGAATTCGTAACGCTAATTAAGTTATCCAGCCATCGCAGGGATGTTAATAAAAATGTGCTCGGATGCAAAAGCCCTACGTTCGCAGAGACGCGCTTGTTCAACGTCGTCTATCAAGGCTAATTATCTTCTTACATCATCCGCTGTGCCGTGTAGCTCCGTTTTTAACACGGGTGTCTGCCGAGTTGAAAGAGCTGGAATAAGAGTGGAAACAGGGCTGCGGGGCGCAGGGGGGTCCGTGTGGCTGACAGCTCTGCCATCAAAAATCGTTTTTCCTTTCCAAGCAGCTGTAGGCTGGATGATGGGTGGCCCAGTGAGTAGAGCTACTGTCTCACAGCACCTGTGTGGTGCGAGAGGATGTGGGTTTGATCCCCCTTCAGTCTGTGTGGAGTTTGCATGTTCTTTGCATGGGTTTCCTCCTGGTGCTCTGGTTTCCTCCCACAGTCCAAAGACATGTTCCACTGACGTATGGATGAGTGACCCATTGTAAGTAGTGTATCTAGCAGTGTAAGTGTTCGCGTGCTCTGGTTTCCTCCCACATGCCAAAGACATGCTGTTAAGGTTCCCCCATAGTGTGTGAGCGACACAGAGAGAGCGTGTTCCACTGATGTATGGATGAGTGACTCAGTGTAAGTAGTGTATCTAGCAGTGTAAGTCACCGCGGTGAATAAGGTGTGTGGGCTGGTAACACTACATAGAGTTCATTGGAAGTCGCTTTGGAGAAAAGCGTCTGCTAAATAAATAAATGTAAATGTTGAGGGTTGGCTCCCTGGATGAGGGGTGTATCATCAGCCTATAACTCCGGGATAGGCTCCGGACCGCCGTGATCCTGACTTGGCCGAATGGTTTCCGTTACTATCTGAGCGTCAGAATTTTCCAGACTGTGATGAAGTTATTATGTTCCAGCTGTGTAAGTTGCACAGCACGACAGGATCAGCAGTGTGGGATTACCGCCGCGTTTGTCCACGACAACGCCGCAGCACAATTTGTGACGTGTCAGAAACTTTGTGGTCGGATTCCCGAGGATGTGGGCTTTAGGATGGGTTTCCCTTGGACACATTTCAACAGGCGGTAAAAATCGCTGCTTATCGGCCTCTGCTGTCAGTATAATCAATGACCCTGAAAAGAGCAGTGCAACAATATCCATTGTGCGAAACAGAAGTAGAAGGCGTGCGATTAAATGAACGTGAGTCGTGCTCTGAACTGTGACAAGGAAGCGTTAAAATTCACCGCTAATGGGGTGAAGTATCAGCTGACCGCTCCCCTCCCTCTCGCATTGAAATTTTAATAAATGCCGTTGTGGCTACAGTGCGTCTGGATACAGTGGAAATAACGACTTAATAGACCTGTCAGCAAAACAGAAATACATTGATTTCGGTTTCCTCTGGGCGCTCCTGTTTCCTCCCACAGTCCAAAGAGATGCAGTTCAGGTGAACTGGTGACACTAACAGTCCCTGTAGTTTGTCAATGAGTTTGTGTGTGTGTGTGTGTGTGTGGTGACCCTGCGATGGACTTGTGCCCTGTTCAGGGGTTTCCCCCCAGGTTTATGCCCAGTGATTCTGGGATAGGGTCCAGACCACCACCACCCTAACCAGGACAAGCGGTTAGTGAAAATGAATGAATGAATACATTAATTCACATACCTGGAAGGATAAGGACTGTTACTAAACAGTTGCACTGCTTTAAACTTCTACAGCAGTACAAGCTGATTCCGTTCCTGTTTGATAACTGAAAAGAAGTTCATTTAATCCTGTTTAATGTCTCTCCTCCTCGGACCGTTTCTGTGACGTGGCACGATTCTCAAGCAAATCAGGCGTGAGGGATATAGGCGTATGTCCTCCTACAGGAGTTCAGGGAACGCGCGGCGCACGCTCCCACACAGATGGCAAGCGCAGCGTGCCGCGCCGTGCCAGGTTTTAGCCGCGTTCGTAGTCGCAGCGCTTCCGGAACGTTCTGCACAGCAGACGGACACGCGGGGCTCCCAGCCAGGCCTTCACGTGTCTCATATTAAGATGCGGCAGCATTGGCGGTTCGCTGAGATTTGTGAGAGTCACCAAAGCGCTGCTTTATACTCAGAGCAAAGGTGTGTGTCTCAGAGGCCCCGGTCGCACACAAAGCCTCCTGCTGTGGCCTCGGGTTCCGCTGATAGGGCACTACTGTGCTGTCATTGTCTTAATGTGGACACCGTAGGTGGACTGCGTCTTCACCGTGGTAACCTTCTGCTGCTTGGGGGATCGATGTAGGCTTCCCTCTAACTGAGTCGTGTTTCTCTGCATGTGCTGCCTTGTGACAACTGGAGTGTGTGTGTGTGTGTGTGTGTGTGTGTGTGTGCGTGTGTGTGTGCGCATGAGTGAATGTACATCACGCGTGTGCAGGGCTGAACCTTGGGGGGCAACGCTGCAGACATACGCCTGCAAGGTGTCTTGCTGCTTGGGGGGGCAGGGAGGCCCTCGCAGGGTCTGGAGGTAGAGGAGGAGATCGGGTGCGAGAACACGCCTCCGTGGTGTTCGGGGTGTCGAATGTGAGCGAGGGGCGGGGCGAAACAGAGAGAGGGAGGCACGGCGGAACTGATGATCGCTGAAGCCCGGTCTCATTGTGTGACGGAGAGACGGAGGGGTGGGCGGGGCGACGCGGGCGAGGGATGATGGCGATTGGCTCAACCAGAGAGGGGGGTGTGGCCAGCCATTCAATGAGTGCACCATCCCCCCTCCTTATTAGAATTTGGGATACTTATCGTGTGAGATGAGGGGAGGGTGTGTGTGTGGTGAGTGTGTGCGCGTGTGTGTGCATGCTTGATGTGTGTGCGCGCGTTTGAGTGCGCGTGAGAGAGGGGAGGGGGAGCTCCAGGCAGTCAGACAGGACTACTACCACACTGCAGTCTTTTCTCTCCTCCGAGGAAGCTGACTGCACACGCTGCCGGCTCCCCGTCCCTGGCCGTGACCCTGGCGAGCGGCCAGGGAGCACCTGCTTGCAGAGGACAACGAGGACGAGCTGGTGGAAGAGGACAGGAGGGACACGGCCTCTGTCCTGGGAAACCTCCCCGTCGGGACCCGACCGGACCGTACCGGCACAGAGGGGCGCGGTGCACGGAGGGGAGCGGTGCTCTGATCGTACTTGCAGAGAAAGGCAGGACTGTAGGAGAGGGACAGGGAGAGAACGGGAGAGAGAGAGAGAGAGAGAAAGCAGGACACATGAGAAGCAAGGAGGCGGCTGTTGCACAACCTGGGGCCGGAGGATGCGACCGCCTTCGCTACTTTGCTTCTTCTTCATTATAGTTTCATTCTCTGCTCCCTTAGTCTCACTGTCATTCCTCGCTGGCATGGAGCGTTTTGTTGACACCCCCATCCCCAGGTCAGACTTTGGTTTCTGGGAAGGGTGAGGATTCAGGAGAAACGAGGACGCGGTAGGAATCCCACCTCCTCCTCGTCTCCCCTGCAGGTTCCCCCACAGGACAGGTCTGAGGGTGGGATCTGCTGCGAGACGTAGGGTCTTGTGGGACGACCGAGGTGGGCGCCGGGTGGACCTGAAGTGCGTGGTGCTGGGAGGCGGACCGACCTGCTCAGAGGTGGGCGGGGGCGACGTTCCCGTGGCACGACTTTTGGGTAACCTGTTCGTGGCAGGTCTCGTGAAAAGGGCCGATCGCTGTTAAGGCTGAGCGCGGTGAGTTCGAGAGGGTCAAGTGACATCGACCCTAAACTCGAGCACTCGGGATGGACGGCTACTTCACGCCTCCGGCTGCCTAGATGGGTCCCGCTAAACTCGGACTCAAGTCGGGACGCTAGACCGCAGTTCTCGGGACGTCCGAACCTCGCCGCCCGGCGGCTCCCTTCAGGTGTGCGACAGGTTTGCTGAGGGCCATAATAACAGTCGAGGGATCGTTTGGCCCCCTGCGGGCCCCCTGGCCGGCCCCCCGATGCGACGCTCCAGTACTGACGAATCCCCCTACCGCCGCAGCCCGTCCCTGGAAAGCAAGCCGGGCTCCCCCCCGCTCCGCTACAGCAGCGAATATGAGTACAGCAGCCGGCCCTTCACCTTCGGGCTCCGTACGACCCCGGGGCCCCAGGCGGCTAAGGGCGGCTACGCAGCAGCCCACGGGAAGAAGTACGTGGTCTTTTACCTGGACTTATCCTTCATCTTCCTCCTAGAGCTGCGTCGCTGCAGGATGGCCGAAGGTTGCCTGCGGTGCCTGCGCTACGGCATGGTCTTCTTCAACCTGCTCTTCTGGGTGAGTCCTCCTCTTCCCCCTCGAACCCCGCCGTCATCGGCGTGCCGCCCACCAGAAGGCACCTGCGTGTGCTTCTCTAGGTGCGTGCGTGTGTGTGTGTGTGTGTGTGTGGGAGGGCGAGCTTCCTATACCCGCTCTTGTAGGCGAGTCTTCCTCAACAGTATCCTCATCACCGACACACTTCTTCCCTGGCGTGTGTGTGCGTGCACGCGTGCGCGTGTGGCTGTGCCGGCCTGTGTGTGTTGGAGACTGCATTAGCCCGTGGCTCTGCCAGTGTGTGCGTGCGAGTGTGTAGTAATGCCTTCTATTTACTGGAGTGCAGAAGGTGTCGGGGAGTTTTTCCTTCCTCTGCCTTGAGTCGGTGCACACCACACACTCGCCGCTCAGCGCGTTACGACGGATGAGAAGGAACCCGGTCTTACTTTCTTAAGCGTCGCTCCGCACATGTATGCGCACGCACTCCTTTCGCGTCCTTCGTGCGGAACGGATCACCAAGCAGACGGTGAAAAGTTTCTGGATGTCATTGCCTGGACGCACCTGCTGTTGTACCTCTGATGCTCTGTGGAAAGTGCGTTTCCCATATTGGCCCAATATATAAATGGACGAAGGTGTCATTTAATTTCTGTAACATTTTCATTCCTCTCTTATTTCCCTCACTCCAGTCATATTCTCTATTACTCTTCTCCTCCGCTACTAATACTTCCTTAAAATATAATTCTTTTTTATTTGTGTAATAATATAACTACTGTTTTAATATGAATTTTGAATCTGTCTCAGTTTTCAAGAAGGGTCTCAGAACTCATCTCTTTTAGACCACTTTTCGACTGATCTCCTGTGTGAACTCCATAAATGCAAACTGTATCATCTTTATTAAAAAAACAAAAAAAACGTATATTCAACTACTCATGTAATGTATCCAGTTATATACCACGGTACATACCAAACTGAGAGTACTCAAGAATCATTTGTCTGCATCCGGATCGCTCCTTTCGTTGGAGTGACACACTGCTGTATGTTTACTGGTATATAAGTGTAGTGTAAGTCTAAAAAAGGATAAATGTGAACGTAAATGAAGTTTTGACTAAATATTAACTAAGCCACACAAAATTGTTTTCTTGCGCAGCAAATTCTCGTTGCAAAATTCATCGCTTTGTTCATCCATACACTGTTTTTACAGAGATGAAATTCAGATGTGTATTCACCTCTTCAATACAATTTGATATGAAATTTCATATAATATTGAATTCAATACCTGATTCAATATAAATTCAGATTTGTATTCACCTGAGTACAAATTCAGGTACAGACAACAAGATACTTTACCTTCTTTCTTAAATAAGCAAGAATCACCCTGCATTCCATATCTTTGTGAAAAAAGGGATTAGGGTAGTGGGGAGAACTCAGACCCATCTATCTGGCTCCCATGTGGTAGAACGACCTCCCCCTCTCACTCAGAACTGCTGAATCTCTCTCTACATTTAGGAAGGGTCTTAAAACTCACCTCTTCCTGACTCACTTCTCACACGATCTCTTAAGTTCATGTAGTGTGTAAATGTTCATGCTCTAGAACGTTAGATCTATCTATCTATCTATCTATCTATCTATCTATCTATCTATCTATCTATCTATCAAACTGCCTTAATTGGCTAACAGTGAGGGGTGAAGGACAAGTGTAGCTTTATTTTGGAGGACTTTTAGGTGAAGAAATGAATTATTAAACCCAGCTACGATGCTCCTGGAGGCATCCAGGGTTAAAGAAGCGCTACAATAGGTCTGTTGAACCCTTCTCCATGCGCTCTGATGTTGTTGGGTGGTGGAATGAGCAAGATACACTTTGCTGCTGCTGCACCGTTCCTTTCGGTGAATTTGACAGGTGACTGAAAGAGCCGTATGAGCTCCAGGCTTCAGAAAAGGGCCATAACTGGCTGTGAAGGACTCGGATTTCTCCATTATTGTTGGCAGAGTGACATTAGTGTCAGATATGAAACCTTGTGGCTGAGTGTATGGGAAATGTAGAGACGAATGAAAACATGGTGTATCTAGGAGTGCGCCTGGGAGAGAGTCCCGCAGTCGGACGGTTAGTGCTTAGTCTTGTAGCGTTCGCATTACATTTATTCATTTAGCAGTCTCTTTTCTCCAGAGCGACATACATCTCGGAGAAAAAATCAGTGAGTACATTAAATCAAGAGAAGGGGAGACTTGGAAGCAGACACGTGATTGTGAAGTGCATTAATTTATCACATTCCACCATATGAACCAGGCTATGTCACACAAGTAGGTCGAGTACGAAAGTTAAAGCTCGGAGGTTCTCTGTTCTGGCTCCGTTGTGGTGGAATGACCTTCTCTTCTCACTCAGAACTGCGGAAATTCTGTCTATTTTCAAGAAGGGTCTGAAAACCCACCTTTTCCAGATCCACTTCGCCCAAGATCTCTCCAGCTCATCTATGGTGTAATTGTTCACGCATCGTAACTCCATAAGCATCCAGATACAACCTTTATTCAGCCACTACTCTGGCATTGTACTTGCTTATTTGTGTATCTTATAATATTTAAAAAAATTTAAAAAATGGTGGGAGGGTATCAGGAGTCGTCTATCCTATGTTTTACGCATCTACTCGAACGATGAGCCTCGGTGCGGCAAGTGGTAGGGAACAAACCAGGTTTGCCTGAGACTTTATGTCTGCAGCTATGTCTCCTTCTCTTAATGTGATGCATAAATTGTGCTTTTGCTGAGATGTACGTTGCTTGGACAAAGCGTCTGCTAAATGAATAAATGTAAATGTAAATGTAAGTAGCTGCATGAAGGTTTAGCCATTATTCTACTGTTTCTAAAGAAAAAATAATTGAACGCAAACATTTACACATTCATCATGCATGTAAGCGATCGGGGGAGAAGTGAGTCTGAAAGAGGTGTGTTTTGACACCTTTTGTAAATGTAAGAGAGGGATTCAGCAGTTCTGAGTGAGAGGGGGGAGGTCGTTCCACCACATCGGAGCCAGAACCAAACATCTTTGCACGTTTGATTTTGGAACCTGTTGTGTGTGGGTTGACAAAGCAGGCAGAACTGAAGGAGCGGTAAGTCCGGGTGGGGTGTAACGAGCGATCAGGTCTTGTTGAATACAGCAGGTAACACACTCTCGTGTGTGCGTGTGTGTGTGTCTTTGGCCCACTGCTGACCTGTCCGTTCTGGACCCCGAAGCGTGAAGCGGACACGTTTCGGTCGCCATTGTGCGCTCTTTTTCTTTGACACGGGGCTGTGTGACAGCGTGTGTGCAGCGTGCCCCTCGCTCTAAAATCTCTTCCGCCGGTTCTCGTGAGCCGATGGTTTATCTACGCTTGCGAGCCAAAACCCCCCCGAGCATCAATCTGTCTTTCTGTCCACGCCCCTCCGTGCATCCTGCCATCTCCGGCACCACTTTCATCTTTTTTTTTTTTTTTTTACAACATTGGTTCTATTTTGAACTCCTCTGTTGTTCGTACCTGCTGGAACAGAAGCCCACACCCTTATGCTAAACAGCAGATGGTGTGTATGATTGAAAAACTGGGGACGGTGACAGATGTTTTATTTCTCAATTCGGGGTGTGGAGACGGGAGCTGGGGCTCTGACAGCATCTCACGCGTAGCAAGATTTAGTCAAAGGCCCTAAAACAAGCCCAGGGTTTTAAATCGGATCTTTACCTGAACAAACGCTCCGTCTTGCGGCCGTATGACCTTCCTCTCTGGGCCACTTCGCACTAAACACGTACTTTTCCACGTGCTTTTCTTCCCTGCTCTCGGGCAAATAATAGGCCAGGTAGTAGGCAATTTGCAAACTGGCTACAAGCCATTGCTCCCTGGGCGTGAATTATTTCGGAACGCTTGTAAACTAATTAGAATACCTCATTGTGGAGAATATTTATCCTTTGTTTGTTTCTGGGACCGGATTAACAATAAGTGGAGCATTCATTTTCTCCTGAAGATTTATAACACCCAGGGAGAACCTGCAGCCGCCGCATAGCCCGTTGTGCTAAATTTCAAGAGCAGAGTGGCGCTGCGTATGGAATTCAAACCCGCCGCGGGGGTTCTTACTGATCATGCTGATATAATAGAATGCTAAATTCTGATCACCTGTTCAAATGAAAAATTAATGAATGGATGGATGGATGAGTGGATGAATGAATGAATGCGAGGTTCCACTTTCTCCGCCCTGCCTAAATTAAAGCTCGGTCAGTTGTAAACCGTGCCTCAGGTGAAGTAATGGCACCGAGCGTTGATCGCGATCCCATTGGTAATCCGAAGGTGGAGGACATCCGTAATGTTTAAAACAGCAGGGCTCCGGTGAGGGGGCCCGCTGGTACATAAAGGAGCACACAGACTCGAAATAATACTGCGTCGCCTACATAAGCGATGACTTTCCGTGGGTATTCCCCGTAAACCAGATTCCCAATAGTCTCAGTAAACAAATAAGAAATAATTTATTAAAAAAAAAGGAAAAAAGTTGATGAATGCGTAACTTATTCCAGACTCGGTACGGGATTCAAAAAATGGTGGTATGCAGACTAGGAAATCTCCGAAGAGCACGAGACGATATTTTTCTCTTAATTGAATCCCTCTAGGGAAAGGAAGCGCTGAGAATAATGATTATGTTCTGACTATGCGGGGAGCCCCGTGTTTATTAAACTATTTATCTGCATGGAATCTGCCAGCCATAAGCTAAACGTGGTTGCCCAAGTGTTGTTTTTTGTTTTAATCTATTGCTTTCTCCGCAGATAAAAGAACAATGTTCCCAACCGTGGTGCACGAGTGGTGCTTAAACGGAGGCCAGAAATGCGAAATGAATGTCGCTAATCTAGCGGCCTGTAGCTACTCGTATCAAAGCGTGAGATGCTCCGCCGTTTGAATCAACCAATGAAACACTCAATTAATGTCCCTGCGTTATTAATCTCATTAGCACAGGCTTGGCATTTACAGACAGCAGGACCTGCGGGGGAGTAGGATTGAATCCGCCCTTTAGAAGTTCTCTTTATTGGCACTGAAAGTAGGTCACAAAACAGCAGTCGACCAGCCCATCGAGTGCAGATGGAAGATCCAATCTGGTACAGGCACTTCTCACACTTCTAATTACGGTTTTAATTCAATGACACTTGGACTCTGGGCTCATTCTCTTTCAATTTGATTCTGCTCTGTATCCAGTCAGATGAAATGCTCTCCACGGTTCTTCTCTCCGGGAGCACGCCGAGTCGTCGGCAGGTAGTGGCGGTTTTTTGACGTTTGCCGTCAGCGATCATAATCACCCAATTCTTCTCCCCCGTTGTGCTCCGTGAAAATTGGATTTACATTTCACAGGTTGTAATTGGGCCGCTATTAGAAAGGAAACAGGGACAATGGGATTCAGCGAATCGTGCACGACGGAATTACCTGTGAAATCGGGTGCGTGAGCCACAGGAAAGCAGAACCACACGATGGCTGTCCAAAGCCCAGCTCTTGGGACAAGGGAAGGCTCCGTTCTGGATAGTTCTCGATTTTTGTACAGAAACACTCTAAAGTGCGCCAAGGGTGAAGTCTAGGTTCAAGTCTCCTCCAAAGTGACTTTAGAATATTAAGACACCTACAAATATTTACCCAATTATACAACCGAGTAACTTTTTACTGGAGCACTTTTGGAGTAAGTACCGAGCTCAGGCTCTTGCTATCGTGATCCCAACAGCCATCTCTACCAGTAAGACCTGGAAGATTATGCAAAGGATAGCCCACAAACTGAAAATTTTTTACCAACGCAGTTGACATCAAAGGGGGTGTGGTGGTGCAACGGGCTTGGCTGGGTCCTGCTCTCTAGTGGGTCTGAGGTTCAATTCCTGCTTGGGGTGCCTTGTAGTGGACTGGTGCCCCGTCCTGGGTGTGTCCCCTCCCTCTCCAGCCTTGTGCCCTGCGTTGCCGGGTTAGACTCCGGTTCACCACAACCCCCTCTTGGGACAAGCGGCTTGAGACAATGTGTGTGTGTGTGTGTGCGCGTGTGAGTTTACGTCAAATTCTGGGTATCTCCTATCGTGATTGAATGAAGAGGTGTTACAAAGTCTGCTGTGGCTGGAAGACACTGTTGCTGAACAACGAACGCAACTAATAGGTCATATTTTGAGATTTCCAAAGGTGGCGATGCGATGGGTGCCGCCAAAGGGAAAGTGCACACAGGGTCGATCACCAAAAACGTGGCATTCCACCTTTCGAGAAGACCTCAAGATCATGAACGTTGATGCTGAGATCGTTGTTTCCAACAGAGTCCATTGGAGAACGCTCATTGCCCAAAATGTCAACCGATGTGGGAGGAACTATCTAAAACCTTGCTCGGGGGTAGGACTTGAACCTCTAACCTTTGAGCTTATAGGCGAGAACGCTATCCGCCATATTACCTGCTGCCCCCGTAAAGAGATGTTTCAATTCACCTAATAACTCATATCACATTTAAGGTTATGAATCCAGCAAGATATCCAGTGAAATAGGCTGAAATATAAAACTAAAACATGTTTAGCCTGCTTCACTGAAACTAGTATCATTTCAAACTTTATCTAGGGAGAGACACCCTTAGAGTTAGGGTTAGTCAGAAGGTGGGATCTTAAGTTGTTACTCCTAAGGTGTTAACCCTAACCCTAAGTTACTTGTACAAGTGGAGGTTGAAGATAACGGAGAATGCAACCACATAAGGAGTAAATGCCAATAGTTTTGTTCAACAATGCAGTAAAAAAAAAACCTTCATCAATGTGTGTATAGTCAACCAAATATATAGATTTTTCGTCCTTGTTGAGAAAACATGACGGGAGTGAGCATAGAGCGACATAGTATTCATTTGCCATTATATGGCGGGGTGGGGCTTTGGGTGCCACGTGTGATGACAAAAAAGACAAAAACAGATTTAAAAGAAAAATCGTGTGCATTTTTTTAAGAAGCAGCCCTTACCGTACCTTTGAAGGCGATTGCCGCACAAATAAAATAAATGATGACAGCGAGATATTGCCTGCAGAATTCAAACTAATCATCGGCGGACACAGCTGCGCATTCTCCACTGTCATTGAATTATAGCGAAAGGACTGAAAGTGCTTGTTTTGACACAATAGTGTTGTTTTCATATAATTTATTCTGGGGAAATATAGACTGACTGCAATTTGCCTGGGTCCCAAATAATTTGTAACAGCCCTCATTTGCATACAGTGCATTTTATGTCATCTAATATTACAGATACTGCTACTAATGATAATATAGCCATTGCTCTTATAACAGAGGTTAATTTGTCATGTGAAATAACCCTATTAGTGAAATTCCCACTGTGAGGGGGTTGAATTAAAATAGTTTTTTAGAAAATTTGCAGTAATTGGTTCCTGGGTGAAAAACATGTCACCTAAAATTAATTAAAATACCAAATTAAAGGCATTTTTATGCATGAAAGTAACACCACCATGTTTTTAAACATTTGTAATAAAAATTATTATTTGTAGCTGTCTTTTAATGCTATGTTTTCATTTAGGCATTAATTATCATTATCATATCATTTACATTATTCATTCATTTAGAGATACCAGTCCTCCTGAAGCACATCATTGGACTGTGGGTGGAAACTAGAGCACTTGGAGGAAGCCCATGGGACCAAGAGGAAATGCAACGTTTGCAATGCAACTACATTTGGTCATTAATAATAATAATAATAATAATAATAATGTTTTATTGGTTCAGAGATGTTAATTATCAAGCTAGAACTGTGTTCTCCCCGATTATTTTTAATGGTTGTAACTCATATATATGTACTATATATGAATCTCTTCATTGTGTTAAGAGTTGTTTGAGGAAAGCCCCCCACTGGGCCAGGGTGCCGTGACTCATCTTGACTTGACTCATCTGAGGTGGACGTGATGGGCACGGCCTTACCTGGATCACAGAAAGAGGACCCAAGTCTCTATAGCACAATGATCGATGGCGACTGAAGCGACCGCAAAGCAAGCAAGGCAGCCCAATGAAATAAATCATCTTAAGCACAGCTTGGCAAAACAGAAGTCTCTTGTCATGTTCCGTCCCTCACTTTTATGTTTGCTCGGATAGAATCAACCAAGGGTTTTGGGGCACAGTTTAAAGGACAGCTTCATTAAACTGACCAAGGACCTTTCCTTACCTAACCCTGTTTTTTTTATCTGCTAGCTCTGTAAATTGTGACAGGTAGTTTTCTTTTCCCATGTTATAAACACCAGCGGGGAGTTTATGATTTTTATGAGGGGAAAATTGACTATGATAAAGACTCTCAAAGCTGTTGTCATTTTTTTAAGTTTGCAGTTAAAACAATGTTTTGAGATTGTTATATGTAATGAATCAGTCTTTCCAGGTAGCTATGTGTCCAAATGGATTTGGATGGCTATGACCAAATGGATTACATCATAGTGTCTTGGAGTTGTTGTGTTGTTCTTGTGTAGCCGAAAGGAACTTTACACTATATTTTTACATCATTGCATGGGTCAAGTGGGCTGTAAAGGGACAATGCGGTTGTTCCATTGGTACCATGGTACAGGGGACCTGGGTTGCAGCTCAAGGCTATTATGTTGTTGCTGTGTGGTCAAAATCTGTGTCTCTGCCTGGTATTTTTAGGCCCTCCCACAGTCTGAATGGGACACAATGGATGGTTTTTGAGGTCAAAAGGAAAATGAAAAAAGGATATGTTACAAGGTATATTGGGGTCATTGCATGGCCCAAAGAGTCTACGCAGCAAGGCGTGTTGAGGTTCTTAAGCAGGTTGATCTCTGTTACAAGGTATTCGAGGTCATTACATGGACCAGTGGGTTGTTTTACAAGGCACATTGAGGTTGTTATGTTCCAGTTAGGTTCGGTGTTTGTGGTCATTATATGGAGACTGGGTTTTTGAAAGGGGGCAACAGAATATCCCCTCTTTAGAGGATAAAATACACTGCTGGACATCTCCTTGGAGTCAGCAGAGCAGAGGCAGAGGCTACCTTTAGTAGAGCTACACTTTTGACGTTTTGATTTAATTTATGCATATGAAATATGAAGAGTTTTGCTTTAAAGGTTGCTACGTATCCCACAGCCACACACAAACATACACACGCTGTCTTCTAAGCGATATCTTTTGCGACGATAAAAGAGGACCATTTGCTCCCGCAGACATAAATCCCTTCTTTCAGTGGATGGGGAGGGGGGGGGTGTGAGGAGAGGAAAGAATTAAAAGAAGAGAGAGAAACCCAGAGAGCATGGCAGGAAAAAGGAAAACGTTGGCAGGATATGGGGGTACAATATGTTTCGAGAGCAAACCGAAGGAAAATACCATCTTCCCCCAACTCACGAAGGTGACGTGCTCCAGAATAGCTCGTCGTATGGCAAATTCTCCTAGCTCAATGATGTAAATACCATTATTTTTATAGTAATGATATTTATGTGCTCCCAAGCCCCAAAAGTGACATCCTTTTATGCTAATACATCCTCAAATCAAGTTCAAGTTCTATTGTCGTGTGTATTTGGCATGAAATACCTGTGCTAGTCTTTTGTTCCTACACTAAAATACACCGGGGGTGTGGAGGGGGGCAGATGAGAAATGTAAAAAAAAAAGAAATAAGACAAGACAACAGAGCAGGACAAGACAATACAGCAGAGGAAAGGGAAGGCAGTATAATAGTGTAATTTACAGTACATGCAGTCTGAGGGATTGAAATGGACAGTTACCTCAGTAGATGACATTAGTCATCATAATTTCTGGGCCTTATGTTGTGGGCGGTTGGTAGTATAGTGGTTAGAACTATTACCCTTGGACCTAAAGGTTGCAGGTATGAATCCCACCTTCAGCAAGGTACTTACCCTGTATTGCTCCCTTAAAAAAGTTACCCAGCTTTTTAAACACATATATAATTTAATGTTCTAAGTTGCAGGGGGCGCGGTGGCGCGGTGGCGCAGTGGCGCAGTGGGTTGGACCACAGTCCTGCTCTCCAGTGGGTCTGGGGTTCGAGTCCCGCTTGGGGTGCCTTGTGATGGACTGGCGTCCTGTCCTGGGTGTGTCCCCTCCCCCTCCGGCCTTACGCCATGTGTTGCCGGGTAGGCTCCGGTTCCCCCGCGACCCTGTATGGGACAAGCGGTTCTGAAGATGTGTGTGTGTGTGTTCTAAGTTGCTTTGGAGAAAAGCATCAGCTGAATGGATGAATTTGTTTAATAACTAGTGTACCCATAATGCAACATTACAATCTAGTTTCCACTCATTTTTTACTCCATAATACAGTGTGTTCTGTTCACCTGCACTTCTGTAGCAATTAGTATTCATTTTATTAAAAGATCACCAACAGAACTCAGGTACATGTGATCCTCAATGCTAATAATTAATTGAGCAAAACAAAACAAAAGAGATGGGTAAAGACAAAAGAAATCAGTGAAATTAATGCAGGTGAATTTGCAGTCTCGTAACAACTCTACACACTCTCTCACGTTGCCTGAGCTGTCTGATTGGACGTGGGTTCGATTCCTGCTCAGCCGGTGTGGAGTTTGGCTCTTCTCCTAACGATCATGTGGGTTTCCTCCCACGGCCCGAAGGCATATGTTTCGACCGAATTGATGACTCTAAGCTCCGTTCTGTTTGTGTTACACTGTTCTCCTGCGTAGGTGGGTGAATGATTGCAGCAAGTTTAGTGCAGTGTATCTAGCGTTGCCGGACACCTTGGATGAAGGCGTCAGCGAGTTACTCACGATTTTACGTCGCTTCGGAGAAAAGGCTCCGTGTGCTGCTCAGCTGTTCGGGCATGTGAAATCCAGATTGGGTGCCGGCAAACATGAAGAAATGCCTCGTGAGTCAAAAAAAGGTTATTAAACGTAACTCCTTTAAAGTCGAATTCTTGCGTCTCGAAAGGGCATTTCTCGGGGTATGACTGTGACAGCAGACCGGAGGGGGGGCGTCATGAATAAGACTGATATCTCATGCAGCGTGTGTTTGCAGATACAGGCAGCCCAGTCCTACTGCAGTAAAGTGTGGTGTTGACAGAATGGCCCCCTGGACTCCTACACCACGCAGTCCTGAGACCCATAATGGGCCCTTCCAAGGTTCAAGAAAGATGGACGACTTTTTCTAGCAGCTTAAAGGCACAATTAGGAAGGGAAAGGAAAATAGGTGAGCTACAAATGGAGTGGTAGTTGGAATAGGGCTCCGGACCAGATTACTGTAGGCTGAAATCCGTGTTATACTACAGTGAAAGCAACTTTTAAGCTACAATATATAATTGTGTTTGGCTGTATGTTTCTCGGGGGCGCAGTGGCGCAGTGGGTCGGACTGGGTCCTGCTTTCTGGTGGGTCTGGGGTTCGAGTCCCGCTTGGGGTGCCTTGCGACGGTCTGGCATCCTATCCTGGGTGTGTCCCCTCCCCCTCCGGCCTTGCGCCCTGCGTTGCTGGGTTAGGCTCCGGCTCCCCGCGACCCTGCATGGGACAAGTGGTTTCAGACAGTGTGTATGCTTCTCTTGAGTGAATAAAATAATGTAATCTACTGTAAAACGAGAAGATTGCTTAAAGAGTGTGACGTGAATGTGTGGTCAACTTTAACAGCACAAGTGAAAGCACACGGTCATATTTATCCCCTCTTCACAATCTCGGCGGTATTATAATTTACTTGCCCGGGGCAGACGTAGCTGTAGGTGGGGCCAAGCCAGACGTGTTCCAGTGAGATCTTCCGGACATCTTCTCCTGGAGCTTCTGTAGGCTGGTGGGATTGCTACTGAATGGGGTGTAGCTATAGTAGGGCTATGGCAGGTGCAAAGCGGGGCTACGCAATTGTAACAGTATCCTGGGTCCCCAGCGTACAAACATGGTTGGGACCGGAGGTCTCTTTGTAACTTGATTTGTTTGTAAGTCCAACCACAACACCACAATCAATAAAAGTTAAACAATACAGACATCCCTTGATTTATTCCCAGGCTTGGATCGGTAAAAACACGTTAAAGTTATAAAGAATGAAAAATGTATTTATTTATTTGTTCCATATTTATCAAGCACTTGTCTTATTATACAAGGTTGCAGCGGTACAAAGCCTTTCTTGAAAACAGAGTGTGTGAGACGGGACATCAATCTGTCTCAAGACTTTTACTTGATTATCTTTTATTAACCTGAAACAATATCTGCAACATTAAACAGTATGTGGTTGCTTCCAGTTTGTTTTATTATCTATACTCAATAAAACAGAAACATACCTTGATTTATTCATGGGGTAACTTCTGTGAATATAACTATACATAGATATGTATGTATTAGTGTATATACACACACACATTCTGAAACCGCTTGTCCCATGTGGGGCTGTGGGGAGCTGGAGCCCAACCCAGCAACACAGGGTGTAAGGCTGAAGGGGGAGGGGACACACCCAGGACAGGACACCAGTCCGCGGCAAGGCACCTCAAGTGGGACTCAAACCCCAGACCCACTGGACAGCAGGACCCGGTCAAACACGCTGCGCCACTGCAACCCCTGTGTAGTAGTGTATATATATAAATAAATAATTAAAAAAAAAAACAAACAACAAACAAACAAATTTTCTACACAGATTTTTATTTAACATGGATTGTTGAATGATTTATGGAGTAAACGTATGTAGCATTCAATTCTTGTTACTAATCACCAACACCAGATGCTGTACAAACACTGGTGAGTTAATGTGGTCCTACACGCCTACTTTGTTTGGGTGCTTTTTACTGACACCTATCGAGCGAACGTGGAATTGCAGGTGAAGTTCCCTCCAAAATGAAAAACAGAGATTGGTGACAAAATACAATTAAAAATAAATAAAAGGAAAACGTTGATATCTTTAAAAAGTGTCACTTAAAGGTTGGTAACAAGAGCACCTCGTGTATATAACAAACAACATCTTCCAGACAAAGAATGCACTTAGTTCTCAAGTTAACATTAATAGACACACTTTTTGTTATCCAATGAAAGATTGTACACGTGACCTTATGAACTTAAAAACCCTAGTGCTTGCAGGTGCAGCCGCCTTAGTATGGGTGCTTTAAAAAAATCATCAGAAATTACTAATTTAACATTTTCACTATTATTTTACCCACAGTCAGTGATTATTATTATTTTATGCTCACATTAATCAATGACTGGAAAGCTGCTTTCGCACTTCTATGGCGTTCATACATGGCATGGCAGATGCATTATCTAATAACATTATTATATTAATTAACCTTCTACCAACTTCATGGTCACATGAACTTCCTGTTCATCAAACATATGATCACATGAACGACCTGCTCAATAAATATACGGTCATATGAATCAGCTGGCCTGTAACTGCATGGTCACATTATTTTTCCTGCACAGTAATTGCACAGCCACATTACTAACCTGTTGACTAAACAAATTATTGCGGTTAATTACTTTTTCACTAAGAGAGGGTCGCAGTAAATACCGTTTTACATAAATTACAGCGCGCCGGTCTCTGCCAAATCGAACGCGAAACAGCAGCCGGTGCCGTTTGTGGTTTGGAACGTGTTCGTCGCTCCCCGTGTGACACTTTGCCCTTGGCTTCACGCTCTGTTTATTTTGTTTAAAAGTTGGCAATTTCACAAGCCCGCGATACCCATCAAGGGGGACGGCTTTTTTGTGGGCGTGCGGCTCGGTAATTTCGGCAGCGCGCCGCAGCTTTCCGAGCACGAGCAGAACGTCTAGACAGACTTCAAAGAAACATATTTTTGGGCCAGATGAGAATATTTAGAACGGAGTCCTTGAGCTTCTGTTGTAATGGTAATGTGCCCATCTTCTGGGTCTGAAACATCGAGATACCGTCCGTTTCTCTCTTTTATGCCGGAGACCTTCTTCCGCTTTGCACCGTGAGGAACGAAAGCGAGACGTAGGCCGGGTGTCATAGTACAAGCTGCGGATTACACAACCCGAGGTTCTGGCCCCGGTGTCGGTCATGACGCGACACGTAGGAGATGAGCTGCTGTCACAATGCAGCCGTCTGACCTCCGCATTATGATTGATGACATTCTGAAGTCATTAAGTTTTAAGACTAAGTGCACATTTTCGAGGCAGTGTACCGCAGTCCCTCGTCCTACATCTACCACCCTTTCGCCAGCTGCCGGAACTAAAGACGTCGCTTACTGAGAAAGGCACTCTGGTAAAAACGGTCTTTCCGTTCTCAGTCCGGAACCAGCGTTCAAAGGTTTTAAAATATTTAAAGCCTCCTTATTACCTTCCGCCCCCAGGCTTTCATTACCAGTATCTCCGGCTTTCTATGTAAAGGCGCCATGTTTGTCACACTCTCCATTAGTCTTTTCCAGGCTTTTTCCCCCCTATGAAACACCCTGGGTGAAGTAAAGGTAGAAGGCAGGAGAACAACAGTGACAGGAACCCAAAGACATGATGGAAAGGAGAAGCGTTTTTGGGTCTCGCACATTCCAGCGTGCGTGCACATTCATACTGTATACACACACACACACACACACACACACACACACACACACACACACATTGACTGAACCTGCTTGTCTTAAGTGGGGTCGTGGCAAACTGGAACCTAATCCAGCAACACAGGCTGCAAGGCTGGAGAGGGGGGGGACACACCCAGGACAGGACACCAGACCATCACAAGGCACCCCAAGCGGGACCTGACCAAACCCACTGCATCACTGCACACTCTTGTGTACTGTATATACATTTATTTATTTAGCAGACACTTTTCTGCAAAGCAGCATCCAATGAACTCTATGTAGTGTTATCATCCCACACACCTTATTCACCAAGGTGACTTACACTGGAGGGGGGCATGGTGGCACAGTGGGCTGGACTGGGTCCTGCTCTCTGGTGCGTCTGGGGTTCAAGTCCTGCTTGGGGTGCCTTGCGACGGACTGGCATCCCATCCTGGGTGTGTCCCCTCCCCCTCCAGCCTTATGCCCTGTGTCACCAGGTCAGGCTCCAGCTGCCCCCAACCCTGCATGGGACCAGCGGCTTCAGACGGTGTGTGTGTGCGACTTGCACTGCTAGATACACTACTTACACTGGGTCACTCATCCATACATCAGTGGACCACACTCTCTCTGTCACTCACACTCTATGGGTGATCCTGAACAGCATGTCTTTGGAGTATGGGAGGAAACCAGAGCACCTGCAAGAAACCCACACAGAGACAGGGAGAACATGCAAACTCCACACAGACTGAGTGGAGACCGAACCCATGTCCTCTCACGCCACCCAGGCGCTGTGAGACGACAGCGCTACTCGCTGTGCCGCCGTGCCATGTAGACAATACGTTTCAAATGCATGCAGAATTAACATGCCAGCTCACAAGATGATGCACTCTCAAACACACATGCGTAGAATAATGTGAGTTCGGGGAAAAATAAGTGAGCCGGAACTAACTTGACTGCAGGACTTTATACAGCGAGTACAGATTGAATTAGGCGTTAGTCTGAAAGGCCCCCTGGGGGTCCTGCTGCTTTATTGCCAGTCTATGGGAAATGACTCTCTTCAGCAATTTACCTGCCGAATGACTTTCATATTCATCTGTCTTAAGTTGCATTAATTAGCATCGTTTTTGCTTCGCTGTTTCTGTGCCTTCCGGCTCTGGTCTGTTACTCCATTTGTGCGTCAGCATTTTTATGTAAGCATCATCGACCTTAGTTATGCATCAGTTTTAACTGTGTGTACCGTGCTGCTGGAAGGTGTGCAAACCCTAAGGGATGGTCATTATTCTTGTAGAAAAATGCTAAAATAAACATAGACTTTAAACGTTACATCTTAGACTTATGAAATGAGTAAATGACTACAATTTACATGTATTCACCAAGCAGATGCTTTTCTCCAAAGCAACTTACAATGGATACTATGTTGTGTTACTAGCCCACACACCTTATTCACCACAGTGAATTACACTGCTAGGTACACTACTTATAATGGGTCACTCATCCCTCCATCAGTGAAACACACTCTCTGTGTCACTCACACACTATGGGAGAACTCAAACAGTATGTCTTTGGAGTATGGGAGGAAACCAGAGCACCCAGAGGAAACCCACACAGACACAGGGAGAACATGCAAACTCCACACAGACTGAGCAGGGATTGAACCCACATTCTCTCACACCACCCAGGTGCTGTGAGATAACAGCACTACTCACTGTGCCACTGTGTCACCTGCCTGGGGACCCCAATTTACACCCCTGGTTCCATTTACCGGCTTGGTTTAATCAGTGTCACTAGAGCTTTGCTTATTTTTACACCTGTACTACTTGTGTATTTCTAAAGCAACATATGGACCATATTGGTCATTACACACATATTACGTCACATGAGAAACACTGATTCTCATTTAATAACCATTTCATGGTAAAACTAAGGGACACAAAGGGTTTGCATACATTAAAGCAGCATTGAAAGCGTCATTCACTCTCTGTCAGCGTCCCCAGGTGTGTGTCGGCGTCCACACTCCGTCAGTGTCCCCGGCTGTATGCCACCGCACACAGCTTTTTGCCACTATCCGAGTATAAGCAGAGTGTAAATTTCCACAGGAACGTCTCTCTCCGGAGTGGCTACCCGGTTTGCACCTGGCATTGAAGCACACAGCTACAATTGCAGGATAACCCAGTGTCTGTGTATCATCTGCTGGGTCTTGTACCTCCTCCCTGGAGATTAGAGCAATATTGATTGTTCTCTCTGTGTCCTCCTCCCAGCTTCTGTTTGAATAAACAGGCCAGTTTATTTATAGGGTTTCTAGTTACATCCATTGCAGGGGTACATCTTGGCAATTCATCTCATCGTCTCAGCGGTATGCAGGTACCGGTCCAGACTAGTACTAAATACTGGCAATAACACCACTAGGTCAAAAATACTAGTTTTGTGTAAAAGGGATAGACCAACATATTGGCAGATAGTGCCAGCTCTTTGTATTATGATATTAACCCCAGAACACTATCAGATATCCCCAGTTGACTGAATTCAGAGATTAATTCAAGCATGCTGGCAAATACTGTAGTACCGACACCTTATTATAGGAGATTAATGAAATGATTATTGATTAACATGCTTTGCGATAGTACCGAATCTTTATATTAAGTGATTCTTATCAATGTGCTGGCTATACAGCAGTTCTAGATGAAGTATTATTATTATTTTAATATCAACATGTAGGCACATAGCTCCAATTCTGTGTGAGAAGAGGTGGAGACCAAGACCCAGTTGGGTAGAACAGGTATTCATTTCGCCAGAACTTTCCTCCAAAGGGCCTTACAATGTTAAGCTACATATAACTATTTACTCTGTTATGCAGCTGGGTAATTTTACCAGAACAATTCAGGGTAATTACATTGCCTAAGGTTACTGCAGCTGGTGAGATTCAAGCCAACAACCTTCAGAGCCAAAGGCAGAAGTTCCACCCACTACACCACCTCCTTGAACAAGGGGAGCTTTTAGGAGACAGAGTTAGACTTTGTGTTGTTAGTTTCGCTTCTGGAACAAGGCTACGGGTTTAAAGACATTCGGTCTCCCGCTCCGCTGTCCTCCGGTCCTTTCTGGACGTTGACTGACTTCACTCGACCTTCAGTGGCGGTCGCTCAATGTTTGTTTTCTAAAAGCCAGACAGGAAGAGTAATTCTGTGTAATTCAAGTGCCTGGTTAATGGATCGCAGCGTAAATGGCGGCAGGCTGTTCTTAACACACGAGCGTTCGCAAGATTCCCTAGTGTGAGAATTTTGTATTTATTTATGAACTGAAACACTGCTCTTCTCAAGAGGACACAATGGAAACTTAAGTGTCCTAAAATGATGGCTTTTTAAGACCCTTTTTGGTTATGACAGCATCTAACTCCAGCGACGAATACACGGCGGGGATTCCGCATGTATAAATGACTCAGAAGGAATTGCTCCCATTGACTGTGTGCTTTGACCAATGGTTTCTGAACGTGATCGTTTGCGCGAATAATGAATCGTGACAGAGTGGTTTACTGTATGAGGTCTGTTGTGGTCGAGCAGTCAGGAAAACAACACTTAGACTTTTAGCCAGAATGTTTCATATCAGTTTACCCACTGGGTGAATTACCCACACGTCAGCCTATAATTTGACTTCCCACTCTCGTATTAGAATATCCATAGGGCATTTTAATGATTTATCCCAAAAACATGTGTAGCATTCCTAATGTTGTTGCTTTTCACCAACACCAGACGCTGTATAAACACTGTAAAGGGAAGTTGAGTTAATCTGGTCCCACACTCCTACTCTGTTCGGGTGCTCTTTACTAACAAGTCTCGACCGGATGGAGAAATGTAGCTGATGTTCTGCTCAAAGTAAACGTATTTTCAACAAGTTTATAGCAAAAAAACAAATGTGCCGAAAAAACAGATGTAGCATTCTGCGTCTTGTTACAGATCAGCGACAACAGATGCCGCGCAAATGCTGGTTGAATTAACTTGGTTCCACGCTCCTACTCCGTTTGGGTGCTTTTTACTGACACCGTAGGTGTGGAATTGCAGGTTAACTTCGCTCCAAAAGAAAAAAATAACAGATTTGTGGCAAAGCAAACTTAAAAATAAAAAGAGTAGTCCCCCCATATCTGCAGGGGATATGTTCCAAGACCCCCAGCGGATGCCTGAAACCATGGATAGTACCGAATCCTGTATATACTGTTTTTTCCTATACAGAAGAAGAAGAAAGAAAACTAAGGACCAATGCCCAGGTTCTCATAAGTATCGATTTTATTAATAAAGTTTTTTTTTATTTTAAAAATAAAAATAAAAAAGGGTCACAAGCACTGTGATACCTACCACGAGAGTCAATCTGATAACCGAGATACTACTAAGTGACTAATGGGCGGGTAGCGTATACAGCGCATATACGTTGGACAAAGGGATAATTCACGTCCCGAGCGGGACGGCGTTAGATTCCATCCGAATTTAAAACGTATGAATTGTTTATTCCTGGAATTTTCCATTTAATATTTTCGGACCACAGTGTGACCGAAACCGCGGACAGCGAACCTGCAGATAAGGGGGGACTACTGCAAAGGGGAAGTGTTTGTATGTTTGAAAATTTGTAACTCAAACATTGGTAGCACTAAGGCCCATTGTGTATAAAATGTGCCAGACAAGGACGGCATACTTTGTTTCTGAGTTGTTATTAGATGCACCTTTCGCTTAATGCTCCTCTGTCTTAGCTGTCTTGCTGGAGACACAGATCAGCCCTGACATTCAACTCTGCAAAGATTCTCAATATCAAGCAGCCGGACAATATTTAATGAAATGCGGATTTTATAATTAGCTCTTTAGAGGATGAGAATTATACACAGCTCATGGTAGTTTTTAAGCTTTCCTTTCAGCCTTCCTGCAGCAGTTTCCAGGTTTTGGTGGTGTGCAAAGCCCCCCTCCCTCCATACACCAGCAGGCAGAATGTAAATGATGTATGAGTCTCATATTCACAATCCCACTTACACAATTCTGCAGGAAAAGTTAGACGGCAGCTCTCGGAATGTCAACTTTGCAGTATTTTCTGCAGCCGCTATTCCTAATTTTTGCATCTTCATTCTGCATCAGTATTACGAGACTGTAAATGCAGTTCACTGCAGGGCAGCTCAGGATGGCTAAGGATGCTGGGTCGGGGGGATAGGGGTTGTTTTCTATAAAATGAGCTTATTTCCACTCATTACCCAGTTAACATCAGGATTGGACTGAACCACTGCTGGTGACACATATTTGTTTGCTAACTGCTCAGTTTGGGTGCATCATTAGTGCTGTTTTAAACAGTTGGGATATGGCAATATATGGTTGTTTTTTGTAAAAATTTGTTCAAATAACACATTAAACTTCAAAATAAGAGCCAAAAAAAACCTTTTAAAACAAGGACCAGGTTCGGTCATGCATTCGAGCATTAACAAATGTGTACTCATGGGTTCGGTCCCTAAAGTGAGCATGAGTGAACATGGGCCGAAAACACCATGGTCGTTAAAGTGCGCCGTCCTTGACCGCATGTGATGTTAACCATGCCACGGTTATATGTTCAAGAGGTGGTAGTGTACTGGTTAGAGCTGCTGCCTTTGGACCCAAAGGTCATAGGTTTGATCTCCAGCTGTAGTACCCTTGAGCAAGGTACTTACCCCAAATTGCTCCAGTAAAATTACCCAGCTCTGTAAATGGGTAAATACCTCAACACTCCAAGTTGCTTTGGAGAAAAGCATGAGCTGAACATGTTCCTCTCTAACAAGTTTCTTTTCCTCTTGCTCTTTCCAGGACAGGTTGCTGTAGATGGTTTCCTTGCCTGTCTGAGTGTGAATAAAAGAGAAACGTATGTAGGGCTTTCATACGACTGCTCTACTGTCTCTTTTGCACTTTTTGATAATGACTTTTTCTGTTTCCTTCTCCCAGCTGGGAGGGTGTGGGATACTCGGGGTAGGGGTGTGGCTGTCGGTGACCCAAGGAAACTTTGCCACCCTTTCCTCCTCCATTCCCACCCTTTCTGCCGCGAACCTCCTCATCGCTGTGGGGACGATCGTCATGGTGATCGGCTGCCTGGGGTGCGTTGGGGCAGTCAAGGAAAGCCGTCCCTTGCTACTGAGTGTGAGTATCTGCAGTTGTACTTATGAAATATCTGAATGATTTACGAATGATTTTCTGTCAGCCTTTCATAATGTTCCTGCCAAATAATTTATGCCCTTCAGTGACTGTAATGACGACAAAGAACCCTATTAAAGTGTTGGCAACTGCGGTGTTCCTTCTCCATAGAGATGCTGAAAGGATAACGGCAGTAGCTAACCGACTCATTAATTATCATTGGATCTGACATTTGCAAAGGTTATTTTGCCAGACTTCGGAATTTATGAATTTGTTCTGACTCTCGGGTATTGAGATCTCGTTGGTATGTCTGGGGCTCGGTAAAACGTCTCAGCTCGGAGGTGGGTTGTGAGGTCGCTTTTTGTCATGTTCCCAACAAAGAGCCAACAGGCGCGACTCAGGTGCAGGTGAGTTTTATTCGGGGCTAGGCAAAAGAACGGTCGGGGCGGGCGGGGGTCGGTCGATCATCGTTCGTCATCAGAAGGAGCGCGCGGAAGCCAGAGTCAAGAGAACGTGGGAAAAAGGTCGAGGAGCCGGGGAGACGTATCCCGGAACAGGGGAGGAGGAAGTTAGGAGAAGCACAAGGGAGAACACAGAGCGATAGCACAGAGTTGCGGTAGCTCTAACGAGGTTCCGCAGTCTGGGCCGTGACACTTTTGGCATACTGATCATGTTCTTCTGGGTGTGTGTTGCGTGATGGTGGTGGGAACGACAACGGGACAGACCTCATTAGAGCACGGTGGGGCTTTTGCACGTGGCATCGCGGGAACTGGAGTCGTGCAGGTGTCACGACGGCATTGCTGGGCCTTGGGGTGCCGTGTGGCGGGAACTCCAGTCTGAAAGAACTCCTAAGCAGCACCGCGGTGGGTTTGGATGCGATGTGGTCGGAACCGTAGGTGGACAGACCTCGTTACAGTGTGATTATGCGCTTGGGTTCAGTGTGGCGGCAGCTCCGGTCTAGAGGCCTCATTAGAGCCCTGCGGTGCACCTAGGCGTGACGCAGCACGAAATGTAGCCGGACAGACGTTATTAGAGCGCGGCTGTATGTTTGGGCGAGATGTGGCGCGAACCCCATGCCGTTCATTTCTCAAGCTCTCCAGCTGTGCTGCTGGCAGCCACTCATCTCTCATCATATTATTTCTACCAGAGGGCCTTTACGGTTCACCCTGATGGCATCAACAAGCAAATAGAAGCGTGCAGTTAGTGGGCGGAGTCCCCAGATCAATGTCTCCTAGGCCTTGATTACATTTGTCCTCATTCCGCTCCTCTTTGTGACATCGATCACGGGCGAAGTGGGACATCACGAGCGCTCGGGAGCTCTTGGTAACAAAAATAATTGCTTTTATTTGGCTGAACGTACCTCCAAACAATGCACGCAAAGGCAAGCGCTTAGGGCCGAGCTTGTTTTCATTATGTGGGTAAACGTCTCGCTGGAAGTGTGTGGGCGTCCGCATATTTACGCGTGCGCAGCTCACGAGCGCAGAGTTTAATGGCGAATTCATGTTTGCATAATAGAAGCCCTCTGCGTTTCAGAGGCACCTTATTAAGAACGAGTCGCGTCCGCGTGATTGACAGGCGAGTTAGCCAATTACAACTGCCTGAAGTAGACACACACACACACACACACACACACACACACACACACACACACACACACACGCGCGCGCGCGCGCGTGCAGTTCTACTGTGTGAAACAAGGACCCTGGAGTCTCTTAGGGGAACTGGGGAAAACAAAAAATTCCAGTATATTGGTTTCTTATCTGTCATTTTAACCCCAATTTGAGTTGTTTCACCGTATCTGTGATTTGCGCCACATTCAAAGCTGAGGGTCTGCCTGGGGGCAGGAGAGCGCGGCCCGGCGCTCATCCGATTCCCGCACCCGGCGAGTCCACGATGATTGGAGGAGCGGTGCGACCCTCACCTCTGAAAACCAGTTAACTCACCACTTGACATATTTCATGAAGCTGCTTCTTGTGGCGAAGGAGGAATAAATCCCTTCAGAATTTTTGCTGTCTCACCGGAAACAAAGCTGATTTATTCCAAGGCCGGAGGCTCACGGTCACATTCGGCAAGTAACTCATTTGACACAGGAATCATGCACTATTTGAGAGCCCCGTTACATTTTTTTTTTTTTGGAAAAAGATCAAATTATCATATAGATAATTGCATAATTTTGTGAATTATTGATGAATTAAGTAAAAGTAAAGCACAAAGGTTCTCGGTTCTGGCTCCGTTGTGGTGGAACGACCTCCCCCTCTCACTCAGAACTGCTGAATCTCTGTCCACATTTAAGAAGGATCTTAAAGCTCACCTATTCCAGACCACATCCTGTTCTCTGGTGGGTCTGGGGTTCGAGTCCCGCTTGGGGTGCCTCGTGACGGGCTGGCGTCCCGGCCTGGGTGCGTCCCCTCCCCCTCCGGCCTTTCGCCCTGTGTTGCCGGGTTAGGCTCCGTGTGAGATGACACATTAACTGCACCTTTCAAATATTTTCTATCAATGATGGTCCATTTTGTCAGCTGTGATACCTAGACATGTCTTGACATTTACATTTCCATCACGCTTCATTAAATGTAGTGGTCCATGTACAACTTTAATTATATAAGGGCGCGATAGTTTATTATAAAAGTGTCTCTGAAATGAAAAAAACGATAACTGCCCAAATATTTGAACCTGTGGCCTCAATATTTGTCAATGCACTTCTGACAACGATGGCACACGCGAACGCTTTGTCCTTAGTCTCCGCTAACATCCTCCGGCTTTCAGTTTCGGCTCATTTTTCTTGGCAGATTCCTTAGTAGCAGTTCCCTAAGTGATACCCTTGGACAGCGGTTTTCACATCTTTCCACGGAGTGCCAGTAGGATTCCGGTCCGGACTTTGACTGGGCCACTTAAGGAGATTATCCTCCTTATAGCACACTCCAGAGCAGCTCTGCGCCTGAGCCTCAGATCATTGTCCTGCTGAAAAGCCATTTTTTTTTTGCCTGAGCCGTAAACCTCGCGCTATTTCTTCAGTACCATTTACCTGTACCTTCCGTTAAAACCTCCTTTGCTTCCAAGCCACGGTCCAGCCCCTGCTGAGAAGTAGCAGACTTAAAGCGTCTTCCGGCCATCGTCATTCCTTTGGCTTTTTGGGCTGATTATATTCTGCGCTGAGCTCCAATGAAGCGAAACACTTGGCATTTAGTTCAGAAATTTCCAATATGGCAACGCTGATCTGACAAGCACTGTTTTTAGAAGTTTTTATTTGTAGAAAGTGCCAAGACTGGCCTCTTTAAAGGAATAAAATTTGAAAAGTAGTTGAATACTTTTGCAAGGGGCTGTATGTAAGGTATAAGAGTTTGTCTTTATGTATTTACGCAGTATATACCGGTGTAAGGGGGTGCGGTGGTGCAGTGGGTTTGGCCAGGTCCTGCTCTCCGGTGAGTCTGGGGTTCGAGTACCGCTTGGGGTGCCTTGCGATGGACTGGCGTCCCGTCCTGGGTGTGTCCCCTCCGGCCTTACGCCCCGAGCTGCCGGGTTAGGCTCCGGTTCCCCGCAGCCCTGTAGGGGACAAGCGGTTTCAGATGATGTGTTTACCCCAGTATATAAACTCCCAGTTTAAACATTTTCGGTATAATGGCCCTAGTAGAGTTATCCCCACGCTTGGTTTACAGACCGACTGCTCCCGGTACTATGTACCTTTCCTGTGTTTGAGGGAGACTTTTCCCCGATCTTGTAGAGTCATGAGCCAATGAGAGCAGACAATTCAAGAACGTATGATAACCTCTTCTTAATTCTGCATTGTTTCGCAAGTTCTTTTATTACCATTTTGAGAAATGTTTTCCTTTCAAAATGTTTTTTTTCACTCACCTCTCTAGATTTAAGATTGGTCTTAAAGCTCACCTCTTTCGGATTCACTTCTGCCCCGGTCTCCATAAACGTGTTTATGTTTAATCATTTTCAATAACATTGTTCTGTTAACGTACCTCTTTACATTTAAGAAGAGTCTGAAAACTCACCTCTTTTGGTCTCGCTTCTCCCCGATTTCATAAACGTGTACGCGTTTGTTATGTTTAACAATTTGTTTCATAATGGAAGAGCATATGTGCACCTGCTTGTGTGATGTATACTGGTTTATACCATGATATGTGACAAATTACTTTCCGCAAAACCTATCATAAGTCGAAAATATCGTTATGTCGAAAATGCATTTGATACACCCAATACACACCTCTTCGTGACAGACTGGGAGATGCGTATCGCTTGCCCGCGGAAAAATCAGAATTCAAAATTCGAAAAAGAGTTTCTTCTGAATATCTATTGCCAGCTCACCATAGTAAAGCCGAAAAAATTGTAAGTCGAACCATTGTAAATCGGGGATCACCTGTATTTCGGTTTCTTCCAGGTGCTCTGGTTTCCTCTTGCAGTACAAAGACTTGTGTTCCACTTGAAATGATGGCTCTAAATTGCTCTCAATGTCTATATGTGCAACTGAGTTTATGTGTGTGATCACCCTGTGAAAGACTAGTGTCTTTCCCTGTGCTTCCGGGATAGACTCCGGACCACCGTGACCCTGCACTGGAGAAGTGGCTACTGATAATGGGTGGATGGGATCTTCAGTCTGGAATCTTGATGAACTATGCATTTTGTTATATCAGCTGTAATACTTCATTATACACACTTCCTTTCAATATATTCATTCATGTTAGTTCTGTCTTTAGTTGGGTGAAAATAACCAATTTTTACCGCAGTATATTTGGACAGATGTATTCTCTGTGCATCAGTTTGAAGTCCTTTTATTTCTGGCTGATATCAAGCACCTTTTCTGAGCCAAGCCTCCTGTGGTACACATTTGAACGGGGTAATGATTAAATGCATAAGAGTAAGTACTGAGAAGTATAAATGTGTAAAACTGAACAGTTATCAAATCTATGAGCAGTATTTTAGATGAATGATGTATATGAAATACAGCAGCGGTTGTGATGATGGGAAAAGCCACTGTCTGCCTTTAATGCGTGAAAAGGAGATGAGCACTGCTAGTGAGGATCTTTGTACAGTAGAAGGAAAACTGATTTCCCAGGGCGTAGCAGGGATTTTTTATTATTATTATGAAACACCATATAAACGGAGGTTATTTTCAAACACTCTCTTTTATCCAGTGGTCTCAGACTCAGTCCGTGAAGATATTTTTTGCTCCAACTTCTCTTATAAATTAACAAAAACAACTTTTTTTCCCCTAATTTGTACGGTACATGTGATTAGCTCTTTGTAGCCCATAATATTTTTTAATTCTGGAAAACAGAGTTTTGGATTTTAGAGGACAGCAGATTGTATGAGGTTAAATGAAAAAGTATCTGGAATGATCTATTTATATTTACATTTTATTCCTCTTACCCTCATACATGTGATCAGAGCTCAGGGAAATTAATAAACCAGTTAATAAAACCTACGTGGGCTCATTTTGAAACCGCTAAGAGTTCCGATGCCAAGTTGGGTCGAACCCTTGGATTTACCTGACAGGTGTTTGAGAGACCGTATTCATCTGATGTGTCTTACTTTATCCTCCTGCCTTTTCTCCACAGTTCTTCATTCTTCTTCTGCTGATCTTCCTGCTCGAGATTCTGTCAATCATCCTGTTCTTTGTCTATCAAAAGCAGGTAAGACGACACACTCCTCTTGGCTGCAGTACGCTACAGAGAGCAAACAAAACAGACAAGGATAGGCACTGCGAAAAACAGCTCTTTCCTGATTTTACACTGGAAAAGTACTTACTTCTGCACCTTTTTCCCAGGAATGATATCTGTCACTTACTGTCTTTCCAGAGGTCCATTACAAAAAGCTGAATCTGCCACTTACACTGCTTGTCAAAGCTACTTCCGGTTAAACTCTTTATTTTGTCACTTTTACTGGTGAAACATCCAAGAAATAAGAGTTTACCAATTGTGGCATATTAGATAATAAGCGTAAAGGTGACTTAAATGTGGCCACAATATTGAATTCGAACCAGCATTATAGTTTAATGATCCTTTCAGGGTTAATGTACTCATTATTTATGTACGCCATGTACTTCTAGTCTTGATCCTTGCCAGCAGTCTCTCCATCTCATTTTTTATTCCAGCCACACTCTAAATTTAGTTTTAATTGAGATTTCCATTGAATTCATGCCCAGCTCAAACCAGCTGAATGCTCTAAGTGATGGGTTGCTCTCATTTTTTAATTGTGGCATTTATTTGCCCCTTGTTTTACCTTTCGCCGAAGGTGAAAATGCGCTTGTGATAAATGCACTGGGTCTTGGGACAAGAGGGCACTGGACTGAACAGTGTTCATTCCGGAACTCTCAGCCTGGGCGAGGTGTCGGAGAGAAGGCAGCGAGGACAGTCTTTGTCCTCTGTCTCTGTCCTCTCTCACCAGGGCAAGTCCTTTCTCTCTGTCCAGCATTAGTTTAAATTGGGGAGTCATGGCAACTGGGTGTTTGCGTATGGTAACCAGATGTATGTGTTAGGGTGGCATGGTCACCAGTATGGTAAGCTGGTGTGGGTCTTGGTGCGTGTTTGATTTTCCATGTATGACGACAGTGGTGTATTGTCCTCCATTCTGTATGTGTGTGTTGTGTTCTGTATGCTGTGTATGTGTGTACAGCCTGATCTGTAAACTGGGGGATCTGTCAAGAGTTGAGGACCCCCACACTTATCACAGTGTAGAAATAAAGATACTTCTAAAAGTTGCCAAATAGTAATAATAATAATAATAATAATAATAATAAAAGTAAATCATATTTTAATTATATTTAGTTATTTCAGTTAATCCGTGGCTGCTAAGAATGGTCTTAGTCTTGACAATAATTGCAATGTCCTCTCCTCCAGCGAACAGCCATGCACTGCTTAACGTCATTTGCTTATCGACTGACTGCATATATGACGATGGTTCCGTAAAATTATAACGAAGCTGAAAAATTCTTATTGACTGACAACGTCATATAGCGCAACATGTTACTCACATGTTTGCGGTGGTGCTGCTCTAAACAAACCTACTGCGCTGCCAGTCGTATAAAAGTATAGCATATACAATTATTTACAGCACATTATACTTGATAATGATAAAACCTATGTTACTGCTTTATGTATTTACTATACTGTACTTTTTATTGTTATTTTACAGTGCACTCTTTCTACTTATAAAAAAAAAATACTGTAAAACAGTGTGCTGTGCTACGCCGGCAGCAGCGTCATAAATCTTGTGGTTACTGTGTCTTTTGACTGCATCGAGGCTATACCGTCTAGGTTTGTATAAGTACACTCTGTGATCGAGGCTATACCGTCTAGGTGTGTATAAGTACACTCTATGATCGAGGCTGTACCATCTAAGTTGTATAAGTACACTCTATGATGTTCGCACAATGACGAAATCGCCTAATGACGCATTTCTCAGAATGTATCCCCATCTTTAAGCGGCGCATGACTGTACAACGTCATAGTCCGCAACTTTGTTCTCTTCTTTAGCAAGCTTATTGATGATGCCTTATTTTGTTCTGGATGAGACATTAAAAGGTCTGGAATCTTTTTTTTATTTTGCCATTTGGTCCACAGTAGTGTTTGATGGTTTTGATGAGAGTCCATCTGCTTTATCCCCAGGCCTTAATCATGCCCTAATTGAGAGTCTGCTCCAAAGCCGTGGCAGAGGATGCCGTGAAGGTCACCATTCCTATGCAAATGTAGCTCCCTCTTGTCAAACCCCAGGAGCCAATGAGCTGATGTGGGTAGACTGGTGGCCAAATGACCTAAAGCACCTAGAGACACACAGTCATGAAGGTTTGATGGAAGACGACCGAGTCTGCCAAGAGGACCAAGTTAGTGCTTTGTTGAGTACTAACAGTCAGGGTCATGCTGTCCTCACACTCATTCGCTGCTCTGACTTCCTGGCTCTTTGATATGTCTCAGACAGCCGGATCCGGGGCTGGTAAACCATCAGCCTTCATCCAGCCCTCTCTCACTCTGCTCCCCCCCACGATGCCGGAGGTAGGAGGTTGGATGAATGGTTTAACTGTCAGCAGCCCACACCTCCAGCCTCCTTCCTCCGGCACCGTTACTTGATCTCTCCTCCACGATCCACACACACTTTGTCTATGTTGGCTCTTCCGCGCCCCACGAGCTCTAAATAAAATGTTTATAAAGCGTGTCACAGAGTAATGCCTTCCTCTCGGCTCCTTCTTCAGATGCCCACTGAGGTGCGGAGTGGGGAACTCCTCCCCGACTCCTGTCCTTTAAATGCAATTTGTCTCTGATCCCTGTCCCCGTCACTTGTTTTCCACTCACCTCACGTCCCACGTGCTCCCCGCCTCCCCTCCACCCCCCGCCACCGTGCCACTCCGCTGAATTATTGATGCTGTCATCCTATCCGGTCTAGACTCCAGGGGAAGGAGTCTTCATCCAAGCGCCGCGGTAATACTCGCTCGCTCACGTCTCTGCGCCTAAGCCAGGCTGGACTTGTGAAACAAGGGGGTGGAGGGGGATGAGAGCAATGCGCTGAAACGCACCTTTAAAGACACAACTGCCGCTGAGAACTTAACAGCCTCCGTTCGGACACTTGTTGCTCGGAGTGCCTTGACTGAACTTCTCCAGGGTAGCCTCAAAATAGGGCTTCCAATGATCTCAGCTACTGCTGACACCGTTCTCTTCTTTCTGGAACCGGAAAACAGCCCTCACGTACACAATTCAGTATACTGTGGTTTTTTTTGGGGGGGGGGGTCGTTGTTATTATTATTAGTTTAGATGGATGACCATCTTTTGGTGGCCATATTCCCAGAGATCTCACAGCATCTCCTAACCCTAACCTACCCCTAACGTAACCCTAACCCTAACCTTTACCCCCTAACTGTAACCCCATTATTCTATCCTAACCCTAACCCCATCTCCCTAACCGTCTCACCTTTTCCCCCTAACCCTAACCCTTAACCCTATCCTAACTCTTATTATAACCGTAACCCTAACAGCATCTCCTTAACCCCCTAACCCTAAATTGTATGTTGGAATGGGTCTCAGTGCAATTTCAAGTGCAGTAAAATTGTTTTACCGACTGCTATAATGAACAATCCCGGAGTGAGAGGGTCCTCTTGGCAAACAGTAAAATCAAGGTGATAACAGGTGTCAGCATTTGCGGTAAATCAGGAGGCTGCTGTAAATTCCATGAAGAACAGTAGATCAATAGTTAATATATTGCCCCTGTGCAGTCTGTGTGTAGCAGGATCCCATCTCCTTGGGTTCAGCGCACTGACTGGGGAGAATAGCTACATGTACCTGAGAAGCACAGAGCAAGGGGCAGCTGGTAGTGTAGTAGTTACTGCCTTTGGACCCAAAGGTTGTAGGTTTGAATCCCACCACCAGCTATAGTTCCCTTGAGCAAAAGACTTTCCTTTAGATGACTCTGATAAAATGACCCAACTATAAATGGGTAAATCACTGTAAGTTGCTTTGGAGAAAAGTGTCAGCTAAATGAGTAAATGTAACTCTGCTTCCAGAAAAGCCGAACCCCGTTTATATGTCACACTGCTCTCACACTGTTCTCACACCACGTTCACTTGGCGCCCATGAATCTGCAGCCGAGCTTACAAAAGGCCCCGGCAGCACCTCCGATACAATGGTGGTTCAGCGCCCCTCCCCTCTGCTTTTTCGAATGAAAATTTCACCTAAGAAACGATTATTTTGCCGTAGGAAATTCCAAAGTGTGTGTGCGTGCAGGGCAGGTGTACAGTGTGAATGCGGCGAATGAAGGTGTGTCATGTGTATTTCCCCCTCTCCCTCTAGATCGACCAGTACGCCCAGTCAGATCTGAAAAGGGGACTTCAGCTGTTTGGCACGGAGGGGAACGTGGGTCTCACCAACGCCTGGAGTATTGTCCAAACTGACGTGAGTACCAAAGAGCGCCCCCTGTTGGCCGTTCAACGGTGGAGGACCTCGCACCGACTGTGGTGAAAAATTTGCCTTGCGAGCAGTGGATTGTTACAAAGGCTGCACAATAACGGCGTTTTTTTTCTTTTTTATAATATGGCCTTTGCACACATGGATAAGCAGCCCTGAGAATTTAAGCAGAATTGCGCATATCAAGAAGATATATGCAAATACGAGCACAAAATTTAATCTCAAGTGGGGCTCCGTTTGTTTATTGTTCCTCTTTGATGTTCTCCATACTTCTGGGTCTAGATCCCGACGTTTATTATTTACACTCGCAGCCGGCGAGAAAAAAAAAGACGTGAGAACAGAAATAAAACAGGATTAGAAATAATAGGGGGAATTTGTGCCAGTCAGGGGACCGTGTTTGCTGTCAGCATGGATGAGGATTCAGATGTCTGATTTACCGCAGTAGCGGTGACACTGCATGGATTCTGGGGATGTAAACCTGATTTTAAACATCTCGGATGTGCGTTCTCAGCACTCTGGTCATGTAACCCCTCAGCTCTGGCTCGGTGCTGCTCGGCTGAAGGAACGCGGATAGAAACGCGACTCCTTTTTAAGTGCTCCATGTCTCAACTGCGCCCGAACGCGGACTCTGGGGCCTGCTGCCCTCGGAGGGGCAAACGCCGGGAAACTTGGCGTATTATGTATTTTTAACCATCGCAAAGTCGGAGCTTTTAGTCCCTCGCTGTTTTCGTTCAACAGCTATCGTCACTATTATTATAATCTGCGCCCTTTCTCTTTTATGTTTGCATGAGCCTCCCTCTCCACTACGTATTTACCACAATTACTCCTGTCACTGTTTGGTAAAATGTATTATTGCGAGAGATAAGCACATTATTCCGTATTTGTTAGTGCTGTTGTTTGCAGTTCAATAATCACCGCTGCTGTTGCCATCTCACGTCATGCTAATATAATGGTGTGAAATTAAAAAATATTGGGAATGGGGAGAAGGGGGGGGGGGGGGGGCGGTGACGCAGCAGCACAGTGGGTTTGACCAGGTCCTGCTCTCTGGTGGGTCTGGGGTTCGAGTCCTCTTTGGGGTGCCTTGTGATTGACTGGCGTCCCGTCCTGGGTGTGTCCCCTCCCCCTCCAGCCTTGTGCCCTGTGTTGCCGGGTTAGGCTCCGGTTTACCGCAGCCCATCTTGGGATAAGCAGTTTCAGACTGTGTGTGTGTGAGAAGGAAGGGAATCTGCATGAAGGTGTTTTTTTTTTTTCCAGACAGGGAAATTTTGTTTGAATATTTGGAAAGTATAGAATAGATTTTTTTTGTGTTTGACTGTGAGAGCAACTCTGTGTGTGGTGCGTGTGTGAAAAGTGGTGAGAAGACAGTGTGTGTGTGAGCATGTGGGACTCTCTGTGTGTGATGAACGCAGTGCACATGGGTATTTCTGTGAATTTGCAAGTGTGGGTACAGCTTTGTGTGTGTTTCTCTCTACTTCATGCCCTGGAATGACCTGCTTATGGCCTCACGTTCTACGTGTGTGCAGTTCCGGTGCTGTGGAGTGACCAATCACACGGACTGGTTCGACGTGTACAACGCGACCCGGGTGCCGGACTCCTGCTGCCTGGAGTACAGTGAGAACTGCGGCCTGGAGAACCCAGGGACCTGGTGGACTGCGGTGAGACCCACTGATCACACTTCCTCACATTTACATTTATTCGTTCAGTCTTTTCTCCAGAGTGACTTCCAACGAACTCTGTGTAGTGTTACCTGCCCACACACCTTATTCACCGTGGTGACTTACACTGCAAGATACACTACTTACAATAGGTCACTCATCCATACATCAGTGGAACACACACACTCTGTCGCTCACACACTATGGGGGAACCTGAACAGCATATCTTTTGACTGTGAGAGGAAACCAGAGCACCTGAAGGCGTACACTGCTAGATACACTACTTACACTGGGTCCCTCATCCATACATCAGTAGAACACACACTCTCTCTCTCTCTGTCACTCATACACTATGGGTGAACCTGAACAGCATGTCTTTGGAGTGTGGGAGGAAACCAGAGCACCCGGAGGAAACCCGCTCAGACACGGGGAGAACATGCAAACTCCGCATAGACTGAGTGGGGATCGAACCTACTCACCTGCCACTATGACATTTGTTTATCAGACATTTATTATTTATTTTACATTAATTTACTCAGCTGACTCATTCCTTCAAAGCAACATCGGAAATTGAAAGTTATTGACCCATTTATACAGCAGAAAAAGTTTTACCGGAGCAGTTCAGGAGAAGGTCTTTCCTCGAGGGTACTACAGCAGGAGGTGGGATTCAAACCCGGGACCTCGCAATACAAGGCAGCAGCTCTAATCACTGCGACGCCTCAAGGTGTACAGCTTTCAGCTTACCGCAGTAATGTGTGCACAAGGACTCGAGTGTTCCAGCAGAGCGCTGCCCTTTCCTGTACCCGCTGTCTAGCACACACACTCTTACTTTGCTCAACCCTCCCCCTGAAACTGCCCAATGGGGCCCTCCTAGCTGACCTACACCGGCTATTGCGAGCGGTCTGCTTTACTTTTTCGCATGAATAAAGAATGAAAACAGAAACGGCTGCAGATCTGTGGCAGAGGCACCGTGTTTTTTAAAAAGTTAGTCATTCCCAAAGCTGGCACACTGTAAGAATCAAAGTACGCCCTGCTGAAGCCTTCCAGCGAGCAGTCTTCTGAAATACATTCCCTACCTGACAGCTCTTATATATATACTGTATTTTTGCCAGCGCTCTAATAAAATAATATATACAGTGTGTGTGTGTATATATACACACACACACGCACATTGGTACTATATAAAGTAATATTACTGTATACACACAGTACATATATATAGTATATTGCATACATTGTATATATATATATATATATATATATATATATATATATATATACACACACACACACATATACATATATATATATATATATATATTCATTTATTTATTTACATTTACATTTATTCTCCAAAGCAGCTTACAGTGTGAAGGTTACAAATATTTCCCCATTTATACAGCTGGGTATTTCTTTTTTACTGGAGCAATTTAGGGTAAGTACCTTGCTCAAGGGTACTACAGCAGTAGGCGAGGTTTCAACTGCCGACCTTTGGGCCCAAAAGGCAGCGACACTGACTGCTGCACCACTTATAAAATTTGTACTATAATAAAGCACTATTTACTGCCTTAACATTTCCTGTGAAACTGCTCTAACAGTTTTATTTGTCAGTATTTCGCCAGTGTCCATAAACAATGTTCTGATCCCCTGGAAGAGCACATATTGACTTGTTCAAAAGGCATAAATCTTAAGCGCATCACCAACAGGGGAAAGACTCATCATTTTTTGCCTCTGCCCATCTGACACACGTATCATTTTAAGTGCTTGTTAGTTTTTATTAACAGGATTCTTTTCCTTTTCCACTAAAACATCAAAAAAAGCGTTCCGTCGAGGTCACGTCGCCGACCGTCCCAACGGGACGCGGCTGCTCAGCGTTTCGATAAACCCGCAGGTTCAGGTGTGCTGCGGTCTGGGGTCGGCGCTCGTAAAAACCGTTCCGCTTCTCGCTCGCTCATGCACGCTTTGGCAACAACACACATTTACAGCAAAGTTATGACGTCTAAACTAAGTGTGACGACCCTGTTACCTTCTAGTCCTGCAGCTGTGTTTAATAATGACAATATCTGGCTACCCGTGTGCGATCTCCTGTCCGAACACAACATGCTCTGATTGCATGTCATGAATGTATGATATTCATTTTCCCCCCAAACCTCATGTTTAGAATAAAATAAATAATAAATAATAAAAAAGTTAGTTATTTCCGATGACTATGTGCTTATGAGACCGAGGACAGCCCAGCCTTTCAGCATTTGGACGCCTTTGTGTTCTATTCCTCTGGAGGCTTTTTTTTTTAAACAAATAGAGAAGCGACACTTTTGTCTGACTTTACTGTGTGTAGTACGAGCGGTTTGTTGGCACAGCAAGTAGCGCTGCTGTTTCACAGAGCCTTGGTGGTGCTTGAGGACATGGGTTTGAGCCCCACTCAATCTGTGTGGGATTTGCTTGTTCTCCCCGCGTCTGTGTAGGTTTCCTCCGGGTGCTCTGGTTTCCTCCCACAGTCCAAAGACATGCTGTTCAGGTTCACCCATAGTGTGTGAGTGACAGAGAGAGTGTGTGTGTTCCACTGATGTACGGATGAGTGACCCAGTGTAAGTAGTGTATCTAACAGTGTAAGTCACCGCGGTGAATAAGGTGTGTGGGCTGATAACACTACACAGAGCTCATTGGAAGTCGCTTTGGACAAAAATGTCCCCTAAAGAAACATAGTTTGTTCCATCTACACTGTGTACACTTCCTGTAACAACAGCAGCAATGGGCATGCTTGTCCTCCTTCACGTGTGCATTAAGGTTCATACTTTCACACAAACTATTGTTAACGTCAAAACCAATCTTACGGAGCGATCGTTCCATTTGGCACGGCAGCGGGAACATAATGCCACTGATAATTGTCCACTATTGTTGAACAATTAAGTAAAGCACGTAGAAGTCCTGGCACTCCGTGTGGTAACCATGGAAACTAATCGAACTGCAATCCGTGGCCTCAAGAATGCCCAGCGAAGCCACATTCGATGATGCGTCTGACGTGTAAATAACAGATGATTTACTATGATTTTCAGCATGGGAACAAGCTGACAGCAAATAGTTTGACGAATAGAATATGCAAAACACATATGCAGTAATGACACTTGTGGAGTCATTACTCTGAAAGCACGCAAACTACCTGGAAGTGTCGAAGACCATCTAAAAAGCAAAATATGCACTTCGGAGCTGTGCATGTTTATGCTAATCATGAAAACGTGATTGAAGCCGGTGAGCTGTTAATGTGTGTGAGAAGGAGGGGGACACGCTCTTTGAACCGTGTGTTCATGCGTCTTGGTTTGTCCCAGAGCCGTTTGTCATGTGTCTCTTTCCGTCCATTCATCCAATTTCAATCACAGCTTGTCCTGAGCAGGGTCGCGGTGATCTGGAGCCTATCCCGGAAGCACTGGGCACAAGGGCGGTGGTGGGGGGGGGGGGGTACACCCGGGATGGGACGCCAGTCCATCGCAATGTAGCCACTCAGTGACACATGTGCATGTGTGCATGTGTGTTTGAGTGCTGGACATAGCCCAAGGAGAATGGATCCAGAACGGTAGTAAATCCTGAGAAATAGGTGTTGAGGACATCCCAGAAAAATAGGGAACCGTCTTTCAGCTCAGCCGGCTTGGTGAGAGAAACTAAAAGCGGCCAGATGTATAACATGTTTGGTTGGGGCGTGTTCTGGCATCCATCGTTCCACAAAAGGAGTCTCTTTTTGAGGGAAACGTGTGTTCCAGCACAACTCTGAGTTGGGCGCATCTGCGTGTACGTCGGTCACGTGTCCGTGCGTACATGGCTTGGGTTCCTGCGCAGCCCCAGGTAACGTGTGTGTGTGTGTGTGTGTGTGTGTGTGTGTGTGTCCTCCACAGCCCTGCTATGAGCGCGTTAAAGGCTGGCTGCAGGAAAACCTGGTGGTTCTGTGGATCTTCGCTCTGTGCGCCGCCCTCACTCAGGTAGGCGCTGCTCACGCCGCCCCGATCGGCCTGTCCCCGAGGGGACGCCTCCTGCACACAGCGCATGGGACTCTTCAGATGTAACTCTTCACCCTACTCTTTCATATGCGGATCCTGCTTTGCTGTACGTTGGAGGTGTTCCGGGTCAATCAGACCCAGAAGAGCAGGGGCCACAGCATCAGCAGCTACCGCTAATCTTTTCTTGCGCACGTGTCTCTCTCTCTCTCTCTCTCTGTCTCACTGCAGATCCTGGGCCTTGTATTCTCCATGACAATGTTCTGCCAGGCAGAGAAAGCGAGCACCTTCTACGCCTAGGTCTCCCAGGCCACCACTGCTCCGGGGACAGAGAGCATGCTGGGATACGGGGAGACCCAGAAGGCTGAAGTTCATGAGTGTGCCACTCCCATGGGAAGAACCCCTTGTGCTCATCTCTTGCTTGATGTCTTATGTGCTCTGTGTCAGGTGTCTCCACCGCAGCAGCACACACAACCCTTTGCTCCTGCTGTCCAGGACTAAAGAACCAGCTAGAAACATTACTGACCCTCTTACCGTGGGATCGCTGGAAGAAACATGTACGCCGAGTGACCGCTTTACGAAGTGCACCTTCACTTTCACGCGGTGACAGCATCAGACAGAGGAAGGGCAGGTGGAGTTATCAAAGCACTCCTCGCGGGAACGTGAGGCTTTAGGACGAGCAGCTTCGGAACGGTGGCTAAGCTGAGATTTTCACGCACCAAAGACACAGGAACACAATAATGGTCATACATTGTCGGGGATGGGATGTAACAGCCGCTCCTGTCTCTCTAAAGTACATTCATGGTGAACCAACACACATGTGTTACAATGGAGGACTGAGAATACACTGCCTGGTCCGAACAATCCCGGTTCCTGCTGTTTCACGCTGCTGGGAGGATCAAGAGATGATGAGAACCATGCCAGGTGCCGGTAACGGAGGGTTACGACAGTGCAGTGTGTGAGGTGTGTTTTTGCAGCGCGCATCGAGTCCCTTGGTAGAACAAACCCGCATTTCAAATTGTACAGGATGCGTGATCACCACGGCCGATCTGACGGCGGCCGACCCGTTAGCAGGTCTCGACCGAACCCGACTGCGAGACGGCATTCAATGAGCGGTACGGAGTCATCCGGAGATGAGCCGCTTTGCGATGCCCGAGACGATGGATTTGACATTGGTCTGCATCCCTCCGGTGCTCTTCGCCGCCTGGTTGAGTCCACGTCTTGAATGTATGAACGTCAAGAAGCGTTCCCTTTTAGGAAGGTGCACTTTGTAAAGCTGTCACTCACTGAAGATACTGTGATATGTTTCAATGAGATTCAGCGAGGATGTTTCTTCTTGCGTGTGATACACTCGGTTCTTAAATTTAATTCCAGGCCTATCCTTGGGGATCCCCGTCTCTTGGTTTATATTTCCACGCACACAACCAGTTAACCAAACCCCAAGCTCTGGACTGCTTTGTCCTCATCTTTATGGGCAACACGGGAAATATTACCACGCATCAGATTTTCGAGAAAAGCGTTTGCCTCGTGTTCCAGCAGAGCTGTCAATTAGCTGAACCACTTGAATATTTAGTCTAGTAGATTATGTAACATTTACATTAAAACGCTAAAAACATCAAACAAGTTCGCTGGTTTAACTGAACGTTAATAATCTGCACTTATTGGAAATATTAATTATGTTTGTCAGCAACCATCACTGTGTTCCATCGCCATCTTCCGGAAAAGAGCTGATCGCACGTCTTTTTTTTCCCCGACTTCTCAAAAGGATTACAGCGGTACGCTGATCTGGCAGTGCTGACACATGGCTCTGTGTGGGTTCTATGTTGGGATGTCTGAACGCAATGAAAGAAAGGGACTGCAATGTACACCCGTGTCGCCCTCCTCTCTAGGCTACTCTACAAATCGCATATCAAACCGAAAAGAAGAAGAATCCAGGGCTTTGAGTAAAATCCTCACTGCTAATAACACAACGCTACAAAAGTTGTCAAAGTTCTTAGTCATGTCGATTTTTACATCGATTATGAGTAGTTAAAAGTTTACTGATTAAAAAATACCACTGATTCTTGCAGGGTGTCAATTTTAGTTCGGTACTTTTCAGCCATTGGAAGGTTCCAGAAGGCACGGGAACATTCTAGACAGCATCAGATCACAAATGGTACTGGAATATTCAGTGCTGGGAACTCAGAGCCAAAATTCGCCAAAATTTGCTATTTTCAAGAATGTGGAATATTTTTTGTAAAAATCTATGGCAAAAGTATGTTTAATGTAACATAACTGAAAATGCGAAAAAAAATTGACAATGAAATTTCCGTTACATTGTGTAACCGATTTCTAAGGACAAATGTACTTTGCGCATGGGGAGTCGCACTTAATATTGTGCAAAACGTTTACAAAGCACTTCGATTAGTGTCTAATTTAATTTTACTTAGTGCACCTGGAGAGACGACTAAGGAACCAGATAATAGCTTCCATAAAACAAACTGACTGACCCTGCAGCCCCCATTATTTGGAGCTGCGCGCCCTGCTTTAGAAGGCAAGGATGACGAGGTAAAGCCCTTGAACCTCGGTTATCCTTCACTGCATTCCCGAGACAGTATGTAGAAGTGCCTTCAATACCGGTATATGGCGCATTTTCATAGTGCAGTAAACAGGGTTATCCTTTACCGCATCGTTTTGCATCCGTGGGCTTCGTGCAGGACCCACCATCCAGCATCCTGTCGACGTTCCCATTTTTCCCACCACCTCTGCACACATTTCCTTCTTTCTGTCGCTTCACCTGTTCATCTCATGAAAACATGCCGTTTAAATTGATGTCATTCGTATTGTTTAAAAAAATATTAAACCTCCAACAATGCATTTACTGCCAGTGAATGATGTTAACAGGAGGTTTGTGCTCCTGCAGTTTCTCCAGCAAAGGCTGGTCCATACCCAGGCGCACACTAATGGCTCTGTTCATGCACAATTCATAGGAGTTCCTGCAGCTGACAGCTTCTCAGATGGATTTTAACACTGGGACACACTGGGAGCTTTATTTCCAAGCCCTGCTTCAATTACTGTCATTATTACACAAGAGATGCATAAATAAATGATACGCAATGGTGTAACATTGTTTGCCCTGGGTTTCATGCATCACTGGGGTGGCAATCTGGTTCAGGGACCCCCTGCTGCAGGAACAAGTCAGAGCAACCGATGTAGACCACACTGAGCACTCGAGGCACAAGGGAGCGGAACTGAAATAAGAACACAGCCTTTCCATCCACTTATTATTACAATTATGTTTTTTGTCTAATACCAGGCTATAAACTGTGGACAGGAGCTGAATTCTGGAAGTTATTTCTACTGTTCCCTCCTCTCGGTGCTCTTTGCTCCTCAGTGTAAAGGTGGAGGCCTATAAAACATCCCCATCCGCATCGATTCTCGGTTTATTCCCACGAGCGTGGCCCCTGACTCATTCGTACGTTGTGTGAGCGAGTGAAGGCTGACCCCAGTTAACATCCCCCCCTCCTCTGAATGACAATGCTGTTCCTCTCTCCTGACAGTAAACATGGTTTACCTGAAAAATGTTACCCTCCACGGTGAGAGAATGGGAGACAATGTATTTTGAATAAAAATATTCTGCTCTCCTCCAGGTCAGGGACTGACAGACCAGATTTCAGGGGGTTCTTGAACTTAAATGGGGAAAAAATTTACATCTTTATTTTCATTAACCTCTAACTGAAACTTAGCATTTCCTTTAATTATAAATGTAGGCAATATTAATATTTTGATAACTGTATTCCAGTATAATTGGTTTCCTTTGTAATCCTGTGTTTTATTTTATACATTTAAATCACATTTCTCTGAGAAGGGGTCCATAGCCCTCAGCAGACTACCAAAGGGGTCCACGGCATAAAAAACGGTTAAGAACACCTACTCCAGGTGATAATCTGACTCAAACATGTATGACCAGAGTTCATAGGTCACCAATCCTGATCATGGAGAGTATCAGTCATAATGGATGTACAAATTAGTGTCTGACTTCACCTTTGCTTTCCAGCATCTTTTCCAGATCCTCACATCTGTAGATTATAGATTTCATGGGAAATAAACCTACAGCTCTGGTGGCTGGTGATCAATGAGCCAACACACTGTAGGTCAAACGTTAGATCAATGCTGCCACATGTGTGTGTGAAGGGTTCGTCAGAAATACACAAGATGTTAATGATGATGATGATGATGAGATATGGCGGTGACGTCTAACCAAAAACCCTGGAGAGATATTTGTATGAACACAGTTGTCTTTTATTCCAGACCCCTTTTCAGAACTCTTGTAAACGGCAACTAAAATAACTTAAAAAAATGTTAATGTATTTATGGAAAAAACTTAATGAGATATAAAAAATAAAAACTTTGTATCGATGGTGCTGAGTGTGTTATTTATAATTTTAGAGCATTCAAACTGAATGAAATGCAGTAAAAGTAAATTAGAACTGCAGAGACCTCAATTTATGATCCTTATTAAACCGAGGTTCTATGCCCCTTTGATGGTACCATGCTGTGGCACCAGCTCCGGGAAAATCACCAGTTACTGATTTGTACCACTCTTGCTTGTGGGCTGCACAGAGAATTTCAGCATCACCAAACACACCGCAGTGCTTTGGGGACATGATGAGAAATCCCGATAAATAACTTTTATTGACGTGCCCAAGGACGAATGACTGGTGCAGCTGTGTAGTTTGTGCGCTGCGCTTGTATGTAAATGTTCAAGGTAGAACAAGGTTGTGGTTCGCTGTGTATCTGTCGTCCAGTACTTGTCACAAGAGGTCATAGAAATAGTCAAGTCCTTGTCCCAGTTCCCACATTGATATTCCGGTCCCCAGCTCTGTGGCCAAGGACAGACGCAGCTGTATAAACTGCAGGGAGAGGAAAAGAAACATAAATCACCCTCCAAACATGACACACGGGTACGTGCAGAAGCACAGTGAAAGGAAAACAGACACACGGTTACAATGCCACAAACACATTCTCTGTCTCTAACACACACGCCATCATACACTATCTCACCTTCAGACTTGGATAGTAGACCACGTGTCTGGCCGAGCTGCCCCTGGGATTACAGAAAGACAGAGAAGACCTACTGGTAAAGTGTCTGCCACCTGCAGTAACTAAAACCATACAAAACCCTCCTTTATATTTGTCTCAACTCCTCTGGCGCAGTCAGCTTTAAATATCTGAAAATAAGTGTATCTCGAACTTTTCTCCAAAGCAACTTACAGTGCTACTACGCTACCAGCTGCCCATTGCTACAAGTACAACATTATACATCCCACAAATTGTCCTCAAAATGTATTAACCCTTAATTTCTGCATGTTGTTATGCATTGAAGAAATAACCCATTTTGATAGTATACCGAGTTAAAAACCTCTCATAAAAGGGAAATAAAATCATTATAATGTGTCGCAGCTAGTAGTGTAGTGGGAACAATTGCTTCTTTTGGACCCCAAGGTCAAAGGTTCAGTTCCCAGCTGTAGTACTTGAGCAAGGTACGTACCCTAAATTGCTCCAGTAAAAAAAATTACCCAGCTGTATAAATGGATAAATAACTATGTAGCTCAACAGTGCCAGTTGCTTTGGAAAAAAGTTTGAGATGCATGCATTTTCAAATATTGAAACTTGGCTGCACAGGAGGAGTTGAGACAAATATGAAGAAGCTTTTTTGTTAGTTTTTGTTTGGTACTTTACAGCCCTTGGAAGATTCCAGAAGGCACCAGAACATTCTAGAAAGCATCAGGTCCTAAAAGGTACTGAAATATTTGGTGCCTGGAATCCAGTACCAAAATTTGCCAGAATTTTCAAATTTTAAGAATGTAGAGTATTTTTTGAAAAACTGACATACAGTAGAAACTAAGTATGCTTAATCTAACAAAATTTAATAGAAAATACAAACAAAAAAAAAAAAAAAAAAAGGTTACACCATGTTATTGGTAAACCTTATTCAGTTACTTGTGTAATGTGTACTGGTTTATACCATGGTATGTGACAAATTAACTGTACTCTAGAATCATTAGTCTGCATCCTAATCTCTGAGATGTACATCGCCTTGGAGAACAGCATCGGCTAAATTAATACATGTAAATGTAAATTTCCATTTAGTGCAAACCTACACAAACCACAAAACTGATGGAAGGCATATGGGCATAAAATGCATGTGAAATGACCACAGTGGTTCCGGGTTTGACCACAATCGGTAAACAATGAGGAAGCACTCGGCTCAGCTCACACACACCTCTATATGTTGTACTTAATGGTGAGAAGCTCCTCTCCTGGGATTTTGCCCTGCGGTCCTTCATTCCCAAGTCGAGGGCCTTAAGTGCAGAGCGACTTGCTGCCTACTTGTCCTTCACACCCCGCGAGGCGGCTCGGCATCTCGGCGTCTCAGGTGAAAGGTTCGAGTGCGCCGGGCACACAGTCTCACCTCTTGTAGCTGAAGTGATGCTCCCCGACCTGTTCGTCCCACTGCAGCTTCGGCTTCAGTTCCTTCAGCAGCTCGATGTACCTGCAGGGAGTGCGCAAAGATGCAGGACAGTCGTCTCACTGTCACTGTCGCCGATCGAAACGCATGCTGCACAGCTGGGGGACACGGCCTGTCCTACAAGGTCCTATCACTGGTACTGCTTCAGTTAAACAAGGTTATAAAAAAAAAAAAAAAAAACCTCTAGAATCTACATTTTGGGTCTGGAGCTACAAAAACAACCACAACACCTAACATGAGACAGTTAAATGCCACTTAAATGAAGTTAGACAGTGAAACATTCAGACAGTGAGACAGACGTTATCTGACCTTGGAACTTAACTGGGACCCAAAGGCAGTGTGTCATTCCAAAAGTGCCACAGTCCATTGGAACAGAGAGCGGCAGTAGGGCTTGTCATTGATTTTATAAGAAGCACTGGTGTTATGTGCACTGGTAAAAAGCACAACACCAGACCAAGTGAGAGTACTTTGATAATCGAGTGTCCGTATGTATATCTGTATGTGTGCGTATGTGTGTATGTGCCTGTACTTGATGCTGAGAGGTGCGCTGCTCTGGAGAAAAGTGTCCGCTAAAAGAACAAATCTGGAAGCGGGCCCGGTGTTGGGATGTTCCAGCAGCAGAAAGGGAAACGGCGACTCAAGCTGAGAAGAGGACAGCAAGGGGAGGACAGACATACCACATAGGTCTCAAAAAAGTACTTATCACTGAGACGTTTGTTTCCTGCCTTTTCATAAGTCAGGGAGTAAGTGCATTCTGGGAAAAATGTACCGTGTGACTATAATAACAAGCCTTCTCAGAGGGGACTTCAGCTTTCTAGTGGGGTGGAAAGAAATTACTGTCTCCATCCGACACAATATTATTTATGAGCAAATGTGTATTATTCACAGGTTCTGTTGAGGAAGGCAGAAAAGAAGAGTTCCAACGGCAGGAATTATGAGACGAGCCCCGTAAGAACCGCGACAAAGATTTTCATGGACCTTTACGAACAAATTAAATATTCAAAGGAGAACGGCGGTGTTACTAGCAGCTGCTGAATATTTTACAAGCTTCCTTGGAATGCTTTCTCACACCTCGCTAAGCCTATGCGAGAGGAAAGAGCTCGTTCGACGAGTACGGCGGCCGCCTTACAGCAAACTCGTAACGCGATTCTCTCAGAGACGAATAGAGGCGAAAACATCCAGGTGCAGTGAGACATGGGGCTGCATCACACCAGCAAGCAAAAACCCATCACTGTGCACGTGTTACACAGCTGAATCCTCTGTCACTAAGGCCACAAATGCTAACAATTTGTGTTCCTAGAAGGGTCGGGACTGAAGGGGAGCATCGTGGCGGAGGAGGAAAAGAAAAGAGACAAAGTGCCCAGCTGTGCAGATGGGTAAATAACCGTTGGAAGATTAACACTCGCTTTGGAGGAAAGGATCAGCCAAATGAGTGAAGAGGAACACATTAGATTTCGGAGCACCATGGGGCTTTCAGATTTCTTCTGCATCTGTCTGTAATGGACTGGGAATGGAAGTAAGATTACACATATATACATTTTACACGCTGTAGAGTTGCTGGCTGAAAACAGCACATAAGACATGCACCCCACGTGTTCACAGCAAGTTCCTCACACCTTTCCTCTCACTTATTCCCTCTTTCCCTTTCTGGAACGATGAGCGCACACCTGTGGAAGAGGCTCCAAGCTCAGGCCTCTCCGCCTAATGGGACGTGACCATCCATAGACAGGTGACGGGGAAAAACAGCTCTGGGCTCCAAGCACAACACTGCTCCTTGTGTCTGCTGTTTCCTCAACCAAAGAAACTCCTGTGTGTATTCAGGAAAGACATGGAGTCCTAGGCTGGATTATATGGGCTCTAATATAATACAGTACGTATCAGAGGATATTACTTCAATTTATCGGGGATATCATGGAGACCCAGAGTGGATTAGTCTGCAGGGTAACAGTGGATCAGTGTGTACAATTCAGGGTGTGCTTTGATTTGCACTAACTTTTATTATATGGATTTCTGAATAAATGTAGTGCAGAAGTGTAATATATAACAGTGTGTTATACCTCACATTGCTGTGATGTTATTCCAAAGTCTGGCTGTGTTACACCGGTACTGTACCCACATGCAAAATCAGTACACTTATCCCCCTTTAACTGGTTCCGTCTCATTCCTCAAACCGACCAAGTATCGAAACACTGGATAATAACATTACTTCCATCACAATAAATCAATTATTAATTAGAATTTATTCCAACCACATCCCACATTCACCCCAAAATCAACCTAAATGATGCCTAATAAGAGAAGAAAGTGTTAACTGAAACAGAAAGAAAAACACTGAGTAACAGCACACATTAATTTAAAAATAAGAATTTTGTAAACATATCAGAACAGTGTGCATGTACTGGCTGGAGTGGAAGACAAAGGTGGTGGTGTTACAGAAGGCAGAGGGAGGGGTAAGACGGTTAGTGGAGGAGACTGTGATGGAGAGGGTGACCTTTCCAGCTTTTGCTTTTATTTAATCTCTCGTAAAATAAATAGTTTGCATTGTGATTTTGGACAAATATAATGCAATAGAAATACTTTTGTCTTTCACCACACTCTCTACACTTTTATACCAGTAACATCTTTTCAAACTATCAGCCACTCATGGGCGTGTCGCCTCTTTCGCCACCGTAATTGACACTAACTTTTCTGTGTGCCATTTTTCAGAAATAAAGGACTATAATGAGTAAACAAATAATTACACAAAGAAACCACAGTGGCGCAGGACAGGAGATAAACATGAACCAGAGGAGCAGCAGGACCAGTGAGCGACCAGATGCCATACAGTATGGGGTGGACTGACACAGGTGTTTCTTAAAAAAAATAATTAATTAATTAATACGTATGTGTGTGTGTGTGTGTGTATATATATCTATATATATGCTGGAATAGCCACACAAATGGACGATACACAAGGAGAGTCGGACAGCATCCTTTCCTCCTCCAGTTCTTTCCTCCTTTCCAGAAATTGTCCATTTAAATGGAATCACGGCACCAGACCCTAACATCAGGGTTTGGGTGTGGCTGATAATCCCAAAAGTGGGTGTTGCCACGCTCTTGTGCGCCACAGGTGAATATGCAGATCAGACTCCAACTGAGAGTGTGGGTACCACGTTCCCACAATGCAGTGCGTCTCCCAATTTCGCTCACACAGCTGCTCGGCACTTTCAAATGCTGCCTTAGACCGAATTTTGGATATTGGGAGACTGAACGCTGGGGATGAGAGTATCGACTGTACAGACTGTACACTATCTATATGGCCACTAGCCTTGGCTGGACACGGTACGAGACAAGTGGGCTCACCTGCCCCCAAGCAGGGGTTCAGCGCCTCCCTGGCTTGAGAAGTCCAGACCATATAGATTGATGCCCAGCAGGATCTTATGTCTCCACTTGGTCTGAGGGCACAGCTGCAGGACGCATTCTCGTACCCAAGACAGAGGTGAACTTGGGCCTGGCCTAGAGCGCACACACAAACAACGAAAAAAAAAAAAACAGCAGGCAGACATTTTAGAAAAGGCCTTGTGAAGGCTGTATAATTCTTGGTTTAGCCTTTCCAGACAATGATGCTCTTTCTCCAAGCTTTATTATACAAGTAAGCCTTGTTCAGAAAGTAAAAATATTGTGTGTACTGGGGTATACTCATTCAAAACAAAAGATCTCCAGTGTGACGGACCCTGACCCACTGTCCACCCTGCCCGATCTGGCGCTTCCAAAAGGTCAGTGAATCATCAAGTTCTTCAGTGACTGACTGTGTCTCTGAGACACAGTTTATATCAGTGGTCCTGGTGATATAACGCTTTCATTGGTGACCCTGAGTTCAATTTCGTCCTGACCCGGTGACCCTAAGGAGGGTACAAATAATCTCAAAATTCTACAATTGCGATGCAAAAAAACTTAACAAAAAAATGTGATTTCTTGCCAACTACACTCTTGTTAATTCACAACACAAATGCCTTTCTTGGTGATGTCACGGTACACAGACTATCCATTCTAAGATATCTCTACATCTGAAATTCTCTCTATAAACAGGTGGATGACTGAAGTGGTTAAATCTCTTCCACCTGAAAAACTGACATTTGATTTGCATGACAACTCCAGTGAATTCTGGAATATCTGCACACCCTTTGGGAACTTACTAGAAAGTTCTACACAATCACACACACACACACACACATTTTCAGAACCGCTTGTCCCATACAGGGTCACGGGGAACCGGAGCCTACCCGGCAACACAGGGCGTAAGGCCGGAGGGGGAGGGGACACACCCAGGACGGGACGCCAGTCCGTCGCAAGGCACCCCAAGCGGGACTCGAACCCCAGACCCACTGGAGAGTAGGACCGTGGTCCAACCCACTGCGCCACCGCACCCCTTCTACACAATCACACCTCTCATAAACTGTAACCTCTTGACCCTGAGTTCTCGCTCTGTGTATGTGGAAATATATGCCTTTTTTCAGTCTTCTGTCTATCTGTACAGTGTTTTGACCCTGTGCTGTGCATAAAACAAACAAAAAAAGCTAAAATTATGTCACCACCTATGATATCACATTCAGCTAAGAGTTTTACTAAACAACAGACTCCTTACTGGTCTGCTTGAGGCCCGAGTTTTGGATATGAGCAGACTTAAGACATTAAGTGTATATGGATGCTGTAGTACCCACAATTATTCTACCTTAATTACTATTTCAATAATCCTTTATGCAGTATCAGTAAAGCCATACCCTTAAAGGACGGTATAAATTATTCTTTGAGACCACTCTGGAACCCTCATTTCGGTCGTGACCATGGGTTTGGGACCACAGATTTACATGAACAACTGACCTTCCGGGGAGGGAAAAATCATAGGTCATAAGGCTGAACCCGTCCACCACTGGGGCCAGCTGCTCAAACTCGTCCTGTCCAAATATGCCAGGCTGCCCGGTGCTGAGAGAGAGAGAGAGAGAGATATATATATATGAAGGGACAAAGCGTGAGACAGGGGACCAACTCTGACACATGTCCATAAAAGCTTCCAGCTCACAAAGAGGCAGCAGCTCACCCTGGAGCCAACGGTGGAGGGATGACGAGGATACAGCTGAGCCTTGCTGTCTTCAGAGTCTCACAGACATGTGTCACCAGGTGAACCAGCTCTCTAGGCAACATGCAGTAATGACAGTCATCAGTCATCCCGTGCCGATCCATCAGCATCGGTGAGTGACACAAGGAAGGGTCAGCACAGCACACACAAGAGACTCACTTCCTCTTGTTTCCTCCCAACTGGCTCCACATCTCCAGCACGAAGCCATCAAAGCCCTCGGCCTGCAACCAACAGAGACTGGGTCTGTTGATAATCCCCAAAATACACATCTCAATAAACAACACCAGTCCATGCACTGATGCACCACAACCCCCTCCCCTCCACACACACACACGCACACACACACAGCAAAGAATAAGACACAAGTTGCATAAAAATACACTGGAAGAAATTTCATTATTTTTCCACATTTAATATAGATTTTTTTATATTCAGGTCTGCTTCCAGCAAAAACGTCCGCAGCAGAAATACTAGTAATTACCACTGCACTATGAGACGCAGAGGTACTGCGTAACATTAAAACACAATGACCTCATGAGTTAGAAAACATAGTAAAGAGGAAAGAGAAGGGAAACACCGCCTTCTAGTGTCAAATGTGGGAATCGCTGCAGCTGCCGGCCTCAATGAGAGAGCAGAGAATGGGAATTGAACACATTCCCTCTTGTACAAGTCAATTAGAACAGATAAGTCAATGCAGCTTTTACACAAACTGAACCAGTTATAGCTTTTTCCTATTCCACAGCTACTGCGGCTCAGCTTTGATAAGCTCAGCTCAATGGTAAAACGGAAGGGCACAAGTAGGATTCCTCCAACCAGTGGCTGCCATTCTTTATTTGTACCTTGGCCACCTCCACCACTTCTCTGCCCAGCTCCTCAATCTCATCCTCGCTGTCGAGCACAATCATGTAATCCTGGTACGACCAGCCATCGAAGAGCAGCCGAGGCACTGAGGAGAGGGGGCAGAACAACTCAGAGGTGTTAGCAGACACCACCAGTGTTTTCCACACACCGGCCACAGAAATTGGTCTGTTTTTGTAAATCTGCTCTATGACACACACACCCTAAAAATGATATCTGGACAATCATCTGTACGAAGGTGTCCTCATGAACTGATCTGGGTACACTTACAAATCTTTATCTTCTTGTTGCTCTTCCTCACTGCTTTTACCCAACCTGGAGAGAGACACAGTCAGACCTTTCTGGCTCTTTGTTATACAAAGACTTTGTTGGCATCATCGGGACTGAGGACCTGCAATGAGGACCCCGGCGGCTGTGTGTGTCAGCACAGTGTCGCCTCGCTGTGTGTATGTGTGTTTCACATTAAGTCCGTGGAAAACCGGTTGCGCAGTGTAGGGACACCTGGTTGTGAAGTGGTTAGAGCTGCTGCCTTTGGATCCAAAGGTTTCAGGTTCAGATCCTACCTACTGCTGTAGTATCCTTGAGCAAGGAACTTACTATACATTACTACTGTAAAATTACCCAGCTGCATAAATGGATAAATAGGCGTAAGTACCTTACTTTGTAAGTTGCTTTGGAGAAAAGTGACGAATAAATAATGTAAATGTGTGTCATAACTGTGTGTGTGTGCAAACAGTACAGAAAGAACAGTGTGTATGTGTTTGAAGGGATCTCTCTGCATTCACCTGGGTCGTGGTCCTGGAGGCCAGTGATGTGGAAGCTCTCCTGCCCCCTGCGTCTCAGCTGCAGCCACACGGGGGACACCAGACTCATCTTGGGGCCAAACAGCTTTGCGATGTCGTAGCCGTGTGCGTTCCACTAGGAGAGAGGGTCACGTCCGGCATGAGAGCTTCAAGTATGCCGCTGTGCGTTAACCACCCGCCCCCCTACCCACCCACCCTTTGCGTAAAGAAGTCGTGTCCACAGAGAAGGGGACAGCACACAGCCTCTTCACACACTCACTTTTACATGTGCCAACATTATAGATGGGTGTATAATCAACAATGTGTAAGTGAATGTTAGTGTCACTACAATGTCATTGTCACCATTTTCCCTTCAGTAACGTTTACTTGACAGTAAACGTCTCCAAACAAACAGGCAATTAGCAGTCAGACGGTTCGGAGCAACACGGTTCATATAGGTCAGTGAAGGCGATATAAAGTGCTCAACTAGACCATGGGCACCACGGCAATTTAAACAAATGATCAGATGTGATGATAGTGGCAGAATGAAAAAGAAACTGAAAATATTGGTGTGCGTTTCCTATGGGTGCTCTGGTTTCTCCCCACACTCCAAAGATATGTATTTCAGGTGGATTAGTGACTATAAACAGCCTGCAGTGTGTGAGTATGTTACTGTGCGTGTTTACCCTGTCCCATCCAGGGTGTACCCTTCCTAGCACAGCACCCTGTACTCATGGGACAGGCTCCAGACCACTGGGACCCTGCCTTGCACAAGTGATTGCTGACAGTGAGAATTTCAGACAGGACCAGTAGAGCTCAGAGAGACGACAAGATGGATGCGGCGCCACAATGAGACAAAGAAATGAACGTGAGCTTTACAAAGAGACTGGGAAGGAGAAATGCGGACAGAGGGGCAATGTCACAAACAGTGTGTGTGTATGTATGTATGTATGTATGTATGTATGTGTGTATGTATGTATGTGTGTGTGTGTGTGTGTGTGTGTGTGTGTGTGAGACAGAACTCACTGGAGTGATGTAGCCCAGTACTGGTCCCTGAAAGTTTCGGACCCCCGTGGTTTTGGAGCAGTATCTCTTCTCCTCCCGCACGATGTCTCTCCACTGAGGGTCTGGCGCCACCAGTCCCCGCTCCTGAACAGGCTGATCCGCCGGTGCCGCCTGCTGCACAGCCAAAGTCGACAGTACCGCTTAGTCCAGACGTCGGTCCATGTCTGCGTGCAAACCGTACCGGAGTGACCGCAGAAGGAGAAGTTCACACACCAGCTCGACACGCAGAGCCAACACAATGAACCTTAACATCCATGAAAGCCCCGACAGATGTGTTATACTGTATACAGGGTGGCACAGTGGCACAGCAGGTAGTACTGCTGCCTCACAGTACCAGGTTGTTGCAAGAAAATGTAGTTTCCATCCCTGCTCATTCTGCGTGGAGTTTGCATGTTCACCCCATGTCTGCTTGGGTTATGCCGGGCGCTCTGGTTTCCTCCCGCAGTCCAAAGGCATGCAGTTCAGGTGGATTTATGACACTAAATTGCCTGTAATGAGTGACTCTGTATGGGGGGAGTGGGGGCTACCCTGCAATGGACTAGTGTCCCGTCCAGGTTGTACCCCTCTACCCTAGCCTTGCACGCAGTACTTCCAGGAAAGGCTCTGGTTCATTGCAACCCTGATAAGAACAACACTGGAATTGAATGGACATACAGGTGCACCTCAGTATACAAACTCTCGGTTTACAGATTTTTGGCATAATGGCCCTAGTAAAGCTGTCCCCATGTTTGGTTTATGGACCGACTGCTCCCGGTGTTTGAGGGAGACTTTTCCCCGATGTTGTAGAGTCATGAACCAATGAGAGCAGACTATTCAACAACGTATGATAACCTCTTCTTAATTCTGCATTGTTTCGCAAGTTATTTCGGTGACAGCTGGTAGTGGTAGTGGTTAGTGCTGCTGCCTTTGGAGCCAAAGATCACAGGTTCGGATCCCACCTCCAGCTGTAGTACCCTTGAGCAAGGTACTTACCCTAAATTACTCCAGGAAAAAATGACCCAGCTGTATAAATGAGTAAATAATTGTAACCATCTTAATCAGTATAAGTCACTTTGGATAAAAGTGGCAGCTAAATTAACAAATGTAAATATTTCTTAACTGTTTTCAGAAAAGTTTTGCATTTTTTAATGTTTTTTGTTAACTCACCTCTCTAGATGAGGGGGGGGGGGGGCATGTCCCCCTCCCCTCCAGCCCTGCGCCGCTGGGACAAGCAGCTTCAGTCAATGTGTGTGTGTGAGAGAGAGACACCTCTCTAGATTTAAGATTGGTCTTAAAGCTCACCTCTTTCCGTCCACTTTCCATAAATGTGTTTGTTATGTTGAATCATTTTCAATAACAAGTTGATTAATAATGGAAAAGCCTATACACAGCTATTCACTGTACACTGGTTCATATGGCAGACAGTGACAAATACTGTACTTTAGAGTCATGGGTCTGCATCCAAATCTCTCCTCCGATAAATCGTGTTGCACGTTGCTTTGGATAAAAGTGTCAGCCAAATTAATCAATGTAAATATACCGCATGTCTTTCATATGTTTATGTGTACTTCTTTATGGTAGAGCGGTTTAGTGAAAAATAAAAATTCTGCCCTAATTTCGTCTTCATTTTCTTCTCGATTATGTTTAATATCTTGTCATCCTCACTTTCGTTTACTATTTCTGGAGACTGCTTTCAAGTGTTTGGAGGATGTTTGTGGAAATATTTGGGTATGTGGATAAAGTCCAGGAACGCATAATTTTTTTTCTCCATGTAAAACAATGGGAAAGCACCTCCCGATTTACACTCTTGCTTTACGGATAACGGGGGACACCTGTGTGTGTACATAATTATAAAACACGTAACACATATATATATATAATTACATTTATTCATTTAGCTGACGCTTTTCTCCAAAGCGACTCACAATGTGAAGCTGCTTACAAGAATTTTGGTGGAATTCGGGCAAAAATCCGGCTAAAAGTGACGCTAATTACGTTTTCGACTTTCCAGAATTCTCCTTGCTTGCGAGCGCTTTACGACGCGTTTCGTTAGGCGAATTTTCGTAAGTCGAAAACGTAATTAGCGTCCCAGCGAAACTAGCGAAACCCTCTCCTGCTTCTCAACTTTTTCCACGGCGCATACACAGAGGACCCCCCCCCCAAAAAACCCATCCCCACTCACTGCGGGCCACAGCTTTCGGCGCTGCTCACCTCCGAATCCACGGACTTTGACGACTTCTTCTTGGCGTCCGTTTTGGACAGAGTGGCCGCGAGCGGCGGCGCGGGAAGCGCGAGGCACAGGAGCAGCAGCGCGAGCTTCATGTCAGCGCGGGCGCTGCGGGGGGAGGGGGCGAGAGCGCGCTTGTGTTAAGTTCTGCTACTATAGTCAGCTGTATTGTTGTTATTATTATTAAAGTGCAGATGAGAATTGTCGTGCGAGCGGACGGAAATTCAAATTTGTTGAAGTTGAGAGTTTGCCCGGAACTGACTCTGTTGTGGATACAAACACAGAGTGACATGTCAGCACACAGCAGTCACTGGAATACTGACAAGGGCCGAACCGGACAGCTGTTTTAACAAAAAGAATGTACAATAATAGCTTTGACACGTGTCACGTGCCGTACTGACGAGCAGCTTGTTGTATTCGGAAAAAAAATACATTTTCAGAAGAGGAGGAAATAATTAGTTGATCATCATCATGTACAGCCACTATGCGACTGATTATTCGCTCACGATACATTGCAGAGGAGCGCGAGCGTGGCTGTCATTTATAGATGAGATTTTGATCACAAAAACAACTCACAATCACCATCTGCAATCGGAAATCTTCCCAGGTTTTGCGCCTAAAGTTATTTATCGATTTTTCCCGACATTTATCCGTTGAATCACGGAACTACCTCATAAGACACGCCTTCTTTTCTGATTGGAGGAGACGTTTGATGAAAGTGATTGCCATTGGCTTTCAGAGTCTTACAAGCCGGCCCCTTCGCGTGACGTTGGAAGATGTCACAGCTTTGCGATCTGATTCTGGAACAGTGGTTTAACTCAGTAACAGTAGTGCAGATTAGTATTGGCGTGTTGTGATCTGATCTCAAATCAGCTGTTCATTCAACCTCTGCACCTACTAGGAACCAGTGTTTTATTAATCACTCGGCTAATAACGGTAAATACTTTCGTTACCTACAAATAATTCCACCTAACGGTCAGAGCAGAGAAAGTACAATATCTTTGTGTCTTGGCTTTCAGTACAAGAGAAGAGAGCGAATTGGTATCTTTCTTTTACGCTGGGATTCGGGGGTTAAAAGGAGGTACGCCGCCGGTGTACCATTTTATCTCTGCTGATGAAAATACATTCATTGAAATAGTATGTTTTTAAATTTTTTTTTAAACTAATCTAGGCCCTTATAAGCGAGAATTTTACGGTACAGCTGTTGCCTTGCACTTGGACACCAGTTCAAATCCCACCTGTTGCTATACCATGAAGATACAACTTGCTTTAGGGAAAAAATACCCTTGTGTATATATAAATATAATTTATTTATATAAACATTGCAAGTTTCTTTGGTGTCAGATAATTGAATAAATGCTATTAGAGAGGGCTATATTCTGGTCACGTTTAACTTTATTTGGCAGCACTCCCAGTCACTAACAGAAGCTGATCATGGTCAGTACTTTTCTTGCAGTTCAAGAGTAGAGCCATCCTGGGACACAAACACTATGGATACTTGCGAGTTCACCACAGGGTTTCAGTTCCATTCACAGAAAGGAGAGGACACGATCGTACAGCTGGCAAACTTTATTAAAACAAAGAAAATTCTTCACAAACACAAAACACTAGGAATCCACCCAGCTCCTCCCTTCCCCTGGCCCCCAACCCCCTCACCACAAACAATGCTGTGCTTGCACTACAGGTTTCAGTAGACAGCATCTGAACTGCGTTTTAATGACAATCCACCTGTGTACGTGTGAAAAGATGTTATACGTGTGGAGTGGGTGGTGGGGGCTCTGTACCTCCATTTCATCTGGCTTATTTATAGTTATTTACAGAACAGACGAGAACGCCCAGGACTGACACCTCAGTTGATGTGGCTAGTGAATCCTAGTCAGCTCTTCTACAATCTTGATGACCTCATCTACTGTGGCTTCACGTTTCATTCCACTGCCATCGTCGATCTGAAACAGATCAAACTGACATGTACACTGAACAGATAGATACACAAAGGAAATCAAGGTGCAGTGAGTGCTGAGAACAAGGAGACACACATGGACCTACGGAGCACACGCAGTCGTATTACACACATGAAATTCTCACCTGAAGTGTGCTAACCACTTCCTGCATCTTAGCTCGGCCCAGATCCAGGAAACTCTCAATGAGATCCCCATCGATGAAACCCGTAGCCTGCTCTGTCTTCCGCTCAGTGTGAAAGGACCTCCAGGTGAAACTTTGTCAAGGTGATAACACCCAGCCACAGCAAAATCTGCACTCTGAATGCTCCATACGTACCAATGTGATTGCAAAAAAGGCTAACCAAGCAGTCAGTCTAAAAATTAAAAATTAACTCAGACCTTAGTCGGAATTCCACACTACCAGGACAAAACAAACTGTAAAATGACGAAAGTAAATAAAGAATATCTATAGTTGTACACACTGAACAGAAATGTTATACCATTTGAAAACAGCTGAAACCAAGGTTCAAGAGAAATTTTGAGTAGCCAAAGCTTACAGGTAATGTTCTTCGAACACTATCACCACACACCAAGTACAGATTGAGGTAGGAAGGATATAAGCTGTGCTCAATCTTGCCCACACTCTTAATGACCTTGTTGAGCCTGTTTTGCAGATCCAGCAGTAGACTGTACCACCCCTCCGACAGCGAGGTAACCAAGCCTGCGAGAAAGACAAGTAGTTGACAGGGTCACAAACTTACATTTGCATCTCTCACAACAATGAGCAGCCAACACAGATTCAATTGAGCCAATGGGCCAAACAATGTAAGCCTGCCATGGTGTTTCTGGAGAATATGCTGCTCCTCACCGATCATTCCGTTGACGGTCCCGAAGAGCACAGAACCCTGTGTTGGGGTGGAGCTCTCACCCAGGTTCTGCAGCACCAGGGATCCGTGGGCAAACACGTTAACAAACTCCCCCAGGTGGAAGACTCCCACCTCCTGGAGGTGCTGACGCTCTTCGTCTGTGGTGGCCGCACTGGTGATGCAGGGGGACAGGGGAAACTGGGGTGAGAATGACTGTCATGTACTTCTATGATGTTTACAGAAGGAGAAAGGCAAAAAAGGTGTGCAGCCAACAAAATTTATCTACTTTATTTGTATTGGGTTATTTATATTATCTCTTCTATCAGTCTGTATTACAGATAGTCGGAAAAGCATTTTATTTCATGTCGTACTAAGTATGGTTGTGTATGTGACAAATAAAACTTGAACTTGAAAAATGATACCTGTCTTTCTGGCAGACAAAAAGGTTGAAGGCATTTTCTGCACCTAGGAAGTTGTCGTCATCCAGGATTTCGATAGCACTCATCCAGTTTGGGTTAAAGTCTCTTGCAATCTGAGAGCAGGAGGAGGAGGATCATTTAGAATTATATAGAATTATTGTGAAGTTCTATATCAATCAGCAGCCAATAAATGACAGCAGAACTATTATTTCATTACTAACAATCAGAATCTTGGCTCTTCAAAACACAAATGTATTGGACTGAGTAACTTGTTTTGCTTCTAACTCGTGTCACAAATGACAAAAGCAGACATCCCTTGATTTATTCAGAGGTTAAGTGCCGTTTGCAAAAAAAAAAAAAAAAACACCTTGGAGATCAATTAAGACTGATAAACTTGTCCCATAAGCATGTGGAGCTTAGGAAATTCCTCACCAGGTTCAACTAAATTGATTATCCACGTTGGTCTCACTGGTAACAGTACACCTTCTCCTTACTGGCACTATGAGAATCATTAGCACATCAGACACCTCAAGTCACCACAAGACTGTTAAAGTGAGTAACTATGGCTGTATCACACCTATTCTGTTTGGGAACACAGGTCATGTCTGGTCTGCCACAAACAGAATTTTTAGTAAAACAGGCATGAAGAAAATTCTATTAAAAATATTGGGTCTTTGACAAAATGCATTTTGCCGGATTGTAACTTGAAAAGCCACTGCATAATCACTATTGCTTATCTGACACTTTTCTAAAGCTTTTTAAGCAAAATGGAAGAAAATAACTTGCTGCCAATTAGGCAAAATACTTTATTTGTTCAGCTAAAGTATAATGGAGCATTACACGCAATAGCAGTCACCAGGTGCTCTGGGGCAATGCCCAAATTCAACTCTCATTCATATGAAAAAGACATTATACAAACTGACAAAATCACTGCATGCTTTGAGCTTGTTCCCTAGTCAAATGTAGGATAGAAATTAATTTGTCCGACAGGATGCAACAAGAGCACAGCTTCTTTCTACTTTAACCAACTGTACATTTTCTAAACACAGACACACACACACAAAAAAAAAAAAGTGACCCAGTAAAAGACAGATGGTTACTCAGTACCAGGCATTGTAGTTAATGCAAAGATCTTACCACTTACAAATTTTCTACAACTTTGCACAGCAATGTAATTTTACATTTAGCTTGTTCATAATTGGTTAACCTTACATGTACAATAGGAAGGACCAACTAGGGACCTGAACCAGTAAGCAGTTACATGCCCTTAGTCCAGTATGTCAGCCAGTAAATCATTTTCAAATGTTAAAACGAATGACCAATTATTTTTTTAAATTGTCACCTTCCTTCTCGCATTTACATTTATTAATTTAGCTGATGCCTTTCTCCAAAGCAACTTACAACGTTAATCTACATCTTTCAAGTTCTTATTACCTAGAAAATTAAATGTGGCCCATTTAAAACTGTTTTAAAATGAATTTCTTGTTCACCGCTGCTTCTGATATTTTCCTTGTGTGTATTTCAGTAACTGATCAAATTCATTTTCTGTTAAAAAGAAATTAAAAGATTTAAAAGATCTACTTTAACAATGTCTGGAATTGAGCAATATAAAGTTTGTATTTGTCTCTCCTTCATTAAGCTATTATTTACTTAATGAAGTGAATATCGGTAATCAGTTCTTTTCTGTATGCGACTAATCAGACCATTGGCCAGTGACTTCACTGTTCATGGTATCGTTTTCTTCACAGCTGGGTGAATGTTTGAGACCTGGACACACAGACTGGGCTACACAAACAGACAGACAGAAGTGCTGGAATAACCAGAATGCTGCCTTTCAGTGACCATTGAAGCAGGAAGGTTAAACCCTCTCCCTCCACTCACCTCCTCAAAGTTTCCCTCCATAGGCTTGTAAGCCAGGAGCAACACTGATCTCATCAAGTCCCCCACCAGGATGAAGTCGCCTTTGGTCTTCAGGTAGAGAGCCATGATGTTGTTGTAATGATTACACTCTGTCCTCAGCTCCTTCTCTGCTGTCCACTCATACAGACGCACCTGGCAAACAACATAAACATCTGTTTTCAGCTAAATTCCTTACTCTTAATGTATTCATGCATTGAAACCGGTTGAGAAAATTACAAGACCTGGAGACACAATGACAAGATGAGCATCAGAGAACCTCAGTGAGACTGGCCACAGACCAGAGGAACAATGAGCAGGGACTCACAGTGCTGTTGATACTGGCCAGTAGTTTTCCATTGAATTCCACCATAGAGTAGACTGCTCCTTTAACCTCCTTCTCTGCCACTGTCTGCAGCTTCCCTGTTAGATGTAACACAGTCAGTGCTGATGTGGATAAGAAGTCAATTCTATCACCACATGTTTAAAATCCAGGAAGGAAGTGCTATATGCCTTAACAAGGAACTTGCCTGGAACTGCTTACATAAAATAGTTGTAGAAAAAATGTAATCTATGCAAATTTAGAATGCACTATGGATACCAAGGTTACGTAAAAATGTTTTCAACAGTGTAACAACAGACAGACACCCATCAAAAAAGACTCAAATCCATTTGCTGGTGTGAAATGAACCTTACCATCAGTGTAATGGAACACAATAATGCGGCCCTGCTTGGGCTCTGCCTCTTCAGGGTACACCATTGCCGTGCCGACAATAAAATAGACAGCAGGGTCTTTACCCAGACGGCACGAAACCATGCTCAGGGCATACTCGCTCTGCAGGAACTGGTGGGCGTGAAGGACTGTTGGAGAAAAGGAGGGATAGACAATGGCAGGGGCAGAAACTCAGTTACACAGACAAACATGCATCTGTTTCACTAATACATGTTTGCTTTCATATTTGCTTATCCATGGCTAACGGCTCCATTTTTGGAGCTGAACAAATGGTCTGAATTGCTATTACTTGCCTTCAAAGGTGTGCTGGTCTATAATCAGCAGGCTGTGCACCTCCACTTCTTCCCCAAAGGAGGTCTCATGTGGTGAAGTGCTGCTGGGGAAGAGCTTACTGGAGCTCACACTGCTGGACAGGGCCTGAGGTACAGAAGAACATTAGGGGTGAGGTCCCAAAGTAGGACACAAATAGACTTTCAATTTTTCTCTAGGTTATTATAGTGTTCTGTAACATATAGCGAAGAAAGAATAATTTTCAATACAAGCAATGCTGAGGGATGAATGTACGAACAGACATACAGGGCAGCAGGGCCGTACCTGGGTGCTGGCGCTGGGGCGGACAGGAGAGGTAGCCCCGCTGGCATCCTGCACCTCTACCCGGCTGGAGAGCACACCAAAACACTGGGATACCTCTTGATAGCAGATCCTCCTGATGAAAAAGAAAATTCATACAGTATTGAAATAAACTACACACTATGAATTTTAAATTAATTTTTCTCTGCTTATGGAAGCCCATAGTGATTCCTTTCTTTAAGGCTGTAGCAACACCAAAACACATGGGCTCTATACCATACTTTCAAAATGACTATGTTCCAGCTGTCCTTTCACTTACATATAAGATGAATGAAGTGGGAAGAATGAGAGTAAACCACTGCTTTTCCTCTCAACAGAACTACATACCACAAAGCCCTAGTACTTCTGGAAAATGCTAGTCAGAAGCCCATGAGAACTATCACAAAAAAAAAAAAAAAAAAAAAAAAAAAAAAAACAACCAACTGTCAAGGCTTAAGAACACCTTACCAGCAGAGCAATATCACAACATGTGGATTATGTTTAGAGTTCCTTTTGACATTAGTCTTGCTATCAACACCCACCTGGGAGATTCATAGAGGGGCACGGTTCGAATGTGTAGCTTCTGGATCTCATCGATGGTGCCTATGGTCAAAGTGCTGTTGTTGGCTAGAGCCAAACTGCCAAAAGAACAATATTCAATACTGTCACTGAAACAGCAGGATATGATGGTCATATTATAGGCACCAAGTACAGATGGCAAAGTACAAGTAGTCCTTGACCTATGACATATGAGATGTATGATAACTTGGATTATGGTGGGTTTCCCCATCATTGTACCATTTTTTGAGTCCTGACATTTGGTCGTAACGTCTGACAACAAGTATTATCTGCTGTATGACAACACTGGCTGGCTGTACACCTCTATGACGCCAGTATCTGTTTTTTGTTTGGGTTGCAGTCAGTGTTTTGGTGTCCAGCCATGACAGATTTGTTTATAAAACTTGTTAGTGATTCCCTTCAACTTATTTAAAATGCTAGAAAGTGAACAAACCATTTTTCTTTTTTGCAGCGCTACAAGATAACAGATTTAGAAATGAAAGTGAAAACAGGGGACCCTCTGATACATATCACACACATGAAATCTTCAAAAATTAATTGTACAACTGGTAAATATCAGTATATGCATTTTTTTCTACAATGTACCTAATCGGTCTTTTCATAATCACCAGTATTGGTGAACAAGTGATTTTTTTTCTCCTGTTTTCACCATTCCCCGGTTGAAACATTTATGGTTACAAACTTGGAAATGGGAAAAGTAAAAAAAAAAAAAAAAAAAAGAAAAAATAAAAATTCAGGTCACAATGTAATGTTCCAAATCTGGTAAGATTAGCAATATAATAAAAATAAAGACAGACACTGTTGATGTAATGCACTCTTTTTTCCTCTGGAATGTATGTGGCTTTGGAGAAAAGCATCTGCTCAATGAAGAAAAGTAAATTTGAGAGGGCATAAGCATATAGACACCCACCTATCAGGATACCCTTCAGAGTTTAGAGGACACATGTAGTTGACCTCCTTGAGGTTGACATTGGAGAAGACAAGTTTGTGATTGCTTGAGTAGATGACAGTTGGGCGGTCAGAGCAGGCAAAGACATTGGAAGTGGAGAGGGAGCGGAAAGTGCGTAGGACAGTGGGCTGAGTGCCTAGAGTCACTTTCTTGCGCTCACTGAGGACACCTGCCACAGAGAGATAGCATAAAACAAAGATCCAAAAAACCAGGGACTTCAGGAAGGCTACTACCACTACAGATTACACTCCAGGTTTGACAGAAAACAAAGGATACACCCACTAGACTGTAAAATTTGACTGAATCTGTGTAGGAATGGCATTCATTTCAGGGATTGTAGTGTGATTTTTAAACTACTACACTCTACAGCTGTTATGTAATATAATTGGTCTTTAAATGTCCCAACACAGATGACGATATGGACCTGAGCTGGAAATGTCAATGTGAATCAGCCATTTCGCTATATGCAGGACGTGGCATGAGGAAGGAGTGTCTGGTCTCAGGTCTCACCTGTCTGGAGGTCCAAACCAAAGTAGAAGAGCGCTCCATCCCCCAGTGCACACAGCAAGTAGTGACAGCCTTCAAAGGTAGTCATCAGGATGGAGCGTGGGATGATCTCTGTACCACAGCAGGAGAGGGAGTCACACACACCCACACATAAATCAGACCGATTAGACATTGAGAATAAAACTGATTTTTAGATTACTGCCATCTGGCCACATCCATTTTCCACCCTTGAACAGTCACAGTTTTCAGCCTAGGACACCTCTTTCTGTACTCACCCCCTCCTAGCATCTCCTTGTGTAGGGCAGTAAAGGTGGGCAGCTTGAGGATGCGAGCAGAGATGTCAGTCCAAAGCCCCACTGCGCACAGGGGGGAGTCACCACCCTCCCCTAGGGGTGTGATGTCCAAACAGGCCACCTCATGCTCCATCTCTGTGGAGCTGAGGGAGAGAGAACATATATAAGAAAGGGATACAATACACGGTCCCAAACACATTCCACAGGAAACCTGGACTGCTGATGATCAAACTACCAGCTGAAGCTTTTGAATCTAAAGCGTAAGCTAATCATGACTACGTTAAAAGAATTGCAGTTGTGGCAAAACTATGAATGTGGAGCAGACTAAAAACTGTAGGGTATGGATATTTGTAATATAAATATTCTGGGAAATGTACATAGTTGTGCAACCACAGAGGGGTCTGTAAGGGACTGGAAGGGGGTAAGCATCTGTCAACTGATGCACAAAACTGGCTAAAAGAGCAGGTCCAAGAGGAGAGGGTTTTCTTGACTTGAGAGCAAGTTTTCTTCCTGTATTTATAGAAACATTCTACTAGGCCCAGTGCTCCAATAAATGTTCAGCCCTCAATGACTTTAGTGGTGTTTGCTATGGTACTAATTCGTTGTGTCAAAAATGCTGAATAGTGGACCCCTTCATTTTGACACTCGGGCTGATGTATGACATTCACTCAGCCGATCTTGTTCACAGACAGTGAAAAGTGATCCAGGGAAGTTCCTCTGATATCTAGTAAATCAGTGTTTTGTCTGTTCATCATTAAGCAAGACAGAAGTCTGCATCAATTAGCCACAGATGTAACCAAATCTGCCTTCAGACAGACATATGGGCAGTGGTGTAGTCTTATCTCTGTACAGCTCAGAGACAGAGAGAGCAGTACCTGATCTGTTTGAGCTCTCCTGCAAGGATCTCCAGGTAGTACAGCACTCTGCCCACAGCCAGCACCACCTGGGTTGAGTTGCAGGCAGCCACGCTGATGTTCCTCCCCTGGGGCTCCTTCCATTCACTCACCAGGGTCTTGGTGTTCTGCATCACCAGCCGCACAGATCCTGAGGTGATCTGCACACACAAACACGTGCCTTCACACTCAGAGGACCTTTATACACTACTTTTAATAGACACGTGTGCATTTCATGGTATAATTGAGTTACCTGAATGAGCTGCTGGTGAGCAACATTTCCACAGTAGAAAGTCTGCTGGTTGTCAACAAACCCAGGGAGCTCTGTTTCCTCCACTTCCTCTCCACTCAGCATCAGTACCCTTAGGACAGGGGTACAACCAGCATTCTGAATACATTTACTCTACTCAAAGCTTTCTTCGCCTGCTTCAAGGAACATTACTGTTCTACAATGACTATATGTACAGGATTTTTGTAAATCATTTTGCATCTTTGATTGTACCTACAGTGTTCCTGTGTCTTTGTACAGCAACTGTTTGTAAGATATTGCTCTATGTTCAGGAAATAGTTTGCTATTTATAGTTTTGCTTCCTGTGCCAAGTCTCTTGACTACCAACACCATATAAGGGGAACAGTCACTCTTTTAGCTTGATGAGTTTCTAAATTAGAGCATGACTGTCCTTGTGAAAAAGATGTAAAATTATCAGATTGGCACACATTTTAATCCTCAGTATAAAACTGCTGCAAGACAAGCATTAAATATGACAAGTTCTCATTACATAATAAGGTAAAAATTCCCAACTGCCTTCATTTGTCAAATTATTTTATGCTCTGACCAGGTCTCTTACCTGGTTTGGCCCACAAAGGACAGCACTAACATGTCATCTGTCTCCCGCCCAGCTTCAGAGCGCAGGGGCCATAAGCCTGAGAAGTTGAGGAACAAAAAGAGAGAGTGTAAAACAAAAATCAGAGCATCAAATCTATCACAAGAGTCTAGCCCCAGTTTCCAAAAAAAAAAAAAGGGTAACGCCAATTTTCTTACGAGCCCTGTACAAGTCACGTATGTCCTTTAAACACTCATAAGACAGAAATTCTTGAGGTGAAAAGACATGGAACTGCGACATGAGGTGAGAAGACAAACACAGGCATATAAGGTGAAGAAAACAGGCAAGCCCTGACCTTTGATTCCTGGCAGATCGATGCTTGCATGTTCGTGAATTCCGATGCCGTTGCGAATGATCCTTAATGATCCCTCTTTAAAGGCCCCAGAGCAGGTGACTAACTGAAAGGAGAAAAGTGCACAAATTGTATTCTCTGAGATGTGTATCGCTTTGGAGAAATGCATCTGCTAAATAAATAAATGTAAGTGAATGCAGGTGAACTAGGAAAACAAAAAAGACAGAAGCTTGTTTCATGACTCCGAAAAATGTCTCACACCCTTTCACATCTAATTAGGTGACACACTCAGATTCAGGTCATCTTATCCCAGTGCCCACTGACACTACAGATGGAAGACAGCAAAGAAACAGAGAAACCAAGTTCCAAGCTTCATCAACTTTGAAATCCATGCCTGGAAAATAATCCTCCAACAAGATGACAGAAAGAAATATCTTCATTATTATTAACAGCAGCAGCCTGGAAGGTACCTGTGCTACGTGCAAACAAACATTAAAAAGATTATGGGAATAATCTGCAATTGTGCAGTGCCATTATAATCACTCAAATTCATGTACAGCCTTACATGCACATACAAAACAGAATAATTTCAAATTGTTCCATTGTTTTCTGGTGACCATATTCTTGTTTTCACTATTTCAGGCCTTTCTGCAAAAAAACACACAAGCCAAAGCTCACGTGCTTGTTATTCAGCAAGTCTCACAAATAAATAACATTAAATGTAACTTTTTCTAATGGTGAAAGACTTTATAAAAAATAAAAAATAAAACTAAATCTAATTGCACTGTGTTACAATGTCTATGGGGGGTGCGGTGGCGCAGCGGGTTTGACTCTCTGGTGGGTCCGGGGTTCGAGTCCCGCTTGGGGTGCCTTGTGACGGGCTGGCGTCCCAGCCTGGGTGCGTCCCCTCCCCCTCCAGCCTTATGCCGTGTGTTGCTGGGTTAGACTCCGGTTCGCCGTGACCCCGCTTGGGACAAGCAGTTTCAGCAACTCTGTGTGTGTGTGTGTGTGTGTGTGTGTGTGTGTGTGTGTGTGTGTGTGTGTGTGTGTGTGTGTGTGTGTGTGTGTGCGCGCGCGCGCATAATGTCTGCCATCAGCATTTTCACTTCGAACTTCCAGCTTTGGCTCTGCAGTCAGCAGCTCTGGGACCATGCAAACATTTTTTTTTAAGCCAGGCCAGGGCCGTCTTCATTTTGGCAGTGTTCACATCTGAGAAAAAGCAGCGCTGGCTTAAAATATAGTTGCTCAATGCCTGCACTGTAACCAACTGTTTATCCCTCTCAAAGCCTTTAAGCCCTGTGGAGTCTGTGTGCCATCGGTCAGCCTGAGCTTTGGGCCGTTTAGCTTTCAAACAGTTTCCTCCAGAAAATGGCCTTGCCATGTAGATGCGTGATACTCTTGAGGACTGCGCTGCCAAAACTATATACTTCAAAACATATTGTGAATTTCATGCCTATTCACACGGGCACATGCCCAGGGCCGTGTGAGTGTAGGTTCGGTGGCTCTCAGGACTGTACCAGCCACAGCAGGTGCAGGTCTGACGTTAGAGTGGAACTCACCTGTCCTTGGCCTTGTCTCTCGAGGTCCACCACACACATGTCCACAATTGGGCCGAGGTTGGTGAATGTTTCCATCACTGCCACATAGGAACCCTGATCATTGCTGTCCACATTCAGCTGCAACACAACAAAATCCATGAGCTGTACGCTATTCACTGCTTACTCACATCATTCCCGAAAGAAGCACAGCTGACATTTGATCAAAACTTCACCCAACACCTCACTGCAGCCCGGACAAACCTCAGATAGACACGAGCACAGGTGTTGTGTGTGCATCTTCCCCTGAGTATTAGTAAATTTCTCAACAAAACTCAGAACAAAACAAAAGACAGACAGCACAGAAAAAACTACGAAAATATCAGTGACTCGAACTGCATATCTAACCCATGGGGAATAACGGCCACACCTACCTTAACAAGTTGAGAGTCACCAAGGCGGGAGCCAACGAAAACCACGCCGTTGTCCAGGTAGGTGAGGCATTCTGCAATGGAGGTCTGCAGCCAAGAAGAAAGCGTCACTCTTCGATCCATATCAACTTGCTTCATCAAGTTCCACCCCCATGATTTCTATCCTCCCCCGCATCACTTCCTGCTCAACACTGCTTTGCCACCATCTCTCACCTCTCCTAGCAGCTCTACCCGCAGGTCCTTTAGCACCACAGACCCATCCATCAGCTCCTCTTTCTCCAGCAACAGCATGAAGAGTCTACCCTCCATGTCACCCAGCAGGTACCGTGAGCCATTGGGGTCCACGCGGTTGTGACATACGATGGTGCTTTGCTGCAGAGAGGGAAAGAAATCACTACATGACCATACAGACCTGTCACATCAACATCTAGCACACTGTCAAACAGCAAGAGCTCAAAGCAAAAAAGCAGAGAGCGAAACAAGCTCACTGACAAAAAGAAGAGCACCACTGTCTCACCTTGATAGTGGGAGGAGCTATGGCCAGGTATTTGTCTCCGTTGTGATAAGTGATGGACTCCTGGCCGATGATTATAGCTCCTCCAAAAGGTTCTGGAACTAGAATGGAGAAACACATACACAGCACTCAGAATTCAAAAGCATTTCTGGCTCACCCACATTACTCCCACACAGATGAGCAATTGCAATGCTAACACTACACATTCATAACTACCTGAAGCTAATACTGTTTTCGCTCACCTGGAATGACCATTGAAGCTTCTGCCTCCACATTCTCCTGCTTCCAGGGTCCCTTGTTGAACTCCTTTTCTCGCAGTGAGACCTCGTATGTCTTCACGTGGCGCCCCTGAGGGTCCTGTGGCACAATGCGGACAAAACAGGCCAAAAATCACACCAACTGCCAACATCTGCACTGGTGCAAATCAATATTCACCCGAAAAACAAACACGAGCTCCTGAGAGGTACTTACCTGGTAGATAAAACAGACGGTGGGGACCTGGCAGCCGTACAGGAAGTGGACATCAATGACCTGTAGCTCCTCCAGCCGAATGTTGAACGCTTTCAACTCACGGTTCTCCCGATCCAGGGGGATAACTTTAAACAGGCCGTCATACAGACGCAACCCGATCATGCGGCATTCTGGGTCTACAATGCCAATGATACCCGTCTCAGAGGGGCGCCCGATGCGGTCCTAGCAATGAGAAAAACACGACAGAGAGGTGCATGTAAACAAACATATCACAGCTCTTTATGTGGGGGGGGGGGGGGGGGGGGTGTTAAAATTAAATCCAGTTTGCTGTCATGTCACACTTGCCACATGTTTGATTAAACACAGATCAGATCACAGCTTTACCAATATACCTACAAATCTTACCACACAATGTCAAGGTCTTCCTGAATGACAGATTGAGAGCACCTCCATCTCGCACACACAATTCTAATCACTACTCCACAGTCGATAAAACAAAGCGTCTTTGAAAAGTATTGCTTCGTGTTCATTATGAAATGAAAGCCTGACTAAATGTGCACAAACAGTGTGTCCTCTTGCTGCAGTCATACCTGCACATTGCCATGAGCTCTGGTGATGATGTCAATGCTCTCCCCCGTCTGCTTGTACTCCAGAATGCAGGCGTTGTACTTGGCAGTCAGGATGAACAGCAGGTCCTTGTTCTCACCCTGTATTTAAAATGAGCACTGACCTAAGAACACGGTTTGTAAAAAGGGGAACTCTGCAACATCTGCTTCTCTCCAGTTGCATCAAGACCACCCATGTTGCTCACCTTGGGTCGGAAGAGCTCCATGACGGCAATCTTGCCATACATGCCAACCTCCTTGACAGGCCGCAGCCCCTCGGCCGTCACAACATAGATTTCCAACCGCGTGTTCTTGGCAATCAGCAAATTCAAGTCCTCTGCAGAGGTGAAGTGTCCTGGTGAAGGAAAAAAATGAAACATGACAGCTGTGATAAATCACACCAATCAAGGTTTCAACGATAACAATCCTAAATAAATGAAAATCAATAGCTACAGAGGACCTGTAAAAAAATCTGATAAAGAGAGGGGTGCCGAGCCTAGGAAAACAGGGGACTGGGAGCCAAAGCCAGGATCACTCTGCTGTCCTGCTAACACAAAGTTCTAGCTAGCTAGATAGCATTAACCTTACAACACACTTATACATGGTAATATGTGAACTTACTACAGCTTACCTTAAGATCACAGGGTTTAAACACAACTTCCTACAAAAAAAGGTCCAGGTACTTACATGTAATCCAGTTTCAGTCCTGCATTAAGCATCACCTAGCAGTCATTCATGTGGTAGGACCTACAATGGCGTACAACTATGGACCTTCCCACAATATCAAAGATCTTTATGTATTTTAAGAACTGACATACATTGGCTGGTACAATAAGTAAGTCCTCAGACATGTGCTTTAACTTAACAAAAAGCACATTATCATAACCATCAACAGGAATCTGCTGAAGTGTCAACACTGACAGCACACAATGTATCTGCAGATCACCCAATGTACCAGCTGGTAGCGCAGTGGTTAGAGCTGCTGACTTTGGACCCAAAGGTTGCAGGTTCGAGTCCCACCTCCAGTACCCTTGAGCAAGGTACTTACCCTAAATTACACCAGTACAATTACCCAGCTGTATAAATGGGTAAATAATTGTAAGTAGTAGATGTGACAGAATGCAAAAAGCATTTGGATACATTGCGAGCACGTGGCCTATTCGTCATCATCAACTTTTGTTTACGTTTCTAAACTTGTCGTAACAAGGGACTTACAATAACCAAGTGCCTAACCTAAAAATTGTGTTGATTAAACTCTACAACGGTTTACTACAGCAGAGTACCGCTGGGCAAGTGAAGCTGAAGGTACTGAACTCTGAAGGAAGGGAAGCGGCAAGCCTCAGATTTTAAACAATGAGTACAGCATGTATAACAGTAGTGCACCAATATAAACATAATTATATATTAGCGAAATGTGTGGCGTCAGCCAAATATTAAGTTAATAATTAACGGGCAAATGTGGTAAACAGCAGCAGGTGGCACGTTGCCTGCCCTCACAGGATAAAAAAAAAAGTCACACAATATAATAAGAATAATAATAATAATTCTTCTTCTTATTTATTACTATTTTTATTATTATATTCCGTGTTGTGTGGGCAGCAGCACACGTAATAATAATCCGCGTTCCAGGCGGTACGAGGCCTGGTCGGCAGGACTCAGTCCTAGAGCCCGCCGGAGGACCGGTGGACCAAACCGAGCCCCAGGCCACCGCCTCCACAAGCGCCTCACTCTCCACACTTTACCCGTAATGCAGGCGTTGACAGCCGTGGGTTTCTGCGCGGTCACCACGTAGTTGTACGACATGGCGATCGAAGAACAAAACACAACAGTTACAAGCGAATATCCTCTCCTGCGCCGCGACTCCGCGCAAAATAGTCGACGACCGCGACACAAGAGAAGCGCGCCGAACGGCGAGTTTTTCAGAGATAAATCTGCAGCGCCACCTGTCGGCTGGATGTCAAAGCGCTCCGAGGCGCCACGGCGGTCGGTCTTTCGTTCCTTCGTTCATTATCGATTAATATCCACCCGAGTACTGTGGTGGTACCGAAAAGCGAAAGCGAAAGTAACAAGATTTAGAAAAGAATGTGGAAACAACAGTACAGCGTGAAATAACACCATACTGTATTTGCATTATTTTTCAACATTGATATTATTTTATAATTAATAATGTGTGAAATTAGTAAAAATAATGGAACTGAATTCTATTGCACAATGTAGCATTCATGCATGTTAATTGTTTGCATTTATTTGGTTAGCTGGCGCTTTTCTCCAAAGTAGCTAATAATGTCAATCTACTGACAATTATTTACCCTTTTATATAGCTGGATAACTTCACTACAGCCATTTAGGGTAAGTACCTTGCTAACAGGGCCAGAAGTGAGATTCAAACCTACGACCTTTGGAGCCAAAGGTAGCAGCTCTATCCACACCACTACCAGGTACTTACATTTTCTTATTGTTTGTATAATACAGTATAAGGGTATTTATGACTTAAGACAAAGTCAGGGTCGAGGACCACCCATAGAGTGACATCTTTATCAATCATAGCTTCGCTTACCCCCCACAGGGACCCTTTGGAGGAATGCAATTCTTTATTGCACCTGTGATCTATTGTTCAAATTGCAGGACACTTAGAAGGACTGAATGGGTATTAGTCTTTGGAAAGTCTTGATTTATTTGTATCTCCAGCTGCTGTTCTCAGACTTCTTAAGATTTTCTTAAACTTTTATGTCCCCTGGATCCATCACCATGCCCTGTATTGGTTACCATTGGTTCACATTCTTCACTGTAAATAAAACTCTATGCTGGACCTAACAGTATTTTCGTATTCCATCCACCCCATTTCACTAACCACTTATTCTGAGCAGGGTCCCAGTGAACTGGACCCTATCCTAGAATCATTGGGTGGAAGGCTGAGGGGGTACACCTGGGACAGGATGGCAGGACAGTACATTGTAGTGTTGACACGCATGCATGCACCCACTCACACATTGCAAGAAATTTAGTGGCATCAAACCACCTCAGCTGCATGTTTTTGGACTATGGGAGGAAACTGAAGCATCTGAGGGAAAACACATGCAGACACATGGAGACCATGCAGACTCCATAACACTGAGCCAGATTTGAACTGAGGAAGTTTCAATTTAATGTCATGGGTGGAGAGCCATGCTCTCTTACCAGGGTAAGTTTCACCTCTCCATGGAGATGTACGTACATGAGGTGTCTACCTCCTCACTCTTGTTGAACCAGTGATCCACTTCTAGCCAAATCCACTACCGGGTTCCACAGTCCATAGGAAAAAGGGAGACTAATAATTTATGGAGCACTGGAAGGGTCAGTCTGATGCAGAATGAATAAATGAGCAGGTTCTCAGGATTCTCAGCCCAAGTGAGAATCTCACTACAGTCAGTCTGGTTCCCAAGGACCAGAGTGATCTCCTGATGGGCCTGCTCTGCCTATCCACTGTCTTGAGAATGATATTTAGGAATTCTGGGCCATCTGGAAAAATATTGCTATGTTAGACAAACATAATATGCACAGTAAGGTCAACAGAGGGTATAATTTTGCTACATTTGACGTACATGTAAAATGGTGAAAACTGTGCAACTTGTAAATGAATCTGTTTTGCATAGTGTGAGCTGACTGACAGTAGATATTTGAGAGTGTGCCATCCATCCATCCATCCATCCATCTTCCTCCGCTTATCTGGGGCCGGGTCGCGGGGGCAGCAGTCCAAGCAGAGTCCCCCAGACTTCCCTCTACACACACACCTCCTCCAGTTCCTGTGGAGAAACCCCAAGGCGTTCCCAGGCCAGCTGGGAGACATAGTCTCTCAAACGTGTCCTGGGTCTGCCCCGAGGCCTCCTCCAAGTGGGACAAGCCCGGAACACCTCCCCAGGGAGGCGTCCAGGAGGCACCCGGAACAGATCCCCGAGCCACCTCAACTGGCTCCTCTTGATGCAGAGGAGCAGCGGCTCTATTCCGAACTCCTCCCAGGTGACTGAGCTCCTTGCCCTATCCCTAAGGGTGCGCCCAGCCACTCTGCAGAGGAAACTCATTTCTGCCGCTTGTATCCGCGATCTCATTCTTTCGGTCATGATCCAGAGTTCATGACCATAGGTGAGGGTAGGAACGTAGATTGACTGGTAAATTGAGAGCTTTGCCTTACGACTCAGCTCCTTCTTCACCACAACAGACTGGTACAATGACCGCATTACTGTGGACGCTGCACCGATCCGTCCGTCAACCTGCCACTCCATTTTTTCCTCACTCGTGAACAAGACCCCGAGATACTTAAACTCTTCCATTTGAGGGAGCAACCCCCCCTGACCTGGAGGGGGCAATCCACCTTTTACCGACTGAGAACCATGGCCTTGGATTTGGAGGTGCTGATTCTCATCCCCACCGCTTTGCATTTGGCTGCAAACCTCTCCAGTGCATGCTGTAAGTCTTGATTTGATGAAGCCAACAGGACCACATCGTCCGCAAAAAGCAGAGATGACATCCTGCGGCCACCAAAACAGACACCCTGCGTTCCCTGGCTGCGCCTAGAAATTCTGTCCATGAAAATAATGAACAGAATCGGTGACAAAGGGCAGCCCTGGCGGAGTCCAACATGCACCAGGAACAGGTCTGACTTACTGCCGGCAATACGAACCAAGCTCCTACTCCGGTCATAAAGGGAACGAACAGCTCGCAGCAGCGAGCCCTGGACCCCATAATCCCGAAGCACCCCGCACAGGATCCCACGAGGGACATGGTCGAATGCCTTCTCCAGGTCCACAAAACACATATGGACTGGTTGGGCAAACTCCCATGAACCCTCCAACACCCTAGTATGGAGCTGGTCTAGTGTTCCATGGCCAGGGCGAAAACCGCATTGCTCCTCCTGAATCCGAGGTTCGACTATTGGTCGAATTCTCCTCTCCAGTACCCTGGCATAGACTCTCCCAGGGAGGCTGAGGAGTGTGATCTCCCTATAGTTGGAACACACTCTCTGGTCCCCCTTCTTAAAAAGAGGGATCACCACCCCGGTCTGCCAGTCCAGAAGTGCCATTCCCGAACTCCACGCAGTGCTGCAGAGGCATGTCAGCCAAGACAGCCCCACAACATCCAGAGACCTGAGAAACTCGGGGCGGATCTCATCCACCCGTGGAGCCTTGCCACCGAGGAGTTTTTTGACAACCTCAGCAACTTCAACCAGGGTAATGGACGAGTCCCCCTCCGAGTCCCCGGTCTCAGCTTCCTCTACGGAAGGCGTGTCGGAGGGATTGAGGAGATCTTCAAAGTACTCTTTCCACCGCCTGACGACATCCTCAGTTGAGGTCAGCAGCGCACCACTTCCACTGTAAACAGTGTTGGCGGAACACTGCTTCCCCCTTCCGAGCCGCTGGACGGTTTGCCAGAATCCCTTTGAGGCCGACTGGAAGCCTTCCTCCATGGCCTCGCCGAACTCCTCCCAGGCCCGAGTTTTTGCCGCGGTGACTGCCAGAGCCGCGTTCCGCTTGGCCCGCCGGTATCCGTCAGCTGCCTCAGGAGTCCCATGAGCCAGCCAGGCCCGATAGGACTCCTTCTTCAGCTTGACGGCATCCCTTACCTCCGGTGTCCACCACCATGTTCGGGGATTGCCACCGTGACAGGGGCCGGAGATTTTACGGCCGCAGCTCCGGACCGCTGCCCCAACAATGGAGGTGTGGAACATAGTCCATTCGGACTCAGTGTCCCCAGTCTCCCTCGGGACCTCTGTCAGAGGTGGGAGTTGAAACCTCTCTGACAGGGGCCTCTGCCAAACGTTCCCAACAAACCCTCACTATGCGTTTGGGCCTGCCAGGTCTGTCCAGCTTTTTCCCCTGCCATCGAATCCAACTCACCACCAGGTGGTGATCAGTTGACAGCTCAGCCCCTCTCTTCACCCGAGTGTCCAAGACATATGGCCGAAGATCAGAAGAAACGACTACAAAGTCGATCATCGACCTCCGACCTAGGGTGTCCTGGTGCCACGTGCAATAATGGACACCCTTATGCTTGAACATGGTGTTTGTTATGGACAAACCGTGACTAGCACAGAAATCCAATAACAACTCACCACTCGGGTTCAGATCAGGGAGGCCGTTCCTCCCAGTCACACCCCTCCAGGTGTCACTGTCGCTGCCCACGTGGGCGTTAAAGTCCCCCAGTAGAATGACAGAGTCCCCAGTGGGAGCGCTTTCCAGCACGCCCCCCAGGGACTTCAAAAAGGCCGGGTACTCTGCACTGCCGTTAGGCGCATAAGCACAAATGACAGTGAGAGACCGTTCCCTGACCCGAAGGCGCAGGGAGACGACCCTCTCGTTCACCGGGGTAGACTCCAACACATGGCGGCTGAACTGGGGGCCTATTAACAAGCCCACACCGGCCTGCCGTCTCTCACCCTGGGCAATGCCAGAATTGTGGAGAGTCCACACCTGGTCGAGAAGAGTGGTTCCAGAACCCAAGCTGTGAGTGGAACTGAGCCCGACTATATCTAGACGGTATCTCTCAACCTCCTGCACCAGCTCAGGCTCCTTCCCTGCCAGTGAGGTGACATTCCAAATCCCAAAAACCAGAGTTGGCGTCCGAGGTTTGGGTCGGCTGGGCACTCGGCCCCGACCACCGCCCAAATCACAACGCACCGTCCCCTTACGGTCTCTCTGGCAGGTGGTGAGCCCACTGAAGAACGGCTCCACATCATGGCTTCGGGCTGAGCCTGGTCAGGCCCCGTGGGCATAGACCTGGCCACCAGGCGCTCACATGCGAGCCCCCCCCACCAGGCCTGGCCCCATACCGGGCGGGGTAAACAGAAACCTTGATTTAATAGTCATCATAAGGGGCTTTTGAACCGTACTTTGTCTCATATGTCATCCAGGACCTGTTTGCCATGGGAGACCCTACCAGGAGCATATAGCCCCAGGCAACATAGCTCCTGAGATCATTCAGGCACTCAAACCCCTCCACCATGTTAAGGTGGCAGTTCAAGGAGGGGCAAAGCATAAACAATACATAAAATATTAGGTCATAGAGACCACTACTGGGAACTGTAGTTTAAGGCTTCATTTGAGTTTAATACCTTAATTACCTGCTTAAGTAGATACACACACACACATACACACACACACACACACACACACACACATTTTCAGAACCGCTTGTCCCATACGGGGTCACGGGGAACCGGAGCCTACCCGGTAACACAGGGCGTAAGGCCGGAGGGGGAGGGGACACACCCAGGACGGGACGCCAGTCCGTCGCAAGGCACCCCAAGAGGGACTTGAACCCCAGACCCACCGGAGAGCAGGACTGTGGTTCAACCCACTGTGCCACCGCACCCCCTGCTCTTAAGTAGATATATTGTTATGGAATTTAATAGACACAAAACAGTACTTGCCAAAATCACTTCCATTTCAGGCTTTCCAGACAGCATACAGGTCTTACTTCATATATCAGGCATAGACTTTCCTGGGTTTTGCAATTCTTGCATCAACCATAAGATGCTGTTGATGTTATAACAGCATATCCCATATCTGTGTTTAATTGCAGGTGCAAGAACAGTACAAAGAGTGGTTTGGACGCTTCTTTCATAAAAAGAACACTGAGCGAAATGGCATTGGAAGTGGAAATGGAAAAGACACACAAAGGGGTCTGAATTAAGTCTATGTGGTCTTTGTGTTTTTTCACCAACAACATTCATGTATCTTTCTCCAAGCTGTTTACATTTGCTCATTATAAATGCAATAGGAATCTTGCATTACATACCCCTACACAATAAAAACATTACCACATTCAGTTACAAAGCTGTCAACTGTCTTTTTCTTGTTTTAATAAGTTTCTATCTGTACATGGAACTTTGCTGATCTGAGTAAAGTATGAATTACCAGTGTAAATAAGTCAAAATGACTGTTAATTATATTATGAAGAAAGTGGGCATTAACATTGTGCCATTGGATCAACATACATTTGCCTGTTTTTAAGTTCTTAATTTTATAAGGATATGAATTAATAAAATAGCATATTAGGGAAATACTGAAAAAAACAGGAAACTATGCTGTTGAAATTGACATTTCTGACTCCTGATTTTCTGTGACATGTATAGGAGTGGGCAGAGTAAATACATGATTCATATCTTTCTCTATCTTTAAGAAGGGTGTTAAAACTCATCTTCTGGACTCACTTCTCTCATGGTCTCTTAAGCGCATGTTAAAGTGTAAATGTTCATGCTCTATAACTTTGTGTGATTATAACTTTTGAATAATGTACAAACCTTTATGCAGCACTGTGGTGATGGACATTGCTCCATATGATGGAATGTAACAGATTAACTGTGCTTAGAATCACACGTCTACATCTAAGTCTCTTTTTCTGTGGATGTAATGCACTCATTATATTTTTTTTTGCGAGATGTACATTGCTTTGGAGAAAATGTTCTGCTAAATGAATAAATGTAAAAGGTATTGATACCATTACTGTTTGTATTGTGTTTTGATTGTAATCATTATAATTATTGCACTTGTAATAACCTGAAGAAATGGGAAGATGAGAGGTTTCACCCAAGTTTGTGTTTTATGGAAGAGAAACGGGGCAGTGGTTCTTTGGGCAAGGTGATGAAGAAGAGCCGTTGTCGAGGTCCGTGACAAACTGGGTTGTCTTGATCCATGGGGCAATTCTGAAATCTAGGTTAGGGGTCCAAGCGAAGGTCAAAACCAGTGGAGGAGGAGCAGGAATCTAGATGAGATTGTGCTACTGGTGTGGGTGGTGGAGCTGGTTTTATGCCTCCCCTTTATTTGATGCAGCTGTGCCTGCTTGAGCTGCTGGAATGTGTTCTGGGGTGTGACAGCACCGCAAGAGCTATTGTTTAAAGTCTAGAACTTCCTGTGGTTTGTCCTGTACTCCAGTGTTACATATGGTCCAATTTAATGTGAATTTTGTAATGTAATAATGTGAAGGACTCGAAGCCCAGACCCATCAGAGGGCAGGACCCGGTCCAACCCACTGCACCCCCCTCTTAAAAGCTAAATTACACACACACACACACACACACACACTTTCTGAACCACTTGTCCTGTACGGGGTTGCAGCGAGCCAGAGCCTAACCCAGCAACTAAGGGCGTAAGGCCGGAGGGGGGAGGGGACACACCCAGGACGGGATGCCAGTCTGTCGCAAGGCACCCCAAGCAGGACTTGAACCCCAGACCCACCAGAGAGCAGGACCTGATCCAACCTACTGCACCACCGCACCACTACGCCCTCCTCTTAAAAGCAAAACTATTACTTTTTAAACGCCAGCCAACCAGCTTTAACAACTGCTTGTCCCAAGTGGGGGCTGTGGCGAGCCAGGGCCTTGCCCAGCAGTGCAGGGCGCGGGGCTAAGGGGGGATGGGATGCCCATCGTGTGGCGCCCCAGGCGGGCCTCGTGCCCCGGACCTTCCGCACAGCGGGCACAGGCCAAACCTGCTGCACCACCATGCTCCCCCCATTTTTTAAATATTAATTTTCAGTATTTTTTTAAAAATTATGCACATATAGAATGTCTACAACCGCTTGTCCTGTTAGACAAACATAATATGCACAGTAAGGTCAACAGAGGGTATAATTTTACTACATTTGACGTACATGTAAAATGGTGGAAACTGTGACAACTTGCAAATGAATCTGGTTTGCATAGTGTGAGCTGACTGACAGTAGATGTTTGAGAGTGTGCTATGTAGACTGATTTTTTTCCTGAATAAATTATTGTTTTTCTTTCTGGAGATTACTGGAAGAATAACAAAGTTATAGTTTTGAATACCTATAATGTAAATCTATCATGAGTTGCGTCATGAACCAGGTATTTTACTTCAGTGTAAAAACCTGGCACATAATCTCTGGAAGAAGTCATAGATGACATGATAGACAGAAAATGTACAAAAGTTGCTTTGGAGAAAAGTATCTGCTAAATGAATAAATATAAATATAAATGTTAAAGTGAAAAACTTGCAGTTGCTGACATATTGCATGTGTTTTAGAAAGTATTAGCTCTGACTTCAGAAATCCTGACGCTGTTTCCTCACAGCTCCCATGTTCCACTGTCTTCAGACCTGTGTTTGAATTTGGCTCAGTCCGAGTGCACTTTGTATTTTCTTGTTTTTGCACGTGCTTTCTCTGGGTGCTCTGGTTTCCTCCCAAATTTCAGGTGAACTGGGAGATGTAAACTGACCATAGGATGTATGTGTACGGTGCTGCTTGGATGTATGTGAACTCCTTGTGTCCCTTAATTTTACCATGAAATGGTTATTTAATAAGAAGCAGTGTTTGTCATGTGCCGTAATGGGGGTGTAACGATCAATTCCATCAATTCCATGTGCCACTTTAGAGGAAATAATAGGTGTAGTAGGAACACACAAGTAGTGCAGGTGTAAAAATAAGTGAAGCCCAAGTTGTATTGATTACACCAAGTTGGTAAGTAGAATCAGATGTGTAAATCATAATTGTTTATTCATTTTATCAGTTTATTTAAGATATAAGATTTAGATTGTATACACACACACACACATTTTCAGAACCGCTCATCCCATACAGGGTCACGGGGAACCGGAGCCTACCCGGCAACACAGGGCGTAAGGCCGGAGGGGGAGGGGACACACCCAGGACGGGACGCCAGTCCGTCTCAAGGCACCCCAAGCGGGACTCGAACCTCAGACCCACCGGAGAGTAGGACTGTATACATTTCTTTTAATATTTTATACAAGGATATTGACCATGCCTATAGGGTTTACATAGTTTCAATCAGCACTCCTGTCTTACCTGTAATAAGTATCATATGTAGTAGCAGCCCTTGGTTTTTAAAAAGAAAAGTTGTTTTTGGCCCATAAAGAGTAATGAAGAGAGTTCATTTCAGATGAAAGTAAAGTTCTAGTTGATGAATTTGTAACCAAATTTTAACATTACCAACAGGCTAGGAATACAGATAGCTATCAGCGGTTCACAAAGAAGAATGTGTTCAGCACCACCAGAAATAGGTTGTTTTCAGGAACTTATACAAGTCATTTGCAATTGCGAGTTTCCTGGTCTCCTAAGGTGTCTCATGACACTTGGCGCATTAACTATTTGAACAGCAAAACAAATGAGCATCATCTCTTTCTGGAAGTGACATCTTAGCAAGATGAAGTCCCAGTTTTTACTCATGCTTATTGGTAAGTACATTTCACTGTTAAACAGTTACATCTAAAATGATGAAATTTGTCAGTATTTGTTTTGAAATATTTTCTGTGTTCTTTATTAACATTTATATAAAAGGAGTCATAATACTTTTAAACTGAAAAAGGGACAACCACATGTGAAATGTGGTTACAGGGGTATATTGATGGGAAGTAGGTAGTGACATGAAACTCAATAATACTGTACCTGAAAACTACAGAAAATCAGATGACTGACTTCCTGTCACAAATATCATCATTGTTCATGATCTCCTGTCCTTATCTGTGAGCCTCTTATGTCTGGTTTTTATTACAGCTGACAATTTAACTAAATTATTTAGATTGTCGTTTGTCAGCTCTTCTGTGTTTTTTGTTGTTATAAAAAGGCAAAAGCAATCATTTACTGTTTGTGATCCCTACACAACAATAATAGGATGTTATATTAATTAATAGGTACCAATTTTTAGACTATTTTAGTCTGTTAAGACTGAATAATTTTAAGACTAAGACTGTTATTAATGTTTGAATGTTTTACACAGATTTACATTAAAAGCCAGAACCTGATTAAGTATTACATTTATTTATTTAGCAGACACTTTTGTCCAAATCTACTTCCAATGAACACCATGTAGTGTTATGATCCCACACCCCTTATTCCCCAAGGTGACTTACACTGCTAGATACACTTCTTACAGTGGGTCACTCATCCATACATCAGTGGAACACACTCTCTCTATCACTCACACACTATGGGTTGGCAGAAAACCAGAGGAAACCCAGTGAGGCACCTGGAGAACATACAAATTCCACACAGACTCAGTGAGGATCAAACCCATACCCTCTTACACTACGCAGATGCTGTGAGCAACAGCACAATGCATTGTGCCACCATACCGGCCCTAAAACAGAATGTTGATTCTCTTACTCTGGATAGTGTTAATTTGTAGGAAAAGTCAGACAAGGTCAAAATACTACATCTATTAAGCAGCTCAAGGGGATCTGGCTTTGTTTGTGGACCTCTTTACCTGTTTTACCAGTTGGTACAATTAACACTGTGTGGAATGTTTCACCTCAGCTGTTACAGCTTTTTCAAAATCCACACTGTCACTTGTCAGATGAATTTATAAAAAATTACACAATTTGATCCTAAATTTAACCCAAACAATATAAGTCCCAATACTAAACTCTTCAAATGTTTTGCACTGAAAGACGAGGGTGTATTCTGTACCAAACGTTATTTTACTATTGTTTTGCACAAATTTGAAGTCTGCGTTACAGTACCCAAGTCTATTAAAATCACTGCCTTTCATTCAGAAATTCCATAAGATCCCAAATTTACCTAGTAATTGCGTCATATTCGAGACACTTCTAGTCTGGAGAGATGTTAAGAGATGCATGGGAATCTCACACTGTCTGTTTTTATGGCCTCCTGTTTCTCTCAACCCAGAAATCTCCAAAACTATTTGTCAATTTGGACTTCAGGAACTGTTGTCTGTAAGGGGTTTGTACTAGCAGACCCACCCGAGTGATGGCCAAGACTTGACTGATGATGGTTTAGTTTATTTATTGAAACTAACTTGACAACCTCCACCAACGTAAGAGCTGGTGTAAAAAAAAAAGAAAGCACAAATATTTAGCATTTAGCTTCCATTCAGTCCTTTGGCAATATTATAATTATCAGAGTACGTTAAACACAAAGCCGTAACATAACCATCTCATTTCCATGGACAAAACAAGTACAATTACATCAAAAAAAAAAAAAGAGAAAACATTTACAACAATATACATGTACAAACCTTGTGCCTCTTCGGAGGGTTGCGAATCTTTATATTAAACAAATTATTTAGTTCTTGCAGCACGCAGCTAACCACAAGCTGGGATAAGTTATATCTGCGCGCCAACCGCATTAACTAACTCGTCAATCTAAGTGCAGGGCTCTTGGGAATACAAGACCGTGTCAAAACAAAAGCCCCCTTATAATGACCGTATGCCATTGCAATTATATGACAAAATAAAAGTACAAATACAAAAGGAAAAATTTAGCAAAGGTATTCACAAAGGAGGGGTGCGGTGGCGCAGTGGGTTGGACCGCAGTCCTGCTGTCCAGTGGGTCTGGGGTTCAAGTCCCGCTTCGGGTGCCTTGCGGCGGACTGGCGTCCCGTCCTGGGTGTGTCCCCTTCCCCCTCCGGCCTTACGCCCTGTGTTGCCGGGTAGGCTCCAGTTCCCTGTGACCCCGTAAGGGACAAGCGGTTCTGAAAATGTGTGTGTGTGTATTCACAAAGGATGACAAGTTTTAAACATCAACTGGGGTCCTTTACAGGTTGGATGTATCTATCATTTTTATTTGTTGATAAATCACTGGTTACTGGTGAACCTCCAAGAAATAATTTTGATATACTCAATACAGACTTCCATTAATAACTACAAGTCCAATTTTTTACTGCTGCCTGAAAAAGGGAGAATAGATTACAGACAAAATGAACTAAAGTTAAGAAACAGCTGATTCCATCAAACAGCTCCAGGGAATGAACTCTGCATTGTACACTGTTTTCTCAGGGGTTGCTACTGGTCCTTGTGATGTACTGAAGGAGAAATGGGAACAGGACTTTGACTTGTCTTTTAGTGACCATGATTGGTCTTCTGTATGTGTTAAAAGCCCTGCTAGTCTCTGTCTGCACCACACTCAACATCCTGGTGCAAAACTTAAAGTTCATTCACACAATGTACTGCACTCCATTGCGTCTTCATAGGACGTTCCCTCTGACATCTCTGGGATCTTCGATATATTTATTCTGGGAAAGTGAAGAAACACGAGTTTATCTAACCATTCAAAAAAAATCTGATAATAGCGGGGCCTGGTGGGGCAGTGGGTTTGGCTGGTTCCTGCTCTCCTGTGGGTCTGAGGTTCGAGGCCTGCTTGGGGTGCCTTGCGACAGGCTGGCGTCCCGCCCTAGGTGTGTCCCTTGCACCCTGTATTGCTGGGTTAGGCTCTGGCTTGCCATGACCTAGCTTGGTACGAGTGGTTTCAGACTGTGCGTGCGTGAGGGAGGGAGAGTGAAGTCTGATTATTTTTTTGGTGATGTTTATGTACATAAGCTAATTACTCTTATTTATTTGGCAAAAACTGGTCTACACCAGAAATTCCCAGTCTTTAAATTTATCCAGTTTTTGAAAAAGTGACTAATCTGAACAACAGTTACCATCTGTACTTGCGTTGTCTTGATGTAATAATTTTGACTCTCTTTTGTTGTGACCAGTTCTATTCTTTTGCCCAGAAACAAAAATAGGCAGAGATATTTGACAATGTATATATTTTATGTCATAATTACTATTGAAGCCTCAAGTTACTTTGCAGATACACCAGTTTTTACTACAAAACTCCACATGATTATGGATTGAAGTTGGTTCTCCAATTCTTTTTGTTATAGGAAATATTGCTTGGTGGTTCGTCTCTGTGGTTTATGGTTCACAAACTGGTAAGTAAAGATTTATATTGAAGTCTTATGAATGTCTTTAATCTGAAGAAACTAAGAGAAAAGAGGGCTTTTATTCTCCTGTTGCTGTGCTTTATATGTGGAAGAAAACGGGAACTACTTTTAATATTCAGGTGCTTCTGCACTTCTAACTCTTTCAATGTTTCAATGTTCTATACAGAAAAGTAACAGACGTGTTCAATGTTAAAAGTGTTCATTTAGAAAAAACAAGATTTTCTTCCATGAAATTATACATGTTAAAGATAACAAGTTGTCCATCCACGCTCTTTTGTGTCAATGGGATCGGATCTAGTGAGCAGGTGGCGGCTCTATGTGATATCAGGAGGTTAGAGATTTCAGTTTCTGACAGTGGCTTCAATTCGGAGAGCATGACTTCGGAGGGAAGTCCAGCGCAAACAGGGCAGGGTGATGCTGAAAACTCGTCCATTGACTTTGTCTCTGAAAAACAAAGCAAGGTCATCAGCAGTGAGAGAAGAAGGAGGAGGGTTGCAGACTGCATTTTGCTGTGGAAGAAGGTTGTTTTAGCTGAGGAGACAGCAGAGTGAAAAGTAGCTAAGAGTTGTTTGTAGACATCCAGGAGTCTTGGATTTTCACCATCGTTGCTCTGTAGCCCGGAGTTTGATTCTATTGGCACGTAATGTATCAGTCAGCCATGCGGTGGCACTGGGGTGTGCTGGTTTGGAAGTTAGTGGACAGAGATAGTCAAGAGAGGAAGATAGGGCAGAGAGAAAAATGTTTGTAGCTGTGTCTGTTGACAGATCTGAGAATTGTGTGGCGGTAGGAAGAGCGGACAGCACTGCAGAGGTAAGGCAGGAAAGCAAGAGAGGTTTTAAGTTGTGGCAGAAACTGTCTGTCGAGATTAGTGGCGAGGCATGGTTGGAAAGAGATGAAGAAATGATCAGAGACATGCGGAGGAGTAACAGAGAGGAAAGGACAGCCACAGTTATGGAAGAATGTACGGTTAAGGCAATTGTCAGCTTTGTGAGTAGCAGTGGACTGGGACAGGGAGAGGTCACAGGACACTTGAATAAATGTCGTCAACATGCAGATCGAAGTCACCCAGGAGAATCAACGGAGTGTTGTCCCCTGGGAAAGAGCTCAACAAGATATCGAGATCATCCAGGAAGCGGCTGGGAAGGCCAGGGAGGCGGTACAGAATAACCACAACAGGAGCTACTAGGGCAGTGTTCAGACAACATGCAATTCAAAGGAGGACAGGTTATGCAGGTGGAGAGGGAGAACAGGATATAACCGCTGGATAGAGATGAGCAGACTTGTGCTTCCAACTCTCTCAGAGGGATGAAGGATGTGGGAGAATGAGTAGTTAGTGGAAAGAACTGTGGGTGTGGCTGTGTTGTCTGGAGTAATCCCGGTTTCAGTAAAGGCCAGGAGGTCCAGTGAGAGCTGGAAGGCATAGGCTAGTATGAAGTCAACCTTTCTCACAGCAGACTGGCAGTTCCAGAGTCCCATGGAGAGGTTGAAACAGGATGGAGGGCTTGACAGATGAGGATTAGCCAGGTTACTGTAGCAGCGGGAGTGCCTGTGTCTCTGATGATGGTGGTGTCTCACAGTTCGGTTGCTGTAGACAACTTTGATGTTTGACATGTTTGACGCATGATCCCTTGCGGAACATAAAGGTGATGGCAGAATTCACGTAGTGGCAGAGGTCTCCCTTGGTGGACTCCTGCAGGTGGACTCGCTTGTCTTTGCAACCTGAGGCTGCCGCTACAGATCACCAGCAGCTGACATTTGAACCAGACTAATTCACGTCAGCTGACAGTCCAAACTGAAATTACTCCGACAATGGTAACCAAAACAAACAGACTTTATTAATCGAATCGACTGAGTGACACCCACTCTGCAATTACGGGACACAGTATTTTTTACCTTCTGCACGCACCCTAACAAACTGCAAATCAGTCCCGGCTCCAGATATGAGATGAAAGGTGGGCCAAGGGTTATTCCTGGTGGGCCTTGGGTTTGGGGCGGGCTGCTGGGGTGAGGGGGTGTTATCACTTGGAATATCACAAAATCTAAAAATCTAATTCTTAGATTTGTTTGTTTTTGGTTGTTCTTGTAGTTTGTTTTTCATTTTAATATGATTTTTTTTCTGTCATGTCCCACGGGGTTACTGCCCCTCCTGGTCAGAGGCGGCGCCACTCAGTGCCGCTAGGGAACACCCACGTATCAGCTCACAGTCTCATAGGAGATGGAAGTATAAAAGGAGCAAGCGGAGCAGAACCAATTGCGGATTCTTAATCAGCGGTTCCATTGTACTCTCTTGGCGATTAGTAGTCTCTTGTTCCCTCGGTCTGTTTCTTAGGTGTTCATGTTCCAGTCCTGAGCGCCTGTCCTGTCAGTTCCTGCCTCTTGTTCTCCAGTCCTGGTCCAGTGTTCCAGTCCGGTATTTAGTCACATCTCGGGGTTCCAGTCGTACTCACAGAGTAGCGTTTCACTGTTCACCTTAGTTCAAACACCGTGTGTGTTTCCTGGTCTTGCGTTTCCTGTTTCGCTTCCACCAAGTGTCTTACAGTCTGCACAGTGCACTTCTGACATCACCCTGCACATGAGGTCATTTTACGTTTCATCCGTGTTCGGACGTAATAGCAACGCTCGTCTGTGTCGGAATCCCGTCCGGACTCTACAGAAGAATCAGCCTGCTAATATGACTTCAGCAGAATGGCGTGAACTGTCGGAGCTGACAAAGGTGAACCAAGAACAACTTGTGGTTTGTACAAACGTCACTCTCCGCATAATGGATCGCTTGGTGTGGTTGACACAACTCATCAGTCACCGCGGGCATGGTGCCAATCCGACCAGTTCACAAGCCCATTATTGGCAAACATGTCCTCCTGCTGCCGCCTCATGTCCCCGTGCTGAGCATGCGGCTGCCCTATATGACAGTGAGCTGGCACAAGCACGCCACACTGTCAGCTATGTAACGCTTGAAAAACCGTGAATCAGACAGGGATCAATACGACTCAGTAACAGGCGTTTGACAGAGGAGGAAAGGAGGCACCGTTTTCTGCAACACTTGTGCTTTTACTGTGGCGCTGCGGATCACATTCAGGTCTTCTGTCCAGTGCGGCCATCCCGTGGATCCCAATGGACTGACTTACTGGTGAGTGATGTATCTCTCAGTACCTCCCTCTTGATATTACCAGTTACATTATCCTGGGGTTTGCAGCAGCAGGAAGCAAAAGCTATGGTAGACAGTGGTGCTGCGGGTAATTTCATAGATCATGATATTGCTGCATCCTGGGGCTTGTCCTGTGCCCTATGCTCTAAGCCCCCTGGATATTAAAGCTACTGACGGTGCTCCAATTGGGTCTGGGCGTATAGAGCAGCACACAGAACCCCTTACTCTGTAGGTAGGGCCTCTCCATAGGGAACAGATATGGTTTTATCTGATCAAGTCCCCTGATCACCCCATTATTCTGGGATGTCTGTGGTTAGTCACCCATGATCCTGTTATTTCTTGGAGTACTGGGAAACTTCTTCCTTGGGGGAAGCAGTGTCCCAAACACCATCTGGAAATGTCTTGTAACGCCACATCCATAGAGAGTCCTAATGCAGATTTGCCCCTGCAGATTCCGAGGGAGTATGCAGACCTAGCAAAGGTGTTTAGCAAATGCAAGACTTCGGAACTGCCCCCTCATAGACCTTGGGATTGTGCCATAGATCTTTTGCCTGGCACCACACCCCCTACGGGACGGGTGTACCCCCTTTCCAAACCTGAACATCAGGCAATAGAGGCTTATATAGCGGAGACCCTAGAAGCCGGACTAATCCGTCCATCTACTTCTCGAGCTTCTGCTGGCTTTTTCTTTGTTGAGAAAAAAGACGGGGGTTTGTGTCCGTGTATTGATTACACACACACACACACACACACACACATTTTTGGAACCGCTTGTCCCATATAGGGTCGTGGGGAACCGGAGCCTACCCGGCAACACAGGGCGTAAGGCTGGAGGGGGAGGGGACACACCCAGGACGGGACACCAGTCCATCGCAAGACACCCCAAGCGGGACTTGAACCCCAGACCCACTGGAGAGCAGGACCCGGTCCAACCCACTGCGCCACCGCGCCCCCCCCCCCGTGTATTGATTATCGGGGGCTAAATGCCGTTACTGTGAAGTACCCGCACCCCTTGCTTCTTATCACGTCAGCCCTCGAACAGGTTTCCGGTGCTAACATCTTTACAAAACTGGACCTTAGGAGCACATATAACCAGATTCAGATTAGGGAAGGGGACGAGTGGAAGACTGTCTGTAGTACCACCCTAGGCCATTATGAGTATCTGGTCATACCTTTTGGCCTGGCCAATGCGCCTTCTATATTCCAGGCTTTTGTTAATAAAGTACTCTGAGAGATAATTAATTGCTCAGTGTTGGTGTATCTAGATGATATTCTGATCTTTTCTCAGTCTCATGAGGAGCATATCGTACATGTCAGGGACGTTTTACAAAAGCTAGCAACGCATAAGCTGTATGTGAAGAGGGAGAAGTGCCAGTTCCATGTGGAATCTGTGGACTTCCTGGGGTACATCCTAACACCCAATGGGGTTGCGATGGATCCAAAGAAGGTCTCGGCAGTCCTGTCATGTCCTCAGCCAAAGACTGTAAAGGACCTCAAAGGTTCCTAGGCTCAACTCTAGACAGGCACGGTGGACCATGTTCTTCACCAGGTTCCATTTCACGGTGACCCATCGTCCCGGCTCCAAGAATGGCAAGGCTGATGTGCTTTCCCGACTGTTTGAGGTATCGCCTCAGCTCTCCCCACCAGACACCATCTTGTCACTGGCGCAGTTTGTGGCTCCCATCTGTTGGGCTTTATTGGACGATACCCAAGCGGCCCAACTTCAAGAACCCTGTCCCAGCAAGCAGCCCCAAGACAAAGAATATGTCCCGTCCACTGTTCGGTCCGAGCTCCTACGCTGGGCCCATGATAGTTCCAGTACAGGACACCCAGGGGTCAACCGAACGCTCCTCTCTGAACGCTTCTGGTGGCCATCCATGAAACAGGACATAAGAGACTTCGTCCTGGCCTGTACCACATGTGCCCAGGCCAAAGTTCCACGACAGCTGCCAGCAGGGCTCCTTGAACTGCTCCCAGTTCCAAACCGTCCATGGTCCCATATAGCCATGGACTTCATTACTGATCTACTGTGTTCTGATGGAAACACCACCATACTGGTGGTCATAGATCGCTTTTCCAAAGCCTGTTGACTGATCCCGCTGAGAGGTCTGCCCACAGACCTGGAGACCGCGGAACTGTTGTTCCAACATGTCTTCCGGCTGTATGGCCTGCCAGAGGATATTCTCTCAGACAGGGGACCTCAGTTCACCTCAAGAGTCTGAAAGGCCTTCTTTGCCCGCTTGGGAGTCTCAGTCAGCCTCTCCTCCGGTTATCATCTGCAGTATAATGGGCAAGTGGAATGCCTCAACCAAGAGATTGGACATTACCTGTGGAGTTACTGTAATCAGAACCGAGCAGATACCTATACCTACCACAATATGCCCAGAACTCCCTGGTCCATTCATCCACAAACTTGATTCCTTTCCAGTGTGTGCTAGGTTACCAGCCTCCACTATTCCTGTGGACGGTGGATTCCAGTGGGCTACCAGTGGTGGACGACTGGTACAAGAAGAGTGAATCGGTGTGGGAATCTGCACATGTCCATCTCCAGGAGGCTGTGTGCAGCCAAAAGGAAAAGGCCGACAAAAGGCGCAGGACTGTATTGTACCAACCGGGGCAGAGAGCGTGGCTGTCCACCCAGGATCTCAAACTGCATCTGCCCTCAAGCAAGCTCGCCCCCCGTTTTATTGGCCCATTCAAAATACTGAAAAGGGTCAACTCGGTTTCTTACTGCCTTCAGTTGCCCCCTCATTATCATATCTGTCCCACGTTTCATGTCTCGCACCTCAAGCCCCACTGTGTTTCTGCCCTGCAGAACCCGGCAGTCTCTCCACCTCCACCGTTAGATGTGGACGGTTCTCCTGCTTACTCTGCCAGGGCCCTCCTAGACTCCAAATGGAGAAGGGGTATGCTGTCTTATCTAGTTGACTGGGAGGGCTATGGGCTGGAGGAGCAGTCTTGGGTACCAGCACGGGAAATATTGGACCAGCTCGTATAACAGACTTTCATAGGTCTCACCTGGATCGGCCCGCTACGCTACAACGGAGGAGGCCGCCTACCCGCCGGCATCCTGCAGCTGGAGCTGCCCCTGGAGGGGGGGTACTGTCACGTCCCACAGGGTTACTGCCCCTCCTGGTCAGAGGCGGTGCCACTCAGTGCCGCTAGGGAACACCCACGTATCAGCTCACAGTCTCATAGGACACGGAGGTATAAAAGGAGCAAGCGGAGCAGAACCAATTGCAGATTCTTAATCAGCGGTTCCATTGTGCTCTCTTAGCAATTAGTAGTCTCTTGTTCCCTCGGTCTGTTTCTTAGGTGTTCATGTTCCAGTCCCAAGTGCCTGTCCTGTCAGTTCCTGCCTCTTGTTCTCCAGTCCTGGTCCAGTGTTCCAGTTCGGTATTTCGTCACATCTCGGGGTTCCAGTCGTACTCACAGAGTAGCGTTTCACTGTTCACCTTAGTTCAAACACCGTGTGTGTTTCCTGGTCTTGCGTTTCCTGTTTCGCTTCCACCAAGTGTCTTACAGTCTGCACAGTGCACTTTTGACATCACTCTGCATGTGGGGTCATTCTACATTTCATCCGTGTTCGGACGTAATAGCAACGCGCATACGTGTCGGACTCCTGTCCGGACGTTACATTTTCATTTATTTTGCAACGACACCTGTCAGCTGCAAAACTCTGTCCATGCTTGGCTACAAGCATGTTTTTGAAGACCGTGGTCACGTTCTGCTACTTTCCAGTTTTTAAAACCTGTTGAAACGAAAATGTTTTTTTCGGAGAAAGCAGAACTCAACACGGAAAATAAAATAAAAGCAGCATCGCACTCTCCACAATATTCAAGCCAGGGTTGTAATGGATGAGGTGAAAGCTGTGTCCTGGTGAGCTTAAGTGCTTTTCTTTTGTCTTTTCAGAACAAGAAATCTGTACATGTTGTGTTGTCTTAGGCTACTAAAGTGTGTAGTAGTAATAAAGTTCACTAATAATTCTAATATAGTTCACTGCCCATTTTTATCGTTGCTTCGTAATTCAGCATGTCCGTTAACCTCAAAGGTAGCGAAGTGAATGAGGCTAAGGCTATCTTGAGAGCCAGAAAAAAAAGGAAAAGAAAAAAGGAAATACCTGGAGCTGAACTGAATATTGCATCAATTTAGTGATTGGTTGTAGGGTGTGAGGCCAGGATGGGCTAAGCTTCTGATTGGGTGGGCCAGGCCCATCATGGCCTCGCACCCCACAACCAATCACAAAATTGATGTGATATTCAGGGCCTGCCGCAAATTAACTAAATAACTAACTAACTAACTAAATAAATAAATAAATAACATCCAATAACTGCAAAAACCCACAGCCAGTTGCTTCTATCTAACCGTAGACTACAGGAGAAGAATGTGCATCAGGATAACGGTACCAACCAATAATCATACCGGAATCACAGAGAATTGCAGCGATCATCCTGTAACTAGTGTTGCCAACCCCAGTAGAAAATAAGGGACACTTTGGGTCCTTTATTGGAAAATAAGGGACAGAGTATAAGGGGCACTCGGAATTTCTTTGTAGCTAATGTATATTAAGTGTAAAAAAAAGAGTCTGTGCTTGACTGAATTAAATGCTGAAATGAATCTGAGACACATTTCATTTGCTTTTAGCTCACTGACATGTCAGTTGTAAAAAAAATTAATTTTAATGTCATACTAAAGTCTCACACACCATTACACACATATCACTAGTGTCTGCCTGGCGATTTATAACGGTTGGTAACCCTACCTCCAATGCAAAATGTAATTCACCATTTAAATGTAGTGTAGGTATTTTATGAATATCTTGCATTTCAAAAATTTACTGAAGAAAATAATAATGCCAAAAATTTAAATAATCTTTTAAATCCGCAGGTCAGCTCAAGTATTTTCAATATTATTATTATTATTATTAATAACTCTGCTGTGATACTATATTAACATTGCTGGTTGTAATTGTTAGTTTGTCACTCTTATAGGACTTTGCTTTCCCATGCTTACACAAGCATAATTAAGTTTTATTACATAGTTATGAATGTATGATATTGTTTGGTTTTCATATTCTTCTAATATTCAGATGAGTGTTTATTCCATGTTTTGTGCCAATGGGGGGTGCGGTGGCGCAGCGGGTTTGGCCGGGTCCCCCTCTCTGGTGGGTCTGGAGTTTGAGTCCTGTTTGGGGTGCCTTGTGGTGGACTGGTGTCCCCTCCTGGGTGTGTCCCTTCCCCCTCCAGCCTTGTGCTCTGTGTTGCTGGGTTAGGCTCCGGTTCGCTGCGACCCTGGTCGGGACAAGCAGTTTCAGTCTGTGTGTGAGTTTAAAAAAAAGTGTCTGCTAGATGAGTACACGAAAATTTAAATGTAAGTGGACTTAAATACTGACTGTTCTTGGGTGGCCCATGTTCATGAAAATGGGAAAAAAATTACTATGGTAGTTTGTTATGAACTGGTTTTCATTAATCATCATATTTTATGAAAATGGAAAAGGGAAATACAAGACAACATTGTTTTCGTTGTAATTAAACATCTACAGATTATCTTTGAAAGAAATTCTGACAGAAGTTGTAGAATATAAAGAGTGTAACTCTGGCAGGTGCCACTTTCTCCTGCTTGGCCGCTCAGATAAACCTAGAATGTAAAGATCTTTAACGCTACACAGCTGAGATGTACAATGTCAATAAACACAAATTTCTGGTCTGATACTGAGGAAGCATGGAGGTAAGGATGTATAAAAGATGACCTATTTGTTTTACTTGCAGTGCTGTGAAAAAGTATTTCCAATAGTAGTTTTTTCAGCTTTTTCACATTAAACTTGATTTGATGTTTTCGTCAACTCTAAAAGTTCAACATGAATAGTTGTCTGACTCTGGGAAAGCTAATTTGCTTAAATTTAAAGAAATTATTAATTAATTAATTATAAAGAAAATGTATGATATCATTAATTTGAATTTTCATTTTAAAACCTTTTTCCCGCTATGAAGTACCATAGAGGATGTAAAGCTACTTACAATTATTTACCTATTTATAAGGCAAGGTAATTTCCTGGAACAGTTTAGAGTATGTACCTTGCTCTGGGTCCAAAGGCAGCAGCTGTAACCACTACACTACCAGCTGTCCCTATACTGCAATGAAACAGTGTGCTTCTGTGCCTTTTCCATACATTTCAGTGCAAAAAAAAATATCCTTGTTTTTATCTACTGTTGGCTGGCCAGGTGAGTTAAATAAATCCTTATGTATTTTAGGTAAAGTGTAAAATATGGGATGTACCCATGATGCCTGCATCAAAAACCTGTATTCATTATCATTCCTGTGCTTTTCCTAGACTATTTGTTGAAGTACCCTAAAAAGTTTCCTCACTAAACTTTAGAGTGGGAATGTTAATAAGGCAACAAATACTTAAATTTCCAAGTTTTTGACATTCAGTTAGTTTTCACAAAGAAACTGGGATTAATTCATGGAGGATAAAAGTTCCCTCTGTCTGTTTCCCTGTGTACAGGTGATGTGAGACTTATTAATGGACCACATAACTGCACTGGAGATGCACAGATTGTCTATAATGGGATGTGGGTCTATCTTTCTTTATCAATCAACACAAACAATTATGGAGCATATTGGTATCTCAGCAATAATATATCAACCGGACTGTGCAGTCAGCTGGGATGTGGAAATATTGTGTCATTGAGCTATAACACCATAAGCACCAACGTTCTGCAAGCCCAATGCACTGGAAGAGAGTCTGCTGTTACAGAGTGCAACCTTTATTTTCAGAGTGGCTCGTCCTGGTACAGTACCCTGACATGTTCAGGTATGTCATGAACATTTTGACTGTGTGATTTTTTTTTTTGAACACTAATATGGTTTACTAACATTGTTCTATGACATTATGGTACATATGGTTGCTCTTCGTTACACAAACAAAGCAAATCTCCCCTAAGCAATAGCCAAACTTTCTGTACATTTCTTTTCATCATGGAGCCTTGAATACACTGGTGCAGCTTTCTGTTAACATTTTGGAAGTCTAATGGAGCTGGTTCACAATATGCATTATGAGAAATACCCATAATCCTGGATCTGTCACCTTTCCACAGGTAATGTGCGGCTGGTGAACGGCTCCAGTGAGTGCGGTGGGAGAGTAGAGTTGCTCTACAACAGCCAGTGGGTTTCTCTCTATGACACTGGGTGGACGACACAGCAGTCAAATGTTGTGTGCAATCAGCTGGGATGTGGACCGGCTGTGGCAACTGGAAGCGGCGAGACCCCTGGATCTGCCCTGCAGGCTCTCTGCTCTGGGGCTGAATCTGCCCTGCAGTCCTGTTCCTTCCAGTCCTGCTCCAGCTGTGCTGCCAACAACTCCAGATCCGTGACTGTTGTGTGTTCAGGTACCGCACTTTGTGTACTGGCCAGAACAGTTCTCTGAAATTTTCTTCTCTAAAACTCATTTTCTCTTAGATGACTGGACAAATGACTAGAAGGTATAACAATTTGTCGGACACTTTTCATAGCAGAACACTTGCTTCTTTTCTGATTTAACGACATGTTTACTAAGATAATCCCTGCAATACGTGATGATTACAGAATGGGCAATAAAGCAAAAAAATTTCTCACCACCTATGATCATACAACATTATCCCCTAAGTGTTTACATAAAATTAAAACAACTGCAATCCTTAGTTTGACATCATAAAGAGAAACTCATACATTTTTTTAAAAATAAAAATATTTTTATCTCAGAGAGTAGAAAAGCAATGTCCATTACAAAAAGCAAGTGATGGGGATGTCCTCATTCATCCCCGAATGTAATATTGGATTCAGTATTTCAGGAACGAGGTAAAAGTTCAAAGAGAGGTGACCGAAGCTGGTACCTTTTCATTACTTCATTTAGCTGATGCTTTTCTCCAAAGAAATGTACAGTGCAAAGTTACTTAGAATTACTCATTTATATAGCTAGGTAATTTACTGGGGCAATTTTGGGCAAGTGCCTTGCTCAAGGGTACAGACAGGTAAAAAAGTATCATTTAAATAAGAATGAAGTTTGTATAGTTCCGCCTTAGAGCCTTAGTCACCCCAAATAAAGAAATCATCAATGCGTGGGGACCAAAAAACCAAAAATTGAGAAACCTGCCATATATGCCTGCAGTCACATTAACAGGAGAAAGTGCACACAATTTCAACATAAAGTCACTTGTGTCTTCATGGTGTGATGGTAGCTTGGTAGTTCCTACTTGGGGTGCCTTGTGAGAGACTGGTGTCTCATCCTGGGTGTGTCTCCTTCCCCCTCCAAGCTTGTGCCCCATGTTGCCAGGTTAGGCTCTGATTTGCTGCAACCCTACTCAGAACAAGCATTTTCCGCCTTTGTGTGTGTGTGTGTGTGTGTGTGTGTGTGTGTGTGTGTGTGTGTGAGCTAGTTTTCATGAATAAATTGGGACTAATTAATCGGGAATAAAATTTCTCTCTCTCTGTTCCCCTGTGTACAGGTGGTGTGAGACTTGTTAATGGACCGCATAACTGCGCTGGAGATGCACAGATTTTCTATAATGGGATGTGGGTCTATCTTTCTTTATCAATCAACACAAACAATTATGGAGCATATTGGTATCTCAGCAATTCTATATCAGCCGGACTGTGCAATCAGCTGGGATGTGGAAATACTGTGTCGCTGAACTATAACACCACTGGAAGCACAAATGTTTTGCACGCCCAATGCACTGGAAGAGAGTCTGCCGTTAAAGAGTGCAACCTTTATTTTCAGAGTGGCTCGTCCTGGTACAGTACCCTGACATGTTCAGGTATGTCATGGACATTCGGACTGTGTGATTTATAATGTAATGTTACTATGATTTATTAAAATTGCTCTTTGGCGTTATGGCACATGTGGTGGCTCTTCATTTACACAAACATAAAGCAAATCTTCCCTAAACTATAGTCAAAATTTCTGTACATTTTTTATAAAGGAGCCTTTGTTAAATCTGGAACCGGTTCACACTGTGCATTATGAGAAATACCCATAATGTTGGCTCTGTCATCTTTCCACAGGTAATGTGCGGCTGGTGAACGGCTCCAGTGAGTGCAGTGGGAGAGTAGAGTTGCTCTACAGCAGCCAGTGGGTTTCTCTCTATGACACTGGGTGGACGACACAGCAGTCAAATGTTGTGTGCAGTCAGCTGGGATGTGGACAGGCTGTGGCAACTGGAAGCGGCGAGACCCCTGGATCTGCCCTGCAGGCTCTCTGCTCTGGGGCTGAATCTGCCCTGCAGTCCTGTTCCTTCCAGTCCTGCTCCAGCTGTGCTGCCAACAAGTCCACATCCGTGACTGTTGTGTGTTCAGGTAATGTACGTTGTTTATTGGCCAGAACAGTTCTCTGAAGTTTTCATCTGTAAAACTCATGTCCTGTTAGACACGAGATAAATGGAAAAATGTGTTCAAGTAACATATGAAGGTACCAAGAATCAAGTTCAACACACTGACATCAAGGTGTAACTCTTTGAATTTAGTCTTTGCATTTAAATTATGGGTTTACGGGTATTACAATTTACATTAATTATACAGATGTTTGTTGTGCCAAACGTGCTGCTGCCAAACACATGACAATGGTTGTCTTAAATTAAAGCCTGTTATCAAAATCATTCTCTGATCCTTTGAGTTCCCTTCAAGGTCTTAGTTGCATCTTCATCAGACTAGAGCAACACTTTCCTCTTTTTGGCTTGAGGTCACTTGATCCAGCATCTTTCTGCTACTCAGCTTATGTCTCAGGCTCGTACCAGGTGGGGTTTCTACCATTACAAAAAAACCCATTATCCTGCTCAAACTACCGGTAACATGGGTTGTGACATTATTTTAGGTCATGTGTAAAAAACAAACGGTACTGGTGATGTTTGCATCAAAAACCTGTATTCATCATGATTCCTTTGCTTTTCCTGAGCTCTTTGTTTAAGTACCCCACAAAGTTTCTTCACAAAACGTTACAGTGGGAATATCAATAACGGAAAAAATCGCTTCGATTTCCAGGTTTTTGACATTCAGTTAGTTTACACATAGAAGTTGGGACACATTAATGGAGAATAAAATTTCTCTGTTTCCCTGTGTACAGGTGGTGTGAGACTTGTGAATGGACCACATAACTGCACTGGAGATGCACAAATCTTCTATAATGGGACATGGATGTATCTTTATTTATATTGGTATCTCAGCAATTCTGTATCAGCCAGACTGTGTAGTCAGCTGGGATGTGGAAATATTGTGTCTTTGAGAGATAACACCATTGGAAGCACAAACATTTTGGGAGCCCAATGCACTGGAGGAGAATCTGATATTAGAGCATGCATCCTTTATTTTCAGAGTGGTGGTACCAGGATTAGTACTCTGACATGTTCAGGTATGTCATGGACATTTCAAGTGCGTGATTTTTAATTGAACACTAATATCGTTTATTAACATTGTTCTTTGATGTTAAGGTACATATGGAGGCCCTTCATTTACACAAACAAAGGAAATCTTCCCTAAACTATAACCAAACTTTCCGTACATTTCTTGCTATCATGGAGCCTTGGTTAAATCTTGAATACAGTGGTGCAGCTCTCTGTCAACATTTTGGAAATCTGACGGAGCTGGTTCACAATATGCATTATGAGAAATACCCATAATGTTGGCTCTGTCATCTTTCCACAGGTAATGTGCGGCTGGTGAACGGCTCCAATGAGTGCGGTGGGAGAGTAGAGTTGCTCTACAGCAGCCAGTGGGTTTCTCTCTATGACACTGGGTGGACGACACAGCAGTCAAATGTTGTGTGCAGTCAGCTGGGATGTGGACAGGCTGTGGCAACTGGAAGCGGCGAGACCCCTGGATCTGCCCTGCAGGCTCTCTGCTCTGGGGCTGAATCTGCCCTGCAGTCCTGTTCCTTCCAGTCCTGCTCCAGCTGTGCTGCCAACAACTCCAGATCCGTGACTGTTGTGTGTTCAGGTACCGTACCTTGCCTACTGGCCAGAACAGTTCTATGAAATTTTCTTCTCTTAAACTTATGTCCTGTTAGACACAAGATAAATGTTTTTGCAGTTAAATTATGGGTTTATATTTTATGTTATTAATTATTCAGGTAGTTGCTTTGACAAATCTGCTTCTACCAAACAAGTAACAATGGTTGTCCTAATTTAAAGCCTGTTATCCACATCCTCCAGTGGTCCTTCATATTTTTTATTTTGAAATTACGACCGAGGTATCTAAAATGTCCTGGACCACACTTAAATGAAAGGTACTGGTGTTGGGAGAAACATCCACACGTACTAAGTGGTAGCAAAGATTAGGGGAGCAGTTTGGAAACACATGTCTGAGGCCATGGTCACTGTTAAGAATGTAGTAATACTTATAGTCTGTTTGAGGGATGGAAAAATGGGACTAAGAGTGATAATACAGGTAATTGGCTGTGGTTGGAGACGGACCCTTGCTAAACTAATGAATTATCACTTAGTGTTTCACGAGTCAACTGTAAATGGGAGCCGGTGGCTGTAGCCGAAGCCCCTGAGTGTGTTGCTCGAGTTTTCGGTCTGTGCTGCAGAAAGGGTAGATTCTCAAAAATTGGCTATAATAAGGGAGGTTATGTTTGAAATACAGCTGATAAAAGCTGCTACATTTGTTCATTCAGCAGGCAGCTTTCAATTATTGACCAATTTATACAGCAAAGTGTTTTTACCGGAGCAGTGTAGGGTAAATACCTTGCTCATGTCAAGCGGAACCGGGGGAGCCAGCACAGCCGGACCCAAGTGCAGGGTCGTTCGTCTGGACTCAAGGGCTCAGGCGAGTTCTCGGTGTCAGGGGCAGGCGAAAGGTCAGTCAATCGGCGGTCGTGGCAAGTATCCATCGGCGTGGTCAGGGGACGAAGCAAAGGTCGGTCGATCGGAGTTGGGATGAGGAATCGTGGACGCGGGACGAAACGAGAGGTCAAAAACTGGAGGACGGACACGAGAAACAAGGGTTGTCTGTGAATGAGCCACCGCGAAAGAAACCGGTTGTCTCTGACGAGATTCCGCAAAGGTATGGGAGCTGAGGAGGGTCTTTCAAAGGGTGTGCGGTGAGTCAGGTGCTTGGTGATCATCAGGTGCTATCAACTGAGGTGCGGGCGTGGACATGACAGCTCAAGGGTTCTACAGCTGGAGGTGGGATTCAGACCTGTGACATTTGGGTTCAAAAGCAGCAGCTCTAACAGCTGCACTACCAACTGCCCCTACACTGCAATGCAGCAGTGTGTTTCTGCATGTGTCTTTTCTATACACCTCAGTGTAGGAAAAACATCCTTCTTGTGTTATGTGAACACCCAAAAAGAAATGTGAGAATGAGGGAAATGAGGGAAAAGCTGATAAGTATCATTAAAATAAGAATGAAGTTGGTGTAGTTCAGCCTTAGAGTCTTAGAGCCACCCCACATAAAGAAATTATCAATGTACCTAGATCAAAAAAACAAAAATTGAGAAAACTGTTGAATATGTCTGCAGTCTCATTAACAGAACTAAGTCCACACAATTTATGCTTAAAGTCACTTGTATCTTCATGGTGTGCCATAGTTTGTGTAAATAAATGTAAACGTAAGGGTGTACAAGGTCTTTGATGTGAAAGTTGACACACTGTGCTAAATGTAAAACACGGGACGAACTGGTGATGTTTGCATCAAAAACTTGTATTCATTATCACTCCTGTGCTTTTCCTCGGCCGTTTGTTTAGGTACCCTACAAAGTTTCCTCACTAAAATTTACAGTGGGAACATTAATAATGGAAGAAGACTTCTGTTTCCGGGTTTTTCACATTCAGTTATTTTTCACAAAGAAACTGGGGCTAAGTTACGGGGGATAAAATTTCTCTCTCTATGTTTCCTTGTGTACAGGTGGTGTGAGACTTGTGAATGGATCACATAACTGCACTGGAGATGTACAGATCTTCCTTGATGGGACATGGATGTATTTTTACTTTTTAATCTCCTATTACAAGAATGCACCATATTGGTATCTCAGCAATTCTATAACAGCCGGACTGTGCAGTCAGCTGGGATGTGGAAATACTGTGTCATTGAGCTCAAACACCATTGGAAGCACAAGCGTTTTGCAAGCCCGATGCACTGGAAGAGAGACTGCTATTAGAGAGTGCAACCTTTATTTTCAGAGCGGTGGTACAAGGATTAGTACTTTGGCATGTTCAGGTATGTCACGGACATTTCGACTGTGTGATTTATAATTTAATGTTACTATGCTAGTTTGGACAGTTTTTATACAAGCCTTTACGCGATGGAGTCGTCTGTGGCGTGAAAAGTGCTGAGCTTGAGACCATCTGTTAAATGCAGCACATTCTAAAGACTTAACCTTTGCACTTGCAATAGAAATGGGGCTGGCATAGGAGGTGATGTTAACGAGATCGCAACAGTTTTCTCAAAAGACTATCAAAGCATACGCAGTTGAAAAGAGCAGTTTCACAAAGCCGAACGATGCAATTGCAAAACGGTGCTACAGAGGTAACGGTATGGGGCACAAGCCCGATGCTTGCCGGTTCAACGATGTTGATTGCTGTGAGTGTGGGAAATGGGATAAAGCGCACAACATCTCCTACGTATCATCCTGCCTCAAACGGGTTGGCCGAACGGTTAGTGTAGAATCTTAAAAAAAGCACTTGCAAAGAGTAGAACATGTTGGGGTATGACGCTTCAACACTGTGTTGCTAATTTTTCGTAAAACTACTGCAACACACAAGTTTGGGCAGAGTAAAGGCTTGCACACATAACAGTGTTTAAATTAATATTTTGCTTTTCTGGGCATGACACACATTTCTGTAACTCACACATAATGATATCGAGTATGCAGAGAAATCTGCTAATGTTTAAAATAGTACTTTATTATTTGGTGAAAAAATACTGGAAACATATAAATAAATGTACATTTCTATTTCAATGAGGCTTGTTCACTATTTATTAAAGTATTTCTTATAGTATATACTATAATAATATCATTTTAAGAAGAGAAATGCAGATAATCCTGGATCTGTCACCTTTCCACAGGTAATGTGCGGCTGGTGAACGGCTCCAATGAGTGCGGTGGGAGAGTAGAGTTGCTCTACAACAGCCAGTGGGTTTCTCTCTATGACACTGGGTGGACGACACAGCAGTCAAATGTTGTGTGCAGTCAGCTGGGATGTGGACAGGCTGTGGCAACTGGAAGCGGCGAGACCCCTGGATCTGCCCTGCAGGCTCTCTGCTCTGGGGCTGAATCTGCCCTGCAGTCCTGTTCCTTCCAGTCCTGCTCCAGCTGTGCTGCCAACAACTCCAGATCCGTGACTGTTGTGTGTTCAGGTACCGCACCTTGTGTACTGGCCAGAACAGTTCTATGAAATTTTCTTCTCCAAAACTCATTTTCTCTTAGATGACTGGACAAATGACTAGAAGGTATAACAATTTGTCGGACACTTTTCATAGCAGAACACTTGCTTCTTTTCTGATTTAACGACATGTTTGCTGAGATAATCCTTGCAATACGTGATGATTACAGAATGGGTGTACTGTTCTGTGACATATTTTTAGATTTGTTTTGGGTTTCTGCCACCTAGCGGTCATTTAGGAGAGTAACGTTATTCTTTACGTTATTTCGTACTGTTACATTATTGGATGGATGCGCCATGTGACACAGGCATAGATATGGTTTAAGAATCGGGAAGTGTTTTCAGTCGATGTGTGCCATGCGGTCACTTGCGGCTCCAGCGCCTTCCCTCCTTGTTTGTGCCTTGGAAAGCATCGCGTTTTTTCAAAAAAGACTGTACTTTCATGAGAAGGAAGACAACAGTAAAGGCATTCAACTTTACTCCAGCCTCTGACTTTCTCTGGAAGCTTGTTAGCTATCTGTCGATTTGCGTTAGACACGCACTGAGGACAGAATAGTAAAAAAGCGACTTCACAGTGGGCACTACAGTAACGGGAAAGCAAGGGAAACGCAGCTCATGATGTCGCACACCCCAGTAGCCGAACTGGAACGATTGTCCATTGCCGATGAGGGCATTTCACGACGGGACAATGTGTATGAAACAAAATCACAACGTTCTACTTCATCTGAATCTTCCTCAGCCAGCTTAGCTGCAGTCAGAGCTCGCGCCAAAGTTGAAGCTGCACGCGCTCGTGCAGCCTTCATTCAGCACGAGGCGGAGTTGAAAGTCCGAGAAGCACGCATAGCTGCCGAGCTGTCAGCACTGGCGCAGGAGAAAGAAGTTGCAGTAGCTGTAGCAGAAGCTGAAGTCTTTGAGGCAGCAGCAGAGATGGAGGGTCGAGAGGACGGCGGGAGTTACCATGCAACAGCTCATGTTGCCATGCAGCGTACCCGTGACTATGTCAAACAACATTCCCAGCTATCTGATAGTGATACAGAACCCCCAATGCTTCAGCCATTTTCACCATCTCCTTTGCCCAACACCAAACCCGAAGCTACATCAGGTGCACAGAAGCAGACTCCCGATCACAACGGAGCTCCTCACACATTACCTAAACATGCAGCAAGGCAGCCTGAGAGGTCAACACCAGTGGCTTGTCAACACATCACGAGGGACAACTACAACCACAGGGTACAGCTACCTGAAGGACCAACGCCTGCGGTTCATCACCATCCCAAGCGTCAGTACCCTTCTGCTCATTTGCAGCCTCCCTCTTTCAACAGAACCTCGTTCCAGCTGCAGGACGACAGGACTGGTATGAGTGACATCGCAACTTACCTGGTACGCCGAGAGCTTGTGAATTCTGGTCTCATCAAGTTCAACGATCGACCAGAAAATTATTGGGCATGGAGGTCTTCATTCTGCAACGCCATTGGAGGGCTAAACTTAACTGCTAGCGAGGAGCTCAACCTCTTAACAAAATGGTTAGGCCCACAGTCTTCAGAGCATGTAATGCGAGTCCGTTCCGTGCATGTTGCCAGCCCTTCTACAGGATTGAAGATGGCCTGGGAACGCCTAGAGGAGTGCTATGGGTCCCCCGAAGTAATTGAAAGAGCTCTTTTTGACAGGATAGAGAGTTTTCCTAAAGTCAGTCACAAGGATCCCTTAAAGCTCAGGGAATTAGGAGACCTGCTTAGGGAGCTAGAGTCTGCTAAGTCTGAAGGCTATTTGCCTGGGCTCTCCTACCTAGACACCGCCAAGGGCGTCAACCCCATAGTGGAAAAGTTGCCACCTGGTCTTTGAGAGAGGTGGTTAGTTCAAGGCTCATTATACAAAGAAGAGTACAGTGTTTCATTTCCTCCATTTTCATTCTTCACAAACTTTGTATGTAGTGAAGCACGCAGAAGGAATGACCCTAGCTTTACTCTCTCAACAGTCTCTACCACTCCGCCAGACAGTTCCTACAGGTTTTCATCAGGATCACCAAAACACGAACGAGGAGAGAGGAGATCGGGATATTTCAAGACTCAGGTTTCTGCTCACAACACTGAAGTTGCATCACATAAACAGGCTTCTCAGCAAGATGGCTCAAGTGGGAAGCTGAGTGACGTCGACAGACAATGTCCTATTCACAAGAAACCTCATCCTCTAAAAAAGTGCAGAGGTTTTCGGAGCAAACCACTTGAAGAGCGCAAGACCTTTCTTAAGAAACACAATATCTGTTTCAGATGCTGTTCTTCTACTACTCACCTGGCTAAAAACTGTAAGGCAGCTTTAAAGTGTAAAGAATGTGATAGTGACGCTCACATTTCTGCGCTTCACCCTGGACCGCCTCCGTGGAATGTAGCAGACCCCTCCTCAGAGCATGGCGGGGAGGGTGAACAAGAGCCTTCTCAGTCCGTGGTCACCTCGACGTGCACAGAGGTCTGTGATGAAGCTAAAGGACCTAGATCTTGCTCTAAAATCTGTTTGGTGAAGATCTGTCCCATTGGACACCAAGGAAAGGCCATTAAAGTCTATGTTATTCTGGATGACCAGAGTAGTAGATCATTGGCAAAATCTGAATTCTTTAACCTCTTCCACATCGGTGGGTCACACTCGCCATATACTCTCCGCACATGCTCAGGAATCACCGAGACATTTGGGAGGAGAGCCACAAGATTCATGGCGGAATCATTGGATGGTAAGACAAGTGTCGTGCTCCCCACACTCATTGAGTGCAATCACATGCCAGATGATCGGTCAGAGATTCCGACTCCAGAAGTCGGACAGCACCACAGTCATCTTAAGCCCATTGCTCACAGAATACCGCAGCTAGATCCAGAAGCCCAGATACTGTTGCTAGAGGGCGTGACATCCTGCAGGTTCACAAAGTCAGAGAGCAACGCAATGGTCCAAACAATGCGCCCTATGCTCAGAGATTAGACTTTGGTTGGGTAGTTATAGGCAATGTTTGCCTGGGCTCAGCACACAAGTCAGGTCCTGTAACTTCTTTCCGGACCAACATTCTGGAAAACGGATGTCCATCTTTTTTTACTCCATGTCCTAATCACCTCCAGGTCAAGGAGAGGTTTGACGTCGAGGCCCAGCATTGCAACCCTTTGCATGGACTTGCACACGACACTCCAATGCTTGAGGACTGCAACCTTGGCAGTATGATCTTTCGGAGAACCAAGGACGATAACAATGTTGGTCTCTCCATTGAAGATAGACTCTTTCTACAGGTCATGGCCAAAGAGATGTTTATGGACGATACCAATAGCTGGGTGGCACCACTTCCTTTTCGATCCTCTCGGCAGCGGCTCCCAAACAATCGGGACCAAGCTCTTACTCGCCTCAAATCTCTTTGTCGTATCTTAAAGAAAAAACCTGAGATGAAAGCTCACTTTGTGAACTTCATGCACAAGATCTTCGATCACGATCAAGCCGAGCTAGCTCCACCACTGCTTGAGGGAGAGGAACGATGGTACTTACCCATCTTTGGCGTGTACCATCCTCGCAAGCCAAGTCAGATCAGAGTTGTCTTCGACTCCAGTGCACAGCATTGTGGCGTCTGTCTGAATGACGTGCTACTTACTGGGCCAGATCTCAACAACAGCCTACTGGGAGTCTTGCTGCGCTTCCGAAAAGAGGCACTGGCTGTGATAGGGGACATCGAGCAGATGTTTCACAGTTTTATCGTCAGGGAAGATCACAGAGACTTTCTTCGGTTTTTGTGGTTCAAGGACAACGACCTCAACAAAGAGATTGTCGAGTACCGAATGAAAGTTCATGTATTTGGCAACAGCCCATCTCCAGCCGTAGCCATCTATGGTCTTCGTCGAGCAGCTCAGCACGGAGCAAATGAGTACGGTATGGATGTCAAAGATTTTGTGGAACATAACTTCTACGTCGACGATGGTCTCAAGTCACTCCCAACAGCGGCTGAAGCTATTGACCTCCTGAAAAGAGCACAGGCCAACATCAGGAGGTACTTGGGAGAATGAGGTTGTTCCTGGGTCTTTAACCCCCCTCATTCCTCCCACATGAGAGGAGTCTGGGAGCGGATGATCGGTATCACCAGACGCATACTTGACTCTATGCTCAAGCAGACAAGTCTTTCTCGCCTCACGCATGAGGAATTGTCTACTTTGATGGCAGAAGTCACTGCAATCATTAATGCTAGGCCCCTCTCACCTATCTCTTCAGATCCAGAGTCGCCTTTTCTTTTGACTCCTGCTTCTCTCCTAACACAAAGGTTGTGTACGTACCCTCCACCTCCAGGGCACTTTGACGCCAAAGATCTCCACCGTCAACAGTGGAGGCAGGTGCAACATTTAGCTAACACCTTTTGGAGCAGATGGAGGCGCGAGTACCTTCCGACTCTGCAAAGCCGGGTCAAGTGGCAGGATGCACGGCCTAATCTTAAAGACGGCGACTTGGTCCTGCTTAAGGATAGCCAGGCGAAGCGGAATGAGTGGCCCATGGCCTTGGTGACAAGAATCTTCCCCGACCAGGATGGGAAGGTCAGAAAGGTGGAACTCAAGGTCGCAAGATCTGGGTCAGCTAAGACCTTTCTGAGGCCTGTCTGTGAGACAGTCCTACTCAGGAGTGCTGAAGCAACAGACTAACCTTTATTCCCCTTGTTCTAGATAGTGGTATTTATTTAATACCAGGCGGGGAGTGTACTGTTCTGTGACATATTTTTAGATTTGTTTTGGGTTTCTGCCACCTAGCGGTCATTTAGGAGAGTAACGTTATTCTTTACGTTATTTCGTACTGTTACATTATTGGATGGATGCGCCATGTGACACAGGCATAGATATGGTTTAAGAATCGGGAAGTGTTTTCAGTCGATGTGTGCCATGCGGTCACTTGCGGCTCCAGCGCCTTCCCTCCTTGTTTGTGCCTTGGAAAGCATCGCGTTTTTTCAAAAAAGACTGTACTTTCATGAGAAGGAAGACAACAGTAAAGGCATTCAACTTTACTCCAGCCTCTGACTTTCTCTGGAAGCTTGTTAGCTATCTGTCGATTTGCGTTAGACACGCACTGAGGACAGAATGGGCAATAAAGCAAAAAAATTTCTCACCACCTATGATCATACAACATTATCCCCTAAGTGTTTACATAAAATTAAAACAACTGCAATCCTTAGTTTGACATCATAAAGAGAAACTCATACATTTTTTTAAAAATAAAAATATTTTTATCTCAGAGAGTAGAAAAGCAATGTCCATTACAAAAAGCAAGTGATGGGGATGTCCTCATTCATCCCCGAATGTAATATTGGATTCAGTATTTCAGGAACGAGGTAAAAGTTCAAAGAGAGGTGACCAAAGCTGGTACCTTTTCGTTACTTCATTTAGCTGATGCTTTTCTCCAAAGAAATGTACAGTGCAAAGTTACTTAGAGTTACTCATTTATATAGCTAGGTAATTTACTGGGGCAATTTTGGGCAAGTGCCTTGCTCAAGGGTACAGATAGGTAAAAAAGTATCATTTAAATAAGAATGAAGTTTGTATAGTTCCGCCTTAGAGCCTTAGTCACCCCAAATAAAGAAATCATCAATGCGTGTGGACCAAAAAACCAAAAATTGAGAAACCTGCCGTATATGCCTGCAGTCACATTAACAGGAGAAAGTGCACACAATTTCAACATAAAGTCACTTGTGTCTTCATGGTGTGATGGTAGCTTGGTAGTTCCTACTTGGGGTGCCTTGTGAGAGACTGGTGTCTCATCCTGGGTGTGTCTCCTTCCCCCTCCAAGCTTGTGCCCCATGTTGCCAGGTTAGGCTCTGATTTGCTGCAACCCTACTCAGAACAAGCATTTTCCGCCTTTGTGTGTGTGTGTGTGTGTGTGTGTGTGTGTGTGTGTGTGTGTGTGAGCTAGTTTTCATGAATAAATTGGGACTAATTAATCGGGAATAAAATTTCTCTCTCTCTGTTCCCCTGTGTACAGGTGGTGTGAGACTTGTTAATGGACCGCATAACTGCGCTGGAGATGCACAGATTTTCTATAATGGGATGTGGGTCTATCTTTCTTTATCAATCAACACAAACAATTATGGAGCATATTGGTATCTCAGCAATTCTATATCAGCCGGACTGTGCAATCAGCTGGGATGTGGAAATACTGTGTTGCTGAACTATAACACCACTGGAAGCACAAATGTTTTGCAAGCCCAATGCACTGGAAGAGAGTCTGCCGTTAAAGAGTGCAACCTTTATTTTCAGAGTGGCTCGTCCTGGTACAGTACCCTGACGTGTTCAGGTATGTCATGGACATTTGGACTGTGTGATTTATAATGTAATGTTACTATGATTTATTAAAATTGCTCTTTGGCGTTATGGCACATGTGGTGGCTCTTCATTTACACAAACATAAAGCAAATCTTCCCTAAGCAATAGCCAAAATTTCTGTACATTTTTTATAAAGGAGCCTTTGTTAAATCTGGAACCGGTTCACACTGTGCATTATGAGAAATACCCATAATGTTGGCTCTGTCATCTTTCCACAGGTAATGTGCGGCTGGTGAACGGCTCCAATGAGTGCGGTGGGAGAGTAGAGTTGCTCTACAGCAGCCAGTGGGTTTCTCTCTATGACACTGGGTGGACGACACAGCAGTCAAATCTTGTGTGCAGTCAGCTGGGATGTGGACCGGCTGTGGCAACTGGAAGCGGCGAGACCCCTGGATCTGCCCTGCAGGCTCTCTGCTCTGGGGCTGAATCTGCCCTGCAGTCCTGTTCCTTCCAGTCCTGCTCCAGCTGTGCTGCCAACAACTCCAGATCCGTGACTGTTGTGTGTTCAGGTACCGTACCTTGCCTACTGGCCAGAACAGTTCTATGAAATTTTCTTCTCTTAAACTTATGTCCTGTTAGACACAAGATAAATGTTTTTGCAGTTAAATTATGGGTTTATATTTTACGTTATTAATTATTTGGGTAGTTGCTTTGACAAATCTGCTTCTACCAAACAAGTAACAATGGTTGTCATAATTTAAAGCCTGTTATCCACATCCTCCAGTGGTCCTTCATATTTTTTATTTTGAAATTACGACAGAGGTATCTAAAATGTCCTGGACCACACTTAAATGAAAGGTACTGGTGTTGGGAGAAACATCCACACGTACTAAGTGGTAGCAAAGATTAGGGGAGCAGTTTGGAAACACATGTCTGAGGCCATGGTCACTGTTAAGAATGTAGTAATACTTATAGTCTGTTTGAGGGATGGAAAAATGGGACTAAGAGTGATAATACAGGTAATTGGCTGTGGTTGGAGACGGACCCTTGCTAAACTAATGAATTATCACTTAGTGTTTCACGAGTCAACTGTAAATGGGAGCCGGTGGCTGTAGCCGAAGCCCCTGAGTGTGTTGCTCGAGTTTTCGGTCTGTGCTGCAGAAAGGGTAGATTCTCAAAAATTGGCTATAATAAGGGAGGTTATGTTTGAAATACAGCTGATAAAAGCTGCTACATTTGTTCATTCAGCAGGCAGCTTTCAATTATTGACCAATTTATACAGCAAAGTGTTTTTACCGGAGCAGTGTAGGGTAAATACCTTGCTCATGTCAAGCGGAACCGGGGGAGCCAGCACAGCCGGACCCAAGTGCAGGGTCGTTCGTCTGGACTCAAGGGCTCAGGCGAGTTCTCGGTGTCAGGGGCAGGCGAAAGGTCAGTCAATCGGCTGTCGTGGCAAGTATTCATGGGCGTGGTCAGGGGACGAAGCAAAGGTCGGTCGATCGGAGTTGGAATGAGGAATCGTGGACGCGGGACGAAACGAGAGGTCAAAAACTGGAGGACGGACACGAGAAACAAGGGTTGTCTGTGAATGAGCCACCGCGAAAGAAACCGGTTGTCTCTGACGAGATTCCGCAAAGGTATGGGAGCTGAGGAGGGTCTTTCAAAGGGTGTGCGGTGAGTCAGGTGCTTGGTGATCATCAGGTGCTATCAACTGAGGTGCGGGCGTGGACATGACAGCTCAAGGGTTCTACAGCTGGAGGTGGGATTCAGACCTGTGACATTTGGGTTCAAAAGCAGCAGCTCTAACAGCTGCACTACCAACTGCCCCTACACTGCAATGCAGCAGTGTGTTTCTGCATGTGTCTTTTCTATACACCTCAGTGTAGGAAAAACATCCTTCTTGTGTTATGTGAACACCCAAAAAGAAATGTGAGAATGAGGGAAATGAGGGAAAAGCTGATAAGTATCATTAAAATAAGAATGAAGTTGGTGTAGTTCAGCCTTAGAGTCTTAGAGCCACCCCACATAAAGAAATTATCAATGTACCTAGATCAAAAAAAACAAAAATTGAGAAAACTGTTGAATATGTCTGCAGTCTCACTAACAGAACTAAGTCCACACAATTTATGCTTAAAGTCACTTGTATCTTCATGGTGTGCCATAGTTTGTGTAAATAAATGTAAACGTAAGGGTGTACAAGGTCTTTGATGTGAAAGTTGACACACTGCTAAATGTAAAACACGGGACGAACTGGTGATGTTTGCATCAAAAACTTGTATTCATTATCACTCCTGTGCTTTTCCTCGGCCGTTTGTTTAGGTACCCTACAAAGTTTCCTCACTAAAATTTACAGTGGGAACATTAATAATGGAAGAAGACTTCTGTTTCCAGGTTTTTCACATTCAGTTATTTTTCACAAAGAAACTGGGGCTAAGTTACGGGGGATAAAATTTCTCTCTCTATGTTTCCTTGTGTACAGGTGGTGTGAGACTTGTGAATGGATCACATAACTGCACTGGAGATGTACAGATCTTCCTTGATGGGACATGGATGTATTTTTACTTTTTAATCTCCTATTACAAGAATGCACCATACTGGTATCTCAGCAATTCTATAACAGCCGGACTGTGCAGTCAGCTGGGATGTGGAAATACTGTGTCATTGAGCTCGAACACCATTGGAAGCACAAGCGTTTTGCAAGCCCGATGCACTGGAAGAGAGACTGCTATTAGAGAGTGCAACCTTTATTTTCAGAGCGGTGGTACAAGGATTAGTACTTTGGCATGTTCAGGTATGTCACGGACATTTCGACTGTGTGATTTATAATTTAATGTTACTATGCTAGTTTGGACAGTTTTTATACAAGCCTTTACGCGATGGAGTCGTCTGTGGCGTGAAAAGTGCTGAGCTTGAGACCATCTGTTAAATGCAGCACATTCTAAAGACTTAACCTTTGCACTTGCAATAGAAATGGGGCTGGCATAGGAGGTGATGTTAACGAAATCGCAACAGTTTTCTCAAAAGACTATCAAAGCATACGCAGTTGAAAAGAGCAGTTTCACAAAGCCGAACGATGCAATTGCAAAACGGTGCTACAGAGGTAACAGTATGGGGCACAAGCCCGATGCTTGCCGGTTCAACGATGTTGATTGCTGTGAGTGTGGGAAATGGGGTAAAGCGCACAACATCTCCTACGTATCATCCTGCCTCAAACGGGTTGGCCGAACGGTTAGTGTAGAATCTTAAAAAAAGCACTTGCAAAGAGTAGAACATGTTGGGGTATGACGCTTCAACACTGTGTTGCTAATTTTTCGTAAAACTACTGCAACACACAAGTTTGGGCAGAGTAAAGGCTTGCACACATAACAGTGTTTAAATTAATATTTTGCTTTTCTGGGCATGACACACATTTCTGTAACTCACACATAATGATATCGAGTATGCAGAGAAATCTGCTAATGTTTAAAATAGTACTTTATTATTTGGTGAAAAAATACTGGAAACATATAAATAAATGTACATTTCTATTTCAATGAGGCTTGTTCACTATTTATTAAAGTATTTCTTATAGTATATACTATAATAATATCATTTTAAGAAGAGAAATGCAGATAATCCTGGATCTGTCACCTTTCCACAGGTAATGTGCGGCTGGTGAACGGCTCCAATGAGTGCGGTGGGAGAGTAGAGTTGCTCTACAGCAGCCAGTGGGTTTCTCTCTATGACACTGGGTGGACGACACAGCAGTCAAATGTTGTGTGCAGTCAGCTGGGATGTGGACAGGCTGTGGCAACTGGAAGCGGCGAGACCCCTGGATCTGCCCTGCAGGCTCTCTGCTCTGGGGCTGAATCTGCCCTGCAGTCCTGTTCCTTCCAGTCCTGCTCCAGCTGTGCTGCCAACAAGTCCACATCCGTGACTGTTGTGTGTTCAGGTAATGTACGTTGTTTATTGGCCAGAACAGTTCTCTGAAGTTTTCATCTGTAAAACTCATGTCCTGTTAGACATGAGATAAATGGAAAAATGTGTTCAAGTAACATATGAAGGTACCAAGAATCAAGTTCAACACACTGACATCAAGGTGTAACTCTTTGAATTTAGTCTTTGCATTTAAATTATGGGTTTACGGGTATTACAATTTACATTAATTATACAGATGTTTGTTGTGCCAAACGTGCTGCTGCCAAACACATGACAATGGTTGTCTTAAATTAAAGCCTGTTATCAAAATCATTCTCTGATCCTTTGAGTTCCCTTCAAGGTCTTAGTTGCATCTTCATCAGACTAGAGCAACACTTTCCTCTTTTTGGCTTGAGGTCACTTGATCCAGCATCTTTCTGCTACTCAGCTTATGTCTCAGGCTCGTACCAGGTGGGGTTTCTACCATTACAAAAAAACCCATTATCCTGCTCAAACTACCGGTAACATGGGTTGTGACATTATTTTAGGTCATGTGTAAAAAACAAACGGTACTGGTGATGTTTGCATCAAAAACCTGTATTCATCATGATTCCTTTGCTTTTCCTGAGCTCTTTGTTTAAGTACCCCACAAAGTTTCTTCACAAAACGTTACAGTGGGAATATCAATAACGGAAAAAATCGCTTCGATTTTCAGGTTTTTGACATTCAGTTAGTTTACACATAGAAGTTGGGACACATTAATGGAGAATAAAATTTCTCTGTTTCCCTGTGTACAGGTGGTGTGAGACTTGTGAATGGACCACATAACTGCACTGGAGATGCACAAATCTTCTATAATGGGACATGGATGTATCTTTATTTATATTGGTATCTCAGCAATTCTGTATCAGCCAGACTGTGTAGTCAGCTGGGATGTGGAAATATTGTGTCTTTGAGAGATAACACCATTGGAAGCACAAACATTTTGGAAGCCCAATGCACTGGAGGAGAATCTGATATTAGAGCATGCATCCTTTATTTTCAGAGTGGTGGTACCAGGATTAGTACTCTGACATGTTCAGGTATGTCATGGACATTTCAAGTGCGTGATTTTTAATTGAACACTAATATCGTTTATTAACATTGTTCTTTGATGTTAAGGTACATATGGAGGCCCTTCATTTACACAAACAAAGGAAATCTTCCCTAAACTATAACCAAACTTTCCGTACATTTCTTGCTATCATGGAGCCTTGGTTAAATCTTGAATACAGTGGTGCAGCTCTCTGTCAACATTTTGGAAATCTGACGGAGCTGGTTCACAATATGCATTATGAGAAATACCCATAATGTTGGCTCTGTCATCTTTCCACAGGTAATGTGCGGCTGGTGAACGGCTCCAATGAGTGCGGTGGGAGAGTAGAGTTGCTCTACAGCAGCCAGTGGGTTTCTTTCTATGACACTGGGTGGACGACACAGCAGTCAAATCTTGTGTGCAATCAGCTGGGATGTGGACAGGCTGTGGCAACTGGAAGCGGCGAGACCCCTGGATCTGCCCTGCAGGCTCTCTGCTCTGGGGCTGAATCTGCCCTGCAGTCCTGTTCCTTCCAGTCCTGCTCCAGCTGTGCTGCCAACAAGTCCACATCCGTGACTGTTGTGTGTTCAGGTAATGTACGTTGTTTATTGGCCAGAACAGTTCTCTGAAGTTTTCATCTGTAAAACTCATGTCCTGTTAGACATGAGATAAATGGAAAAATGTGTTCAAGTAACATATGAAGGTACCAAGAATCAAGTTCAACACACTGACATCAAGGTGTAACTCTTTGAATTTAGTCTTTGCATTTAAATTATGGGTTTACGGGTATTACAATTTACATTAATTATACAGATGTTTGTTGTGCCAAACGTGCTGCTGCCAAACACATGACAATGGTTGTCTTAAATTAAAGCCTGTTATCAAAATCATTCTCTGATCCTTTGAGTTCCCTTCAAGGTCTTAGTTGCATCTTCATCAGACTAGAGCAACACTTTCCTCTTTTTGGCTTGAGGTCACTTGATCCAGCATCTTTCTGCTACTCAGCTTATGTCTCAGGCTCGTACCAGGTGGGGTTTCTACCATTACAAAAAAACCCATTATCCTGCTCAAACTACCGGTAACATGGGTTGTGACATTATTTTAGGTCATGTGTAAAAAACAAACGGTACTGGTGATGTTTGCATCAAAAACCTGTATTCATCATGATTCCTTTGCTTTTCCTGAGCTCTTTGTTTAAGTACCCCACAAAGTTTCTTCACAAAACGTTACAGTGGGAATATCAATAACGGAAAAAATCGCTTCGATTTTCAGGTTTTTGACATTCAGTTAGTTTACACATAGAAGTTGGGACACATTAATGGAGAATAAAATTTCTCTGTTTCCCTGTGTACAGGTGGTGTGAGACTTGTGAATGGACCACATAACTGCACTGGAGATGCACAAATCTTCTATAATGGGACATGGATGTATCTTTATTTATATTGGTATCTCAGCAATTCTGTATCAGCCAGACTGTGTAGTCAGCTGGGATGTGGAAATATTGTGTCTTTGAGAGATAACACCACTGGAAGCACAAACATTTTGGAAGCCCAATGCACTGGAGGAGAATCTGATATTAGAGCATGCATCCTTTATTTTCAGAGTGGTGGTACCAGGATTAGTACTCTGACATGTTCAGGTATGTCATGGACATTTCAAGTGTGTGATTTTTAATTGAACACTAATATCGTTTATTAACATTGTTCTTTGATGTTAAGGTACATATGGAGGCCCTTCATTTACACAAACAAAGGAAATCTTCCCTAAACTATAACCAAACTTTCCGTACATTTCTTGCTATCATGGAGCCTTGGTTAAATCTTGAATACAGTGGTGCAGCTCTCTGTCAACATTTTGGAAATCTGACGGAGCTGGTTCACAATATGCATTATGAGAAATACCCATAATGTTGGCTCTGTCATCTTTCCACAGGTAATGTGCGGCTGGTGAACGGCTCCAATGAGTGCGGTGGGAGAGTAGAGTTGCTCTACAACAGCCAGTGGGTTTCTCTCTATGACACTGGGTGGACGACACAGCAGTCAAATGTTGTGTGCAATCAGCTGGGATGTGGACAGGCTGTGGCAACTGGAAGCGGCGAGACCCCTGGATCTGCCCTGCAGGCTCTCTGCTCTGGGGCTGAATCTGCCCTGCAGTCCTGTTCCTTCCAGTCCTGCTCCAGCTGTGCTGCCAACAAGTCCACATCCGTGACTGTTGTGTGTTCAGGTAATGTACGTTGTTTATTGGCCAGAACAGTTCTCTGAAGTTTTCATCTGTAAAACTCATGTCCTGTTAGACACAAGATAAATGAAGAAATGTATTCGACATACATATGGAGGTACCAAGACACAGATCTAACACTGAAATTAAGATGTGGCTTCTTTAATGTGGCTTTTACAGTTAAATCATGGCTTTACAGGTTTTACATTTGATATTATTGGTTATACAGATGTTTGCTGTGTCAGACATGCTGCTGCCAAAGTAATGACATTTATATTTACATTTATTCATTTAGCAGACGCTTTTTCCCAAAGCGACGTACATCTCAGCGAAAATATATTTTGGGCATTATATTAAGCAATACGGACAATAACGACAATGGTTGTCACAGTTATCTAATGCATAAATTGTACTTTTGCTGAGATCTGCGTCGCTTTGGGCAAAAGTGTCTGCTAAATGAATAAATGTAAATGTAAATGTAGTTCAAAGCCTGTTATCAACATCCTCTTTTGAGTCTCTGAGTTCCCTTGAGCATCTTAGCTCCATCTTCATCAGACTTTAGCCACATTTTACTCTTATTGGCTTGAGGTCACCTGATCCAGCATCTTTCTACTACTCAACTTATGGATCAGACTAGTACCATGTGGGGTTTCTGGGCACTGTGGGCTGGCTCTTTAACTGGTCTTCCCACACATTCTGATAATTTTTTGTGCAAATGCAGTTTGTTTCCAAATGTCTTTTTCAAATAGTCAGTTCCTCAGTCAGTCCTACATTCAGCAGTCTCCTCCATCCGCCTCCTCTGGCCAATGCCACTGCTGTTGTCTTCTCAAGCCAGTTCACACACTATAACAATAAGTACTAACTGTAAGTATCTAAATAACTGTCACAATTTTCCCTATCTTAAGTATAATTTCTGGTGACGAGAAAATTTGTGATGGGATCGGAACGAATTATTGTCAGAAATGGAATAAAAAATTAAATACATGCACACCACAAATGTGCAAGAAAAACTACTACAAATAGAGCCACCAGAAAAGCTAAAATAAAGTATTACAAGGCCAGCACTCAACAGTAGTGACTAAATTTGTATTTATTGTGAACACAAAGGTAAGAATATGACACATCAGTTTTGGTCATAGGTCTTTCTCAGCATTTGCAAACATTAATACAGCAGACAAATAAATAAATGTCATGTCATGTGATGACGATTACCTACAATGATGAAGTTGACAAAAGATGACTTGAAGGCATAACAATTGGTTGGACTCTGGCATTCATTTCATGGCAGAACATTTGCTTCTTTTCTGATTTTGCTAAATGTGTGCTAAAATAACCCTAACAATTCCTGATGACTACAGAATGGACAATTAAGGAAGAAATTTGGCACCACCTATGATACAAACTAAAATTAATGAAAGAAGTATATAAATACAATGAAACAACTGCAATCCCTAATTTGACATCTTAAAAAGAAACCTATACATATTGTAGCATGCTGCACTCTGGGTTTGGATGGTGTGAGGAAGGACGTACGGAAAGCGTTCATTACAAACATTTATAGGAACACCGGAACATAACGAGAGACATAGGTGCGGACACAAGGAAACAGTCCTCTTGGTCCGAAGATCCCTTTTCCCAGCAATTTTAGCCTGTCTTCCTGGATTGCTTTTCCCTTTCTTAAGCTTTCCTTCGTCTTTACACTGGCCAACAGACACTCACTCACCCACTTATACTTCCCATATATTCATATGCGAACATTCAGCTGTTCAAATGTGAGAATAAGAGAATGAGGGAAAATTTTTCCCTAACTGAGGGAAAAGTATCATTCGAATAAAGAAATCATCAATGTACCTGGACCAACAAACCAAAAATTGAGAAAATTGCTGTATATGTCTACAGTCTCAATAACAGGGATGGTGTAAAGAATTTCTACACGAATTCACCTGGGTCTTCATGGTGTGACGGTAGTTTGTGTAATTAAATGTAAATGTGTACAATGCCTTTGATATGAAAGTCGATCCACTGTGTTAGAGGTTCAGTAAGAGACTCGTTTTTACCTACTATCAGCTGAGCAGGTGGTTAAATATATCGTTATGTATTTTAGGTAAAGTGTAAAATATGGGATGTACCGGTGATGTTTGCATCAGAAATCTGTATTCATTATCATTCCTGTGCTTTTCCTGGACTGTTTGTTTTGGTACCCTACAAAGTTTCCTCAGTAACATTTACAGTGGGAATGTTAATAATGGATAAAAGTAGCTTAAGTTTCCAGGTTTTTGACATTCAGTTAGTTTTCACAAAGAAACTGGGACTAATTAACGGAGGATAAAATTTCTCTCGGTCTCTTTCTCTGTGTGCAGGTGGTGTGAGGCTTGTAAATGGACAGCACAACTGTACTGGAAACGCACAGATCTTCCTTGACGGGACATGGATGTATCTTTATTTATCATTCTCCTACTATTATATATATTGGTATTCCAGCAATTCTGTATCAGCCAGACTGTGCAGTCAGCTGGGATGTGGAAATTTTTTGTCATTGAGCTATAACACCATTGGAAGCACAAACATTTTGGAAGCCCGATGCACTGGAGGAGAATCTGATATTAGAGAGTGCATCCTTTATTTTCAGCGTGGTGGTACCAGCATTAGTACTCTGACGTGTTCAGGTATGTCATGGACATTTCGACTGTGTGATTTATAATGTAATGTTACTTTGATTTATTAACATTGCTCTTTGAATTTACGGTACATACAGTATGGTGGCTCAAATATTCCCTAACATTCAATCAAATTTTCCGTACATTTTTTCTCAAGGAGGCATTATTAAGTCTTGGAAAATTTTGTGTTGCTTTCTTTTAACATTGATGTTACATGGTGAAATTTTTTGCAAGTCTCATGGTGCTCGTTCACAATAAGAAGGTTTATGCTCTTATTTCAATCTGAGGACATCCAATCAGGTTCTCTGAAAATGACATTAAAAATCATATGTTGCAGCCTATGCCAATGAATATTGTTTGCAGATTTATCATCAGCACTTTACTCCTCTCTTGTGACATCCCTAGCGATATGTAGTTGCTGATCTATTACCTAAGTTCTGTTCCAGTGTGTTCCTGTCCCAGTCCTTTGCTCCTGTACTTTGTGATTCTGTCCAGATCTCATACACTAACTCAGTCCACATCTTGATGATGCAGTAACTTGTAGAGAGGAGCGAGAAGTGCTCGGAAGTAGCGCTTAGTGGAAAGTTTACCATCCCTAGGAAAGGCAAAAATTCAGAAACTATCCTAAGCTTCATAGCTTCTTTCACTGTTCTAACCTTCTGCACAACATGATGCAATGCTCTGGGCAGTAATTCGATGACCCAAGTAAGTCACACCTTGTGCTAGTAAGGTGCACGTAATATTTGTCAGCTGCAGTCTTGCCTCCAATATCCTCTTCAGCACCTGATCTAGGTTGCTGAAATGTTCCTTCTAAATTTTTCCTGTGATTAGCGTATTGTGAAGGTAAACTGTGACATGAAAACTGTTGGATTACAAGACATACCAAAATGACTGGTTCCATATTCTTGATAACTTCTTCTGTCATTCCATACAGGTTCTACCATTTCAGCGACAACCCAACCCCAAACTACTGAAACAACAGGTAACAAAATAACTTCAGTACTCTGAGCATTCAGTTGTGTTATAGTAGCTATAAAATTTGGGATTAACTGTTTGAAACATAAAATGTGCCTTCCATTGACAAAATGTGGAGAACTGCTTGTATTTTAATCTTTGTGCAAAAAAAGGTGTCCATATGCTCAGTGGTCAGCATACGTAACTGCATCATCAAATGAAGGAAGGATGACAGTGGCAGGATGTGCAAAAGCATTTATCAAGAATTTGAGATTTGGTGACAAAAATTATGTTACGTATAGTAGGTATAGTTGCCATTTGCAAAATGAAATAAACTGATCTAGAAAGGTAAATTCTTTTATGTGATTTTCATCAGCTATTAATTAACTGACACCTTTTTGAAATGTGCCTTGTTAGCCAAGCAATTTTGAACTGGTAACCATTTATTGAGCATTTTATTCTTCCTGTATCCATTCAGGGAAAGTTCATTGTTTAGGGATTAAAGCTTTAGTGGTTAAATTAATTTGAGATCTTGAGTTTAGAATGACTGCAACCCAACCCACAATTCTTATTTAATAAGCAATCTGTCTGCACTATTGCTGTACATTTTTAAAAGAATCGAGAAAGATTTTAAATGTTATTCACACAGAATATGTCTTTTTCAGCATTCGTAAAGGACCTTGAGGCTCTACTCAACAACTCAAATGTAAGGGCTGGATAAACTTTTTCATAGGTTGTACTGTAGTTAAAAAGCAAACATGCTTTTTTTCACCGGATTGATGACTCTAAAGTCACCTATAGTGTGTGTGTGTGTGTGTGTGTGTGTGTGTGTGTGTGTGTATGTGAGTAACAAGAAGAAAGTGTGTTTCACTGCTGTATGGATGAGTGTCTCATTTTAAGGAGTGTATCTAGCATTGTGGGGGTGCGGTGGCGCAGTGGGTTGGACCGCAGTCCTGCTGTCTGGTGGGTCTGGGGTTCGAGTCCCGCTTGGGGTACCTTGTGACGGACTGGCGTCCCGTCCTGGGTGTGTTCCCTTACGCCCTGTGTTGCCGGGTAGGCTCCGTGACCCCGTAAGGGACAAGCGGTTCTGAAAGTGTGTGTGTGTGTATCTAGCATTGTAAGTCATCTTTGGGTGAATCAGGTGTGGACTGATAACACTACGTAGTATTTATTGGAAGTCGCTTTTGAGAAGTCTGTTAAATGAATAAACAAACTTCTTTTACATTTTTTTTAAATGTAAAAAAATTGTAAAAAAGTCTGCTAAATGAATAAATGTAAATGTAACCTACAGAAATCAAAAATAATGTAGGGATGGAAATCTCACAAGTAATAACTTTTGAAAGCAAAATTTTCTTCTTTGGATTCTTACATTAGGAAAATTTGAGTGGGTCTTTCAAATTACACTGCAGTTCTAAGGTCTTATACTGGGTGAATTATACGGTGCTCAGACTGTATTGTGCTCAACAAATCTTTTGACAGCAGCTGGCTAAAAGCATAAGAAGTTTAAGATATTTGAACATTTGTGTTAAACCTGTGGTTGACTTGTGTATTTAATGTTTTCTTTGTTTTACTTTTGTTTACAGGGACAAGTAACAAAAGTGTTAAATGACCTACTCAGTTACTTGTGGAACAGTACTAATCTCTCAGAGGGGGTCAGTACACCTCATATTAGTTATTATATTCTGGGATACTGATGAAAACTTTCCACTTCATTACTGGTTTATTGAAGAGTAAAATTAATGAATTTAAAATATTTATCCAGAAGCATCTCACCTTCTCTTCCGTAGTCCTGGAAACGTCCCCAGTAGTTATTGTGCTAAACTCTTTATAAGACGAAGTACACTGACAATTCACAATGAAGTTGATGGCATTTCCATCAGTAGGTTTTTAACGTACTATGTAGCAGCAAATTTAAAGTAAATGTCCTTTTGCAATCTATCTAATCTATACAGCATTTATGTTTTCCTTGTTGATATATTGCATACATGTAAGATTTTTTTCTTAAACTGACAGTGTTTATTTTTCATTTCCACAGAAAGCAGAAACATTTTTGAATTTTGCATTTGGGAATTTCTATAATCGATCAGATAATGTCACTGACAACATTGAATCAGCAAATATTCTCCTGGAGATCTCTGAAACTATAGCATCTCTCTTGATTGAACCAAACGCAACGTATTCAAATAAGACTTTGAAAACACAATATTTAGGTATAAAATGAAAGATGTTTTATATTTCCATTCACTTTCAGTACTATAACATCTTGTTCAGAGTTGTCAGAGAAAAAAGCCTAATCTGGTGACGTGAACAAAGCAGGAGGCAACATGAGATGGGAAAGCAGACCATTAGAAGATACACCTGCACACACAAACACAGCAGGCACTTAATCATCCCTGGTTCACTTTAGCTGCAAGTCTTTGAAAGAAATTGGAACACCTAGAAGTGTCACATGTAAATTTAGAGAAAATGGTCGAGGTCTATTCAGACGGCTCTCTTATTAGGAACAACATTACCATCTGACCAGCACTCACTACACCACTATGCCATTCTATCCCATGTACCTTCAGATAATTTTCATTATTTCATTACTGTGCATTTCTTACACAGATTACTTACACTGTTGTCTTTGTGTTTTAGAGATTAGAGTAACAGTGGGATCGAACACCAGTCAAATTCTTCCACTGGTGGCTAATGGAAATGAAATGAAAATGAATTCCAGTATTACGCAAAATAACGGTATGTTTAGCAGTAATGTGGCATTGCGTTCAAATACACCTCTTTTAGAGGTTTCTTCTGTGTACTGTGATGTTGAAGAGTTTCATTCTTCATTTCCTTTCTGATTAAATCATGTAGAGGAATATTAAAAATATTTTTTGAATAACAGGTTCAGTTTCAGCAACCTTAATATCATATGTTGAAATGGAGAACATCATGACAGCCCGTTACTTCAAAAAAGATAATGGGGCTAAGATGTTCTCAAGTGTTACAGAAGCATTTTTGAAGCAAATACCTGCCATGGAACCCATTAATCTGACAGAACCCATCATTTTTCTACTAAAACACAATCAGGTAAGTATGACCTTATATAATGTTACATCAAGTGTTCCTGAAGTAGTATGATGACAATCTCTACAGTAATTATTATGTTCTAAATAGTAGAATGGAATACATCAATTAGGTATTTTCGAGGGGGGAATAATATTAAAATTCTGATTAAGATCAAGAAAAGATTACATTTATTTTGAATATAATCATTTTTACGTGTTCTCCCTTACTGTTTATAATTCAGCAAAATTAATTTCAGCTAATGCAAAGTAGCATAGCACTGAAACCATAATTTTTATAGGAAGTACAAATTAAAATTATGCTTTCATCTTCAACAACAGTAATAATGGTAATAATAATCTTCACTACTTCATACCTCCCGATAACCTTCTGGAAAATACATACATGTATCACATCTTGTCCTTTAGATCTATTATGACTTCTAAAAACTGCATGTCCTCTTTTACACGTTCTCTACCACTATAGCTCATATGAGGAAAAACATAATGATAATACAGTATAATTATTATTATAAATCGAGCTCAAGGAGGAAATGCATAATGAAACCAGAAGAGGTCCCAGCACTGATCCCTGAAGTACAACTATAGCAAAGATAGAGGGAGAAGACTGTGAGTTATTCCAGGAAACAGTGAGGAAGCAGTCAGACACGTATGATCTCAGCTTGTTGAGTCTTGTGCCATGATCAGTGAGCGTGGACAGTAGTGTAATGCGATTAAGTGTATAAAGGGTATGACAGGTTAAGAAGAATAAGTGTAGATGAGAGAGAACATGACTGAGGGAGAACTGGCTGAGGCCAGTACATTTATCAGTGATGAAAGAGCAATTTCCCTTAAAACAAGACTAGATGGTCTCCTGAAGGTTGTTCATAGAGAGAAAAGAAAAGAGCTAGTGATTTGAGCTTCTATATTCCAGTATTCCGGATTAAAGAGGTTGGTCATTTTTGACGACTTCACATGTTTATTTTATTTTGTCCATCACAATTGTATCATGATGAAGGAAAGCATCTGTTAAATGAATAAGTTAAAAGGATGAAATGAAACGAACCTTACAGGACTGATAACCAGAGACAGAATCTCTGCGCTAGTCACTTCATAGATATCAGACTAGTCAATAACTTGAAAAATAAGGGCCTTGATTGCAAAATATTCAGCATCAGTCAAACATCAATCTTTTTTTTAAATCTTTATGGCCAAAATATGCTATGACATCGATGCTTAACATTTCTGAAACCAGATGAAACCACAAGATGGGAATGTGATATGTGTCTACTGGAATGACACAGGAATGGAGAAATTCTGGTCTGAATTGGGCTGCACAGCGACTTACACAGATGAGAATTACACCGAGTGCAGCTGCACTCATCTGTCCATTTTTGCCCTAATTCTACAAGTGGACGATAATGAAACGGTACTGTACTTGCTCTCTCATTATTCAGAATTTTTCAGATTGGTCTGAAATTTCAGTGATTCACACTTTGATGACATTTGTATATTATGTTCTAAACAGATAAAACATTGCAAAAATTAAATGTTGGATTTGCAGCATTGATATTCTAGTTCTTTTGAGAATACATTGAGTAATAAGTATAGAAACATGCTATTTCTGTAACTACAGCCATTTCATATAATTTTTTTACAATTTATTTTCAGAATAATGACCTGACAATGATGAGCAAAATTTTTGAGATAACAGGCCTGGTCTTCTTTGCCTTGGCAATTATCACCTTCGCTCTCACAAGTCAGACGTCAAAGGTCAACAACACATCACGTCTTAATCTCTGTATCAGCCTTTTCCTGGCTCACCTCCTCTTCTTGACTGGGTCAGACAGAACGGAGAACCAGGTAAAGACTTCCAGGGTACAGAACACGTGAAACAGATGTGTTGCACTCTTTCTGGGGTCTGGGAATGATCCGGTGCTGTGGGTGTTGATATGGTGGTTCTTTCACAGTTGTGTTTTTTTTGGAAATAAAATATTGCTGCTTCATTTTACATAAAGCAGTAACCTGTTCAATGTTTTCAGCATTTTTAATGTTCCTATTTACCAGGTGTGGCCATCTGTGTATTCATTTGTCACCAAGACGCTTTCCTCCTTCTGATTTTCTCATCCAGGTCATCTGTTCAGTTATTGCTGGGTCACTGCATTTCCTCTTCCTGGCCAGTTTTGCATGGATGTTTTTAGAGGCAGTACAACTGGTTTTGCTGATGAGGAATCTGAGGAAAGTGGAGGTCCTTAGGAAACAAGGTCTACCCTATGGATACCTGCTAGTGTTTGGGTACTTGTTCCCTGCAATTATAGTGGCAATAACAGCAGGTCTGTTCCCTGAGGGTTATGGGGATCAAAATCAGTAAGTAGTCTTCTCTATATACTTTTGTTACACTTGATAAATGTAAGCTATAAACGTATTGGGTTTGTATCATTTGAATTATTAAGACAAGACAAGACAAGACAAGAGAGGCTTTATTGCCATTTCAACCATATACAGCTGGTACAGTACACAGCGAAACGAAACAGTGTTCCTCCAGGACCATAGTGCTACATAAAACAGAGTAAATAAACTACCCTAGTTGTAGAAAACTAAACAAAACAAAGTGATGAACAAACCACTTGAATTTGCTAAGGTGCCCAATGAGAAGCAGGGAAATATGAGATTGTTAAGAAAAAAAAACTCTTCATTGTTTTTTTTTCTTTAGTAGAATTGATAAAGAATAAAATAAAGTATTTAATATTCAAAGTATTTAATATTTGGGGGTGCGGTGGCGCAGTGGGTTGGACCGCAGTCCTACTCTCTGGTGGGTCTGGGGTTCGAGTCCTGCTTGGGGTGCCTTGTGACGGACTGGCGTCCCGTCCTGGGTGCGTCCCCTTCCCCCTCCGGCCTTACGCCCTGTGTTGCCGGGTAGGCTCCGGTTCCCCGTGACCCCGTAAGGGACAAGCGGTTCTGAAAATGTGTGTGTGTATTTAATATTTATAACTGATTAAGTTTTTAGTCAACAGCAATGCAAATGGTACATTTTGCTTCTTTCAGGTGCTGGTTGAAGAAAGATAAAAATTTAAGATGGAGTTTTCTCGGACCAGTGATCCTCATACTTTGTGTAAGTCAATGTCTCAACTGACCATTAGATTTTATTAATCTCCATGGGTTTATATGACCTTCACAGGCTTGTAATTTCTTAGTTTGAAAAAGTTGTTCAGAAACATAATTAAGTAATTTCTTAAAATCAAATATGATCAAACCATTCCAAAACCATTACAAAAAATCTCAGTAATAATAACTCTTTGGATATCAGTAATTAAAAACTCTCAAAGCACAATATTTTCTGTTAAGAAAAAAGCCAGTTCAACTGTCATTGTGTTTTTGTAACAATTGTAATGACCAAATTCTATCAATTAAATAATGTAACCAATGAGGCAAAGGTGGCCACATGAATGGGACATAGGCAAATGACAGCAGATTTACCCACACAAAAAAGATGTTCTGAGAAATATAAATCAAACAACATGTGGACATGGTGCACCAAGAACCAAAATTAAAGGACTAATGAACAAGAACAACGGCTCATCCCAATGGCCAACTTTATGGAACCCTCCTGCCACCAAATTCTTTAGGTATCTTCAAGAGTTTTGATTGCACTACATAAAACAGCATTATTATTATCAGAACACTACCTAACCAGGCAAATGTTATCACTTACTGCAACCGTTTCTGCTGCTTTTTTCATAAAATATAATTTGCAAACAATTCCAAATCAAATCTGTTTAAAATCATTTATAATGATATTGTTGTCAGGGCCAAGACCCAGAGACAGGAGGTAGGTTTTTTGGACCCGAGTGTGGGTGCGTTTATTCCGGAAGAAACACAGGAGCAGACGACATCGGTACAAACCTGGGCACAAACGTCATTTCTGGGGCAAGACAATGCTCAGTACACGGGAAAACAAGCAGGGGGCGAAAGCCAGGTGAACACAGGAACGAGGAACAGGGTATAAGGGACGTAGCGCTGAATTCGCAAGCCGAGCAGAAAGGCATTGCACGATTCCACAACCCCGCGCAGGGACAGCGCTGCCTTTACCCCTGGCCTGGTGCGGCCGCTTAGCTTGTGGGCGTGACAATTGTCTTGCAAGTGAATTCTGTGTATAGTATCACTTTAAGTTTTTTGTTAGGTTTTCCATAGCTTTTTTAGCTTTCGGCACTTCAATTAATAATTAAAGTGGAGTTTGCATGATATTCTATCTGTGTTTCATCCCAAAGGTGCACAGTTCAGGTGGATTAGTGACACTAAATTGCCCTTAGTGTGTGTTTGTTCAGTCACCCTGCTATGGACTGGTGTCCCTCCCAGGTGGTATCTATTTCAGAATAGGCTTCAGAGTGCTGTGACCCTGACCAGGACAGGTGCTTAATGAAAGTGAGTGAGTATTACCAATGTGGAGGTAACAGTTTGTGATTATCCATTTTACAGGCCAACTACATTTCATTTTTGATGATTATTTGGCATCTTTATTTTGTTCTCGGTTTGATTCAGCAAGACCTTTCTACCATAAAGGATGTCAGGTGAGTACACTTGTAAAATGAAAAAAAAATAAAAAATCCATTAATCACACAACCTGTGCAGGTTTCTGTATGTTATTATACATTGTGTAAATAACAAATTGCACATATCCAGATACATACTGTAAATAATCCTGAGAGTGTATATATTTTACATTAACGTTTGCAGACCTGTTATGGTTTTGGCCTCTGAAATGTGTAACCATGTGTGTCAATTGATCTGTTTTTCTTGTCCTTAAGGATACTAGTTTTGAAAAACTGTGTCCAGTTTGCCATACTGGGCTGCAGTTGGGTGCTTGGTTTCTTCCCAGAAGTGAAAATATTTGCTGTCCTGTTCATTGTGATCAATTCTCAGCAAGGGACCTTCATCTTTCTTGTTTACTGCCTGTTCAACACACAGGTAACGTAAAAAGTTGCCGGGGATATAAACCAATTACGCATACAAGGGAAGGAGATAAGTGGTAGGACCCAAGAGCAGGATCTCTATCTGTTTTCCAAATGGCAAGACAGGAATCATGATCTGGGGCAGGTTTGGGTCAAAGAACCGAGAAGCTAACATCATGCTGAAGGAGGATCCGATGTTGAAGAAAAAGGCGAAGGTTGTAGACAAGGGTGGCAGGACTTAGGGACGAGGAATCAGAACAGGGGAGATGAAATAGGAACAAAGCGCAAGCAAGACAAAGTGGCAAGTTGCAAAGGGGATGGTTATCTTGATTGAGATTCCACAACGTAGGTGCACTGGTGGGGCATCCTTTATTCTCGCCCCTGCTGATCTCTGCCCGGTGCGTTCAGCTGGGATGAGAAGGAGGGGATGATAATAAACAATTCAGGCAATTTCATTAAAAAGTTAAGGTGTAGACTCTAATGCTTCAATATGTTAATGCCCCGTTTTTAGCATAATAAGAATTACATAGATTACACAGAAAAAATTATGGCTGTAGTGAAGTATAAAATTAAGATTTTAATTGTTTCATGGCATGTCTCTACCTTGATTTCTTTACAGAGTACTCAGTAAGAAATAATTAGAAACACTGAATAATTAATTTTTATTGAAATGTTTCTAAATTTTTTAGTTATTTTATTCACACATATGCTTAACATACATAATAATTTAAGATTAAAATTATCACTAATAGTGGAGGTGCAGTGGTGCAGCGGGTTTGGCCGGGTCCAGCTCTCTGGCAGGTCTGGGGTTCAAGTCCTGCTCGGGGTGCCTTGCAATGGACTGGTGTCCCGTCCTGGGTGTAACCCCTCCCCCTCCAGCCTTATGCCCTGTGCTGCTGGGTTAGGCTCCGGTTTGCCACGACACCGTTTAGGGCAAGCAGTTTCAGCCCATATGTGTCTAATTATTAATAGTTTAAGTGTTAACTTATTTAATGTCTTAACATTTACATTACATAGATTACATTGGGTCGGGGGGGGGGGGTGACATCTGGTCTAGGCCGGACATCCTGCTCACCTAGGGAAAGTGCACGTGCAATACATTGCCTCTCCTTCCCAGTGTAGTGATTGTGCATGGCCACTGTCTGGCTCACCAGGCAGGAGGTCACTGCAAATGGCCTTTCCTACATTACTGCATCCGTAGCAACACCTCCTTGACGATTCACCCCGTTTCCACAGAGCTTGCTACATCATGGCGCGACCGAGTGTCCGGTGCTATAACTGGATGGGTAGGCTGAAATCGTTAGCCTTGGTTGGCAGCCAACCTAAGAAAAGAACAACTCTGACTCCATCTGCAGCAAGCTCTCAAAACGGTAAAAGATCTAAGGAAGGAGCTGTGGAGAAGTCAGTCAACCCACAGTGGTTGGATAGACACTTTTGCAGTAATTGGTGTTTTGGCCGCTTGTTCTATTTCCAACTGTACCAGCAGGTTTCCAAAACTGTTCATGTGATCATTTAAATTGGGAAATTTTGTTTCTGTAACTGCAATGAAGGTTGAGAGTTTCTTTAATTTGGTACTAACTCTTGTGAGATAAGCTACCATACTCTTCCTTCAGTCAAAGATCTCTTTTATTTGTGCTCATTTGGCTCTTTTAACCAGATGTCTACTTCCATTCTATGAAGTCTTCATCTAACAGTGACCCAGCAAAACTGGAACGGGAGGCCAAAACTCCAATTTCTTCAAAGGAATCCATAGTAATTGCTCCGCATTGCATGTCCTGAGTTGATTTCTACTTGGTAACTCCTTCTTTAGCCCTTTTACCTTTCTAAATGTAAATTGTGTAAAAATGGGTATTCCTTATTATCCTTGAACATGACAAATTGTGTCCGTTGAGTTTGTTGAAAAAAAAAATCAATTTAGCAAGAATTTAAGAAAAAGATCACAATCATGGGTTCCTAAGATGAAGCCAAAATTTAAATTACTATCTTCAGTGAAGACCATATAACTATAGGCAATGGGTTGAAAGAAACTTCTGGACCAGTGCTTGGTCTTGGTGACCCCTTTATATTATGGTACCTGTTTCAGCTGAACTGCTAAACTGTCTCCATTGAAATGGTTATTAAATAAACAGTACACAAACAGCAAGCAGCACTTCAAAAGGACCTCTGTAATTACATTTAATTTATTTTTCAGTCAGGTTTACATTGTATTGTACAATATCCTTTACAATGGTCCAGAGCTTCTGCTGGAAGTATAGGACTTCAGGCAGGGTGCATCCTGAACAGGATACCTGTCCATCACAATATAACACACACACACACTTTCTGAACCGCCTGTCCCATACGGGGTCGCGGGGAACCGGAGCCTAACCTGGCAACTCAGGGCGTAAGGCTGGAGGGGAAGGGGAGACACCCAGGACGGGACGCCAGTCCGTCGCAAGGCACCCCAAGCGGGATTCAAACTCCAGACCCACCAGAGAGCAGGACCCGGTCCAACCCACTGCGCCACCGCGCCCCCTGCCACAATATAACACTTATATCTAATTTTTATTAACTGCAAAAAACACTACGATTAAACATTTTAAGAATTTTATTGCAGAAAATAAAAATACATAATCGCCACTAGCTCTTACACCACATAAACAGGTCTTGCGTTTTTCAGCCTCTGCCCGCTTTCAACACAACTTTTCTCATCTTGTAAGTGATGACCAACTCTGACCAACACCAGATATGAGCTGTAAGCACTGTGCAAGAGAGAGTTTAATCAATTTGGTCCAACATTCCTATTCTGTTTGGATGTGTTTTACTGCATGCTATTGACTGATTGCAGAAATGCAGGTCACTTAAACATGACAACATACATAAATTTTATGAGAATTATGAAAAAATACTGTTAAAAATAAACAGCAGAACATTTATATTTCTAAATTTCTAACTTGGATGTTCCTGAAACAAGGAGCTAGTATGAAGTGAATTTTTATCTAGTTTTAAATTCCCCACCTAAAGGAGCATAAACAATACATAAAATGCTTGTTCACAGAGACCACAACTGGGAACTGTAGTTTAAGGCTTCATTTGAGTTTAGAACCCTAATTACTTCCTTAAGTAGATATATTGTTATGGACCATATTAAACTCGAAACAGTACATGCCAAAATAACTTCCATTTCAAGCCTTCCAGACAGCATAGAGGATGTAAGGTCATACTTCATATATAAGGCATAGACTTTCCTGGGTTTTGGAATTCCTGCAGTTATAACAATATATCCTATATCTGTGTTTGATTGCAGGTACGAGAACAGTACAAAAAGTGGTTTGGATGCTTCTTTCATAAAAAGATAACTGAACGAACAGACACCCAAACTCAAAGTTTGTCCTGAACAATGCATGTCATTGTATTTTTATAGAAGGAGACTGGACTAAGCCAATATTTTCATTTTACATTTATATTTCTTCATTTAGCATATGCTTTTACATTTATCTTTATTTATTTAGTAGATGCTTTTCAGCATATGGTCATAATGTTTTTTTTTTTTTTTCACCAGCAACATGCATGTATCTTTTTCCAAACTGTTTACTTTTGCTCATGGTAAATGTAATAGGAATCTTGCATGACATACCCCTACACAATAAATACATTTAGCATAATTGGTTACAAAGCTGTAAACTGTCTTTTTTGGTTTTTAATACGTTGCTATCTGTACATGGAACTTTGTTGATCTCAGTGAAGTCTCAATTACCAGTGTAAATAAAAATTACTTAGTTACATGATTATGTTCTGAAGCAAGTGGGCATTAACATTGTGCCATTGGATCAATATATATTTGTTTGTTTTTAAATTCTTACTTTTGTAAGATTATGAATTAATTAATTCACAGTACACTCTATGCTGTTGAAATTGTTAAAATTTCTGACTTCTAATTTTGTGTTACATGTGCAGGAGTGGGCAGAGTAAATATGTTTTTAATATGTATTGATAGCATTACTGCTTGGATTGTGTTTTGATTATAATCACAATAATTATTGTACCACAGGAGCTATTGTTTAGAGTAAAGTCTAGGATTTCCCATGGTTTATTCTGTACTCCAATATTGCATATGGTCCAATTTTTAAAAATTTTTTATTAATGTTGAATTATTCATAGTTAATAAATGTTGACTGAATTGAGTTAGCTCTGTCTGCTGTGAACTGATACTAGTTACAGTTTAACGTAAAAACTTCATAATATGTGTCAGACCCTCCACCGCTCCCCTAACGAGGACACCTGAGGCCAGTCAAGACCGGCAAGATTTAAGGACCTGAACCACCATCTTCAGTGGTGGAATCTTTTCTGAGGCTCTGCTCTCTCCTTCAGAACAACCTCTTGCTTCCCCCTTCAACCACAACTTTGGATCTTCATCTTGACAATGTTCGCCCATCTACTGACTATTTGCCTGTCATCAACCACAAACCCTGTTTAGCCCTCCAGTACCTTAGTAAAGATCCTGCACTTGGGTCCAGTGCCCTGTTTGTTGTCTCTTCACCACAGAAGATTCCGCCCATTGGAGATCGAGTGTCTCCAGAATGCCATCTCCACACAAGGAGTGCACGTTGGGTTGCATGGCTAGACCCTGCAGCAGATGACTGAATCCAATCTCCATGCAGGATATTCTGAGTGTTCTCTGACAGAATCACACTCTAGGACCTGATGGAGCAGCCACTTCTGCATCAGCCCCTGCACCATCACCAGTTGTTGTTGCAATGGTCCCTGCGACAGACTCCTGACTCACCACGCCCATCGGGTACGATGAAACCCCAGAGAAGTGCCATGGATTTCTTTTGCAGTGCGAGCTGGTGTTTTCTAGCTTACTGCATGTTTATCAGACTGATGAAAGCCGGGTGACTCACCTCGTATCCTTGCTAACTGGACCAGCTTTGGACTGGGCCATAGTGGTCTGGAGGCAGCTCTCCTCCTATGCGGACTTTAGGAGGCGCTTTGAAGCCGTCTTCAACCACCCCACTGCCACGCGGAACTGAGGATGCCAGGACAGCTGTACCTACCCAAGTGCAGGATCGTTCGTCTGGAATCAAGGAGTTGGGCAAGTTCTCGTTGTCGGGGACAGGCGAAGGGTCGGTAAATCGGCGGTCAGAGTGAGGATCCATGAACGTGGTCAGAGGCTCAAGTGAATGGTTGAAAACCTGAGAACAGATACAGGAAACAAGAGGTGTGGAAGACGAGGACATAGTGCAGGAGGATGATTTGTCTCAAATGAGTGTACGGGAGCTGAGGATGGTCTTTTATTGGTCAGTCAGATGCTAAATTGCTGTCAGGAGCTGTCAATTGTGGTGCAGGCATGGATGTGACAGTACCCCCCTCCCTACAAGTGGCTCCAGCCACCCTGCGATGCCTAGAAGGGGGGCAGCCTCTGGGACAGGGTGCTGATGGATGGTTCCGATGTAAATCAGCAATGAGGGATGAATCGAGGATGTCGCGAGCTGGCATCCAGCTTCGTTCCTCAGGACCATACCCCTCTCAGTCCACAAGGTAGTACAACCCCCCACACCGGCGCTTGGAGTCCAGGAGGGCGCGAACAGTGTAGGCCGCTTCCCCATCCACGTCCACTGGAGGGGGTGTCAGCTCACCCTGGGTGGCTTGGAACAAGGAGGTACTGTAGGCCTTGAGAAGGGAGACATGAAATATGGGGTTGATGCGCAAGTAAGGATGCATATGTAACTGGGGTGACTGGGGTGATCCGACGAAGGATTTTATATTGGCCTGTTCAGGTGGATGTCTCTGGTAGATAGCCATACCCATTTCCCAGGCTGAAAAAACAAGGTGCTGCGGTGTCGGTCCACTTGGTCTTTGTACCAGATGACGCTTTGTTGGAGGTGATTACTCACCATTTGCAAGGTGGTCTCACTCTTCAGGAACCAGGAGTCCACAGCAGGGACCTCTGAGGAAGCGGGGTGCCAGGGGAACAAGGGAGGCTGGTAATGAAGGACACAGTGAAAAGGGGACATGCCTGTGGAGGAATGGGACAAGGAATTATGGGCATATTTGGCCCAGGGCAGAAAATGCAACCACTGGTCTTGGTTTTCTCCACAGTATCTCTGCAGAAAGAGACTAAGGTCTTGGTTCAGTCATCCCTCTTGTCCGTTAACCTGAGGATGATATCCGGATGTGAGGCTCAGGGACATGCTAAGCTTCTGCCAAAACGCCTTCCATACCCTGGACACGAACTGAGGACCCCAGTTGAAGACAACGTCTTCGGGTAACCTGAATATCCGGAACACATTCTGGTAGAGAAACTCACCCATGGCCAGAGCAGTGGGGAGTTGGGGCAAAGGAAACAGACAACAAGACTTTGCAAACCGACCCAACACCACCAGGATTACTGTATTACCTTCTGAGGGTGGTAGGTCTGTCAGAAAATCCACCGCTACATGAGACCATGGCCTGGTTGGAACAGAAAGGGGCTCCAACAGCCCTGCAGGTTTCTGGTTCGGGGTCCTAGACTGGGCACATACCTCGCATGCCTCCACAAATTCCTGTACGTCCTCCCGAAGAGAGGGCTACCAATATTTCTTTCCGAGCAGGGTCAGTGTCCGTCAACACCCTGGGTGGCCTGCGGCTGGGGTGTCGTGCGCCCAATGGAATAGCTGGGGCCTCATCCTGGGAAGAACATAGTCCTTGCCTTCAGGGGTGTCAGCTGGACTGAGTTCCTCCGTTTGGGCCTTCTGGAGATCCTGCGCGAACTGCCAACGAATGGGAGCCACGAAGCAGGTGTTGGGCAGAATGGGCTTGGGTGCATAAAGGGGCTGGTCCTTGTTGGACAGCCGGAACAGGGTGTCCGCCTTGGTATTCTTGGAACCAGGGTGGTAAGAGACTGTGAATCTGAATCTGGTGAAAAAAAGAGCCTGACAGGATTGTCGAGGGTTGAGCCGTCGGGCAGCTTTAAGGTACTTCAAGTTTCTGTGGTCCGTAAGGACTAAAAACGGGTGAGCAGCCCCCTCCAATCAGTGTCTCCACTCCTCCATCGTCAGTGTGATTGCTAACAGTTCCCTGTTAACACTGTCGTAATAATGCTCGCAGGCAACAATTTACGGGAGAAGTACGTACATGGGTAGAGCTTAACTGGGGTCCTCTGCCTCTGTGACAAAACTGCCCCGACCCCCACAGTCGAGGCGTCTACCTCGACAACAAAAGGTAGCGATGGATCAGGATGCTTAAGAATCGAAGCGGTTGTAAACCGTTGCCTGAGGTCCTGGAAAGCCTCACAGGCCTCTTTCGACTAGGAGAGCTAGGACTGTTTGCCCTTGAGTAGAGAGGTGAGGGGTGCTGCGAGGCTACTGAATCCACGAATGAACTGGCGATAAAAGTTTGCAAACCCTAAAAGCATTGTAGGGCCTCCACAGAGGTCGAACAGGGCCAATACAGCAATGCCTGGACCTTAGTTGGGTCCATTGCCACCCCATCTGGACCTAGGATGAAACCCAGGAAAGAGACCCGCTCCTAGTGAAACAGACATTTTTCCCCCTTGACGAAGAAGCCATTATCTAGGAGGTGACCGAGCACTGTTCTCATGTAGGTTCCGTGCTCGGCCATTGAAGGCAAGAACACCAGGATATCGTCTAAGTACACGAGGATGCATTTATTCACCAAGTCACTCAACACGTGATTAACGAAAGCCTGGAACACAGAGGGGGTGTTGACTAACCCGAACCGCATAACCAGGTGCTCGTAGTGACCTAGGGTAGTGCTAAATATAGTTTTCCGCTCATCCCCCTCTCTTATTCGGATGAGGTTATATGCACTGTGTAGGTCCAATTTGGTAAAGACCCGTACGCCATATACCTGTTCAAGCACAACTGTGATCAAAGGCAGGGGATGTGGGTATTTAGTGGTGATCTCATTGAGACCTCTGTAATCAATGCAGGGGCGGAGGCCACTCTTCTATTTTTCCACAAAAAAAAAAAAAAAACCTTGCGGAGGCTGGTGAGGTGGATGGCCTAATAATACCTAGGGATAGGGCCTCTGTCACGTATGCCTCCATGGCCTTCTGTTTAGGCAGAGACAGCGAGTAACCTCAGCCTCTTGGAGGCGTGGTTCCGGGCAGGAGGTCGATGGCACAGTCCCATGGGCAGTACGGAGGTAGGGCAGATGCACGCAATTTACTAAAGACCTCGGCGAGGTCTGCATATTCCTCTGCCACCGTCAGAGGCTATGTGGAGATAGGGCTTTTGATTGATGTGGCTCTACAAGGGGCAGAGTGTATCCTTTGTCCTTCCCAGAACAAAGGGCTACAGAAGAGTATGTGGCAGAGGCTCTGGTCTCAGGCATCATTGGGCCATCCAAATCTCTGGCATTGGCAGGGTTCTTTTTTGTAGAAAAAAGGAAGAAGAGTTGCAACCCTGCATTGATTACCATAGGTTGAACAAAATACACACACACACACACATTTTCTGAACCACTTGTCCCTTACGGGGTCACGGGGAACCGGAGCCTACCCGGCAACACAGGGCATAAGGCCGGAGGGGGAAGGGGAATGCACCCAGGACGGGACGCCAGTCCGCCGCAAGGCACCCCAAGCGGGACTCGAACCCCAGACTCACCGGAGAGCAGGACTGCGGTCCAACCCACTGCGCCACCGCACCCCCGTTGAACAAAATAACCATGAAATATCCACATCCCTTGCACCTTGTCATGAAAGCATTGGAGCAGGTCCACGGGGCTAAGATTTCTTCAAAATTGCACCTGCGTAGCACATACAGTCTAGTCCAGATCAGGTAGGGGGATGAGTGGAAGACTGCATTTAGCACCACCTTAGGGCATTATGAGTACTTGGTAATGGCTTTGGCATTAACGAACGTGTCTCTGTGTTCCAGGTATTTGTTAATCATGTACTCGGGGATCTGGTAAACAAGTGTGTTGTTTACCTGGATGACTTCCTAATCTTCTCAGGTTCCATCGAAGAGCACACACGTCAGGTGCTGCATAGGTTGCTTGATCATAACCTCATTGTCAAGGGGGAAAAGTGCCTTTTTCATCAGGAACATGTTGCCTTCCTGGGGTTCATCTTGAGCCCAGAGGGGGTAGCTATGGACCCCAAGAAGGTCCAAGCCATTTTAGACTGCTCCAGACCAACCTCGATAAAGGCATTGCAGCAGTTTCTCGGGTTTGCGAACATCTATTGCCCTTTCATTTGAAGCTTCAGCTCTATATCGGCCTTGCTTACTTATCTGTTCTGCGGATAAGAGACCCAGCTCATGTGGATCCCCAAAGCCCTAGACACCTTTTGAGAAATAAAGAACAGGTTCATGACTGCCGCGGTGCTCCAGCACCTCAATGCAGCACTTCCGTTCATAGTTGAAGTGGATGCCTTAGTCAATGGGGTTGGGGAAGTCCTCTCCCAAAGACAGGGAACCCCACCAAAGTTGCACCCCTGCTCATATTTTTTGCGCCGTTTGTCACCCGTGGAGTGCAACTACAATAATGGGAATTGGGAGTTGTTAGTTTCTCGCATATTTATCAGAATAGTTTATAGTGTGAAGCAAGAAGGGCAAATGAAGCTTTACATAGATGGTCTTCTGAACAGTGAAATGAATATCAGTCAAGTAAGCTTGTAGCCTGATGCATTTCGAGAAAAAATTTCTCTCTCCTCTGGTCCTTACACATGTCGGCTAACTTCCCCAGGATGTGTCTCATGACATCTGCCAACACAAAGGGGTCAAAGACATGCACAGTCAGATTTCACAGCATGTTTTGACAGTATCCACCTGAATCCCCAGACATTCCAGCCAAACCTTTGACATGGACTAAACAATACAGAGGTCAGCAAAGACCCCACAGCTCCCTCTGATAGTTGCCCCTTGAACATTTATGGTAGCAACTCATCATGGGAGACCCACAGCACACCACACAGATGCTCTGATTTTATTTTGGATTTCAGTGTCACTCCATTTGAAAAAAGTATAGTGTACTATGCAAGTATACTACTTATTTATACCACTTCAGTTCCTTATTTTACACAGGTCATCCACACACCCATGTTAATAATGTAGATAGGCATACATAAAAAAAATCCAACTGAAGTTCAGTGAGGTCTGGAGATCATGCGCAATGAACGGAAGCTATTGCGAGTGAAATAACACACACACACACACTCCACACTCATTGTCTGAAACCACTTGTCCTGAGCAGGGTCACAGCAAGCCGGAGCCTAACCTGGCAACACAGGGCACTGGGCTGAAGGAGGACGGGACACACCCAGGACGGGACGCCAGTCCATCATAAGGCACCCCAAGCAGGACTTGAACCCCAGACCCACCAGAGAGCAGGACCCGGTCAAACCCGCTGCGCCACTGCGAGTGAAATAAATCTATGAAAAATTAATCTCAAATAAAAAATAAAAATGGTTGCAAAATCCAGGAGACAATGACCTGGTACCTTAGTTATTATGGGACTGGAGCGAGTGTATGACACTGATGGCACATTTCCATTAAGAAGAGGGAGTGGGGGTGACTTCACACACTCACACACACCCACACATAAACGTTTTGTTACTGTTACTAGTTGAGGTATTTGCCTATTAGGCATTTTATTGTTATTTATGTGGTTTTGTACTGTATTGTAACAACCTGTGTTACTTACTGTGTTTTAGGGGGAAATGTGTTTACTGTAAAGAGGGGTGCGGTGGCGCAGTGGGTTGGACCACAGTCCTGCTCTCCAGTGGGTCTGGGGTTCAAGTCCCGCTTGGGGTGCCTTGCGACGGACTGGCGTCCCGTCCTGGGTGTGTCCCCTCCCCCTCCGGCCTTACGCCCTGTGTTGCCGGGTAGGCTCTGGTTCCCCGTGACCCCATAAGGGACAAGCGGTTCTGAAAATGTGTGTGTGTGTGTTTACTGTAATTGGTTGGTGTTTGTTGACGTACAGGGAATAAGGGGGTGGTTGCATCTGCCAAGGGAGAGAAAGAGGAGAGAACCTGGGGGCACTAAACTGGGTGGGAAGGCTGGGTGAAGGCGCAGATCCTGGAGGAAACGGGGTCTTCGGACCGAGAGCATTATTTCCCCGGTGCCGGTGGTGTTCAAATAAATCGCTCCAGGTGAACGCTGCCTCTGCATCCTTCTTTGCCCCATCCAAACCCACGGCGCTGCGCGTTTTTTTTAGGTATTATTATTACTTTTCCTTAAGAAATAATACTGTGAATATAATTGTTTAGCCATTGCATCATCATGCCAATAAGCACACAAAAAATGAAAAGCGGGATTGATGAATGAATGCACAGTTTTTAATCACACACTTTCCACCGCCTTCTGCGCCAACTCACAGAGGTTGAGCTGCAACGCCGGGTGCGTCTTTTTAATTCCTCATCTTTTTAAAATCCCTGCGCTTCACTGCCCCATCATCGAGCGCGCGCATGATCTGGTACTGAAGTGGAGGGGATACAAGATGATACTGTAATATGATATTATATATCATATTACAATATGATATTATATTATTAGATATTAAATATCTAATAATATTTCACAGAGAAACTGTGCGAGTTTATCAGTTTTTTCACTCTTTTCGTTTCTCACCAACTCATCCCCGGCCCCGCATTTAACTTTTTTGCATTGGGCATTATGTAATGATTTTCATTTCCCATTTTTTTTCCCCCTTTCTTCTCCTCCTTACGTTCTTCAGTCGAACTTATCGTCGAGGGGTTCGTGTCGTGTGCGCGTGGCTGCGGTGTCGCCAAAAAAGCGCTGAGTGTCCGGCACTGCGGGCTCCTTCGATACTGCGGCACTCGCTCGCGCGCCGCCCCGCGCCACAGTTTCCGTTGTCTCAGCACTAGGCGGTGCGCATCGTGCGCGCTGCTGGCGAACGCGCGGTAATCGACCCTTTTGCTCTCATCGTGTCAGTGCAGAGTGGATTCCACCAAAGCTGTTTATTCTCTTTTTTTGTATTTTCTAATCGCTCTCTCTCTCTCACTCACAGTGCAGCCCGTTTTTCGTAGCCTCACGTCCCTCCGTCATCCGCGGTCTTTCTCCGCAAGTGAGCCGCTCGTTCTGCAGCCACCATGTGAGTATTTTTTTACTTTCTTCATTTCCTGTACGCGTATATTAATTATTAACATACTGATCAGTATTTCGTGTCTCGTTGTTCCTGCGTCGTAGTTATTTTTTCCTTGTCTTAGATACCCAGGCAGCTGCGCAAATAACTGTAATGTCGATTTTTAAAAATAAGGCTATTTCCAGCATAATTGTGCATTTCTGTTAATATTCACTCTCAGTGCATATCAGCGATGTTTGAACCTTCTCACGAATTGTGTACTTATATCTTTTTACCATCATCAATCGTTTTTTTTTTCGTTTTTCATAACAACATTGTTCTTTATACCTGCAATTTCTTAGGTACGGGAATAAAAAGCCTAACTGTGCTGATCTGTACTGTATATTTTTGGTGCAAAAATGTTGTTTGTGTTTACTGAGCACAGAGACTCAAAGAGAGAATCACATTTTTTACTTTGCCCTGCTAAGGATGTGTCTTTTCGTGCACCACTGTTGTTTCTGTGACCCTTTTTTCCAGGTCTGCTCCCGCCCCTGATGAAACTGCTCCAGAAGGAACTCCAGGGGCCTCTGCAGCTGCAGAGGGAGAAGGAGGTGCGCCGGCTCCACCCCCAAACCTCACCAGTAATCGTAGACTGCAGCAGACACAAGTGGAAGTGGAAGAGGTGAATGCAAGAAGAGGGTGGGATGACGATGGACCAAAGTTAATTTGGGCTAAGGGTTCGAAAGAACCTGCCTGTGGAAGACGAGGAGTGCAAGAACAAAATCAGAACCTCAGAAAATATATCAATTTACCGCCCACCCATAGCTACACGTAGTCCACAAATTACGACACATGCAACTTACGACCACTTAGGCTTGTGATGGTCCTCCAGTTAACTTTTTTATGTTATTTTTGACTCTCAGTGTTTGGCTGGAATGTCTAATGATAACACCAGCTGACTGCATAGCCGCAGCACACCCATACTTAATATTGTTTGGGCATCGCTCAGTGTTTGGGTGTCCAGGAGTGGTTGTGTTTTCTTTACAAAACTTTCTGATTCTCTTCGGATTACTTTTCATTTAAAATTGCTTGCAAGAGCAGATGACAATACTTTTAGAAATGAAAGTGAAAATAGTGGATCGTGACAATGGAGTTACAAAACAATACTTACATGGTAGAGAACATTGGTGGTGTTCGTAGCTCAGGATGTTGGCTCAGATGTTCGGGTGTTCGCCGAGCTTGGCATTTGGACTGCAAACGTTTCATCACCAGTCGAGGTGACATCATTCAAACCAGCAGCGCATGCATTAAGCACTGATGATGTCATCCTGACTGGTGATGAGATGTTTGCAGTCCAAATGCCAATCTTGGCAAACATCTGAAACAGTACTTATTGTTCTAGTGTCTCATCCAGGGTGTACCCCCACTTTGCTTTGTGTCCCGTGCTCTCTGGATATGCTCCATATCACCACGACCCTGCCCAGGACATTCGGTTATTTAAATTGAATGGATGCGGATGGGTGGGGTGCGGTGGCGCAGTGGGTTGGACCGCAGTCCTGCTCTCGGGTGGGTCTGGGGTTCGAGTCCTGCTTGGGGTGCCTTGTGATAGACTGGTGTCCCATCCTGGGTGTGTCCCCTTACGCCCTGTGTTGCCGGGTAGGCTCCGGTTCCCCGTGACCCTGTAAGGGACAAGCGGTTCTGAAAATGTGTGGATGCGGATGGATTTGCTTATTATTAACTGTTATTTTAACATGAATAATGTGTGATAAAATACAACAAAGCCAATTGTACAATGTAACATTCTTACATTTAAATTGTTTCTATTTCCTTAAGATTTCTAATTTAAGGGGATTTTTGAGTTAGGACAAAGTCGATTTAACAGCAGGGTTGTTGGAACGGAACCTTGTCATAAATCAGGATCCTGCTCTGTTTGATCCCAGGTCCAGTCAGACGTGGTTGCTGCACTCTAGGAAAACCGGTGAATTTCTTTGTGAAATATGAGTTTTGCTCCCACCTCAGGTAGTGGACATCATCCGCGTGAACGTGGAAAAGGTTCTGGAGAGGGACCAGAAGCTGTCGATGTTGGATGACCGAGCTGATGCCCTGCAAGCAGGAGCCTCCCAGTTTGAGAGCAGTGCTGCCAAGCTTAAGAACAAGTACTGGTGGAAGAACTGCAAGGTTTGTGAGCAGTTGCCCAGAAAATGCATTGCATGATCATATGCATATTTAAATTAACCAAGCTTTCAGATGAACAACATGTATCACCTAAACATCATGCTTATCTTCAATAATCAATTTAAAACACACAACAGTAAATAAAGAGCAGGTAATTTTTCATATGAGAACACAGGTTGCTGGGATTATATTTCTGAAAGGGTCCTTTTGTAGAGCTTTTGCAAAAAATATTTAACCTGACTTGCTTAAATAAAATATATGTGAAAATATCTGCCAGAAACAAATGGGTGCATTGTATGGCACTTTGGATAGAAGTGTGCGCTAAATAACAAATTCATACCAGTTATTAATGACTGTAATTGGCAACCCTTATAACTATAGTTCGAATATCTGCTAGTGTTTGTCATCTGACCAGTGTGTTGTTATTTATACGAAAAATACGTGTGCTTTTTTTGCATGCATGTTCATCAATCTTTTGTTATTTAACTTCAGTGAAATTTTAACCTCTCCCCTCTTATGTTACAGTCATGTACATTAATTCTTCTGTGGAGCAGCCTGCACCTTTCTCATTCTCTGTGGAATTATAAGACACATAATATCAACACAGATGGCTGAAGGAATGTTGTCCGTTCAGGTTTCCCGGAGAAATCGCAGTCTGGGTTACAGCTGAAAAAGTTTAGAATCCGGATGTGATCCGTGAAGCAAGTCATCAAATACACGCTCTCTCTCGAATTGTACCATCTCCCACCTCTTTGTTTTCTTTTTTCCTGTCGGACTCATTTTGTCTTTCACAGTCTCCTTCTTTCCATTTCTGTACATCTGTACCCTCCTATATATGTCATCAGTTTCAAGTTCTTTAACCTCAAAAGTCTGTATACACTGAGAAAGTGTTAAATGTATTTTTGAACACAAAAAGCGTTTTTCTGTGTCCATTTTATAGATCTGAGAAATGTCAATATATACACAATCTTTGCTATAATCCCCTTTCGACTCATGTTTCGTGAAAATGCAAAGTGTATATGGACCACAAGACCAGAAGTGCAGTTGACTGATACAAGTTTCACATAAAGAAAACACATCATTAATTCCTACAAAATATGAAACAAAAATACTGAATTGTGCTAATTATCATTATAAAACTTAAATGTACTTACAGAAAACAATAACACATTTGAATTTTTCCTCCTTTATAGATGATGATTATGATGGCAGTCATAGGTATCATCTTGGTTGGAATCCTTTTCTGTAAGTATTTTCTCCAAGTACTGTACTAATTCCTTTTTTGCTGGCTAGGGGACCTGCATTCTGTATGCTCGCATTTTGTATTGTTCCCTCTATGGATTGCGATCTTGCTGTGGTGAAAGCATTAATTACCCCAGGGATCTGGAGAGCTATGTTGTCTGAAGTATTGTGTAATTGTAAGGTCACCTTTGGAAAACTGGTAAAAATAAAGGATCACAACAAAATTCTCATTCCAGTCAGAGACTCCTGTGAAAGTTGAGAATAGAAATTCATGTATCTCTGATCTGGACTGTGGTTACTGGGACCCACTGATGAAACTAGGACTGGGCTTGGAGTTTACAAGAGAGCACCTGGTGGTTGGGTAACCCACTGAGCCTGACCACGCAGAGCTCAAGAAAACTAAGAAGAGCAGCTTTATGAACTCATAGTCTAGAAGGTGAAGTATGCGGGTAGATGGAGATGGGACAGATCAGGTGGAGCTCAGGTGGAGTTTATCCCACTAAATGAGAAAATAACCTTGATGTAGCTGCAGACCACATGAGGGAAAACACTGGCATTTGTGCATGTTGATTGGTATGGAGACTTAGTAAACCTTTCTAGAAACCGAGGATGCAGCGGTGGTATCACCGTCAGACTTTGCTGTCTTCCTGGGAGGTTTCAGTGCACTCGTGGGCACTGATGCAAAAACTGGAGAGATTTAATCAGGAAAAAAATGGATTGTCAGACCTTAACCCATAAAATGCTACTGGACTCAGTGCACATCACTAATCAGCCATCATAAGCACCATATTTGAGCGGAAAGTAGACAAAAAAAGTTCTTGGTACCTGCAAACCATGGGTCTAGGGTTAGTGCTAGACTTTGTAGTTGTGTTGGCTGACCTGATGGTCCAGACCCTTGGTGGAAGGGGGTTCTGAGCTGTCAACAGATTGCCACGAGGGAGTCATCATATGTCATACATCCAGAAAAGCTTCTGCTGTATTTGGAGGGAAGGGAGATGGTGTCCCAATGGACTCTGTTCAAGACTACTATTATGGAGGCTGCTGCCTGGAGATGTGGGTGTAAGATGGACAGTGTCTGTCATGACTGTAGAAGATGAATGTGTTACTATTAAAGAAGCTGTCAGGCTAAAGGAGGTCGCCTACTGTGCATTACTTGCACTGAGAACTCCAGATTTGGCAGAAATGTGCTGACAAGGTACAAAGGTAGCAGAAACACAGATGTGGGAGGATTTCAGTTAGGCTATTGAAAGTGATTTTCAGACATACTCAAAATGGTCTTAGCAAACTATCTGGTGATGCAAGAGGGGAAAGCACAAAGTGCTCAAGCTTTTCTTAGTAGCCTGTGCTAACTGTAAAGAAGAGGACTTCAAGGAATCTCAGTAACCAGGCCATCCTTTCAGAAGGCAGTGAAACAACCTTCTTAGGGAACAAAGTTTATGTCACAGGTTGAAGTTGCAGCAGCAGTGAGACAATCCTGCAGCTGCAGAGCTCCAGAAGTGGATGAGATTTATTCAAAAACCGTGGAAGCACTAGATTTTGTTGGGTTGTCTTTACTAAGATACTTCTTTGATATTATGTAGAGGGCTGGCAAAGTACTGAGTTACACATAGACAGGGGTGGTGGTCTCCATATTTAAAGAATTTTTTGAGTTGATCTTTTTTTTTCCCAGACAATTTGAGGTTCTTTGGAATCTCAGTGATGGGGCACAATAAAACTTTAAAAAGGATTTGATTTCTGTTCTGCAGAATTTCACCAAGAGTTATCCATCACAGATGGATGCACACATTTCTCGAGGGATGTACACTCACACTGATGTTGATGCGCCTGTACACCTTGTGTGTGTTGCCTCGTGTGCTTGTGCTATAATAGTATGCCTGGCTGTACTTCTATTTTGTCTTTTAATACAATCTGAAACTTGCTTGTAAGGGGGGTGCGGTGGTGCAACGAGTTTGGCTTGGTCCTGCTCTCTAGTGGGTCTGGGGTTTGAGTCCTGCTTGGGGTGCCTTGCCATGGACTGGCGTCCCGTCCTGGGTGTGTCTCCTCCCCCTCCAGCCCTACACCCTGCATTACCAGGCTAGGCTTCGGTTTGCTGTGACCCTGCTTGGGACAAACAGGCTCAGCCAGTGTGTGTGTGTGTGTGTGTGTGAAACTTGCTTGTCAATATGTGCTTAAAACAAAAGCTAGTCAATGCCCTTTAGCCTCCTGAAGTCCTCAGTGATGGTTAGACAAGAGACATCCCAATGTTACCATCAGGAGCAGCAATGGGATGGCAGGGACATGGTGGGCATCCATGTGTGCGTTTGTGAGCCTGCAGAAGAGGTGGTGGAGGGGAGGTCTGTGTTGATAGTAGGTGTTTTGGAGAGGAACAAAGGAAGGTTAGGTTCAGCTCATCAGCTCATTGTCTCAATCCAGAGTCCTCTCACTGAACTCCTTCATGGAATGTTTGTAGCTCGTGATCTTCTCCAGACTCTTATACACCTTCCTCAGGTTGTAACGCTGGAACTGCTGCAATGTCTCCCCATTAAGTACTCCTCTCCTCCTGCGGAGGATTTTTCAGCTCTTGCTGTATCTTTTTCAGCCAATTAGAAAGGAGGCTTAGCCATCTAGCGAGAGTGTTATCTTGATGTTGCCTTTTCAGGTCCATCCAAGTACATTGCAGTGGGGGGAGAGCCTTGATACCTTTGGGTCACCCAAGGAACACTGGAAGATTGTATAGGTGGCGTTTCAGACTATCTTTGTAAAGAGGGAACCATGGTCTGACCTGGCTGGGGTGTTTCCACAATGACCCTCACCAGGTTAAGGGGCTTGATAGATAGATAGATAGATAGAAGTTGTTATAGTAGCAGTGATGAGAATTTAAAAAGAAGCGGACCACCGAAACTGCTAGTGAAGGACATTTTCTATTTGAATCCAAAATTCCTTTCATAGTGAGTCCAATTTGCTTTCCTTGAGTCACACTCCTACAGAATGGCAGCGGTGACAAAAAGAGGAATAAATCAATAAGCCCACATTCATCAGAGTATCTCAGGAGCTTGAATTCAACCGCATGTCAATGAATAAAATTTATATTATGGTATTGTGTTATTCACAGGTTATTTTTATGTGTGAATTATTCTCTACTTAGTGTTCCTTTCCTTTTGTTTCTTTATCCTGCTCTCCATTAGTGTATTTCTTCTATTGAGCTGTCCTCCAGAGGATGCAAACAAGAGCTTGGCAGACCAACAGACAGACAAGAAGGAAAACCAGAAGTGTGACGTGCGAACCCTCAAGCTTCTCTTTCCTGCCTCTCTCCTTCTCGGTCGTCACGCCTCGCCGCTCTTCGGGTTCCCCCGCAAAGTTCACCCGTTGTATCCCTTGGCTTCATTTCTGCGAGTCGGACTGCGTTCCTCTTTTCCTCCGTTGATCGGAGTCAGCAGAATAGCCTGTGTCTTTCCTTTACTCTCACTCTCTGAAACACTGAGGAGGGTGAACGGAAGAGGGCGGAAGCCATACAAAGATGAAGGAGCGGCTGCCGAGAAAGGCATGTGGAGATGTGCATTACCTCATATTCATTTCTCTTATTTATTGTCCCGAGCAACCTAGTATTTAACATTTTGACTTTGATTTGTCTCCTTTTTGTACAATTAACATGTTAATATTTGTACCGAGAACACCTGGATGGACATTTTAAGTTTATGTTATATCTCCTCCTGTCTTTACCTTTTTTTTCTTGTGCTTTTCTGCATCTGTCAAACTACGTAAGACAGGGAGAGCTGAGAGACAACTGAATAGATTCTTATTTTTATATACGATACGGATCTATGCAGGTCTCCGCTAGAAAGACGCGCTTGATGGGATGGCGTATTTGAAACATAAATGCATTCGTCACATATTGATGTATTCCATAATGGAATATTCTTATTCTATTATTTTAACAGATGCAGCACCACAGGAACCTGCATAATCATTTTAAATTTCATGCAGTAACAATACATTTTCTTGCAGGTAGAAATTCATTAAAGAAGTAAGCGATGTATCATTATTTTGATCTGTAATTTACACTGCAGAGGGAATTCCGGTCTTGTGTAAACATTGTTCCAGTGGTGATGTGGTAAGTCACAGGCTGGTAACACACAGCAAACTCAGCTTTTTATTTTGCGGCTCTACTATCGGCATGACGGTTCATGCGCTCATATTTTGTTTTCCTCTTTACCTTTATCCTAATTTGGGTATTAATTGTAATGTATAATTAGGAGCTTTTGTTGCATAGGTTACTTTAGCATTAATGCCAGTATAAGTAATGAATATGCAACTTTTACTCTACTTTTTGTCTTGATGACCAGCTATTGACAAAGGTATATTATGAGTATTATGCAATATTTTAAGAACTTGACATAAGAAAACATTTCAGTTTTATTTTTAGGTAAATGTGGAAAGTAATGGAAATCTGACCATTCCCATGGCACGTTGTAAACAGTATCTCAGAAACCCAAGAAATATGTGTTCGTTTTTAGAATTATATAAATAATATTGTGAAAGCAAATTATAATACTGTACAAATGCACTTCAAATGTTACTGTTTAAAAAAATGTATAAATTACAGTTTTATTTTTGATGAACTACAGAAGTATGTAAGTGTGTGGTGATCAGGTCAGTACCTTGTAGTCTGAAGGTCAGTGGTTTGAACCCTTGTTTTGGTACCCTTAAGTGAAGGTTCTAACTCAGAGTTACTACGGAAAAATAAATAGCCATAAAGAGATTGTTGTACAGTTTCTTGCCAATTACAGTAAGTCACCTTTAACAAAGGCTTAATTTAAAGAGTAATATAAGAGAAGACAATTTAGCAAGTCTTCAGACGGAGCAGCACGGGACATATATTGTGTTTCTGGCGAGTTTTTCGGACTGGTCTGGCTGATTTCACGGCGCAGCTTTTCTTTCCAAATGTACTGCCTGTCTGCACACTCTTGTCACTGCTGTGCTGTCTGTATGCTGCTGTAACCCTGTAAAATTTCCTTCAGAATCAATAAAGCCTTGAACTGTTGGTCTGAATTCTTATTAATCACCAACACTCACCAACACCAGAAACTAGCTGGTGGAAACCAGTGGAACGAAGGTGGTCACACAGTACTGTGCTGTTTGGATAATAATAGAAACATGCCAATTTTTTTCCACTGGGTAGTTTCTGGATATAATAAATAAATAATAAAAAAAATACACTGTATTGCTCCATGAGATGCTTGCTCCTCCTCTTGCCCCCCCCGAAAGCTTGAATATGTACCTATTCAGAGGGCTTTTTGCTGCCCCTAGTGGTCGGAAGTGAAATTGCAGCAAATTCCATCCACGTTCATTGACCACTTGTCCTGATCTGGGTCACAGGGTCCACAACCCCTGGCAGAATCACTGGGAGCAACATAGTGGTGTGGTACACCTTCCTAAGTTGGACATTCACAACACTTGAGTACAAGTGTACCCCCTTCTGAAATGTTCAACATGTTGAGATATATGGAACTTGATCTTTGATGTAGGCCTGCAATTCTGAATAGTGTGAGTTGTTCAGTGACAGGAAGGGGAATAAAGCTGCTTCTGAGCACTCAACATTACCTATAATATCTAAAGGAAAAGATTATTGCTCCCAGTTTTCCTTGATTTTTTTTTTCCCACAGATTGAATTTCCTCTGCCACGGCCAATGGCGGTACAGCGCCTGGGTGGTGCGAGAGGACATGGGTTCGATTCCCGCTCAGTCTGTGTGGAGTTTGCATGTTCTCCCCACGTCTGAGTGGGTTTCCTCTGGCTGCTCCGGTTTCCTCCCACAGTCCAAAGACATGCTGTTCAGGTTCACCCATTGTGATTGAGTGACAGAGAGAGTTTGTTCCACTGATGTATGGATGAGTGACCCAGTGTAAGTAGTGTGTCTAGCAGTGTAAGTCACCATGGTGAATAAGGTGTGTGGGCTCATAACACTACATAGAGTTCATTGGAAGTCACTTTGGAGAAAAGAGTCTGCTAAATAAATAAATGTAAATGCCACCATGGCTTTCTTTTGCCCATCCTCCTTTGTTCTCTTCTACTTCCTCTTTGGTGTGATCTTTTTCTTTTCCTTTTCTAAGTAACTGGACATACTGTAATGTTTTTTTAGGGAGGTTACTGAAATTATGGGCTGTTTATTCCCCGACATCCGCTTTTCAATCATCTCTGTCATTCATGTCTGCGTTCCTTTGCTCCTCAGTGGCACGTGGTTGGATTCATGCCATTCCCACATTGCTGGGTGCCTTACTTTCCAAAACAGTCCACAGGGTGCAAGTGTGGGAGAGATGATCTTCTCTTACACAATTACTGTAACAATGAGGACTTTTGCAATCTCCACCCATGTGTCCCTTCTCCAAACAATTTTTTCATTGCATATTAAAACACCTCTTCTTGCACCCAAAAAAAAAGTAACAGGGAGATGGGACGTGGCTAAAATTAAAATCAATACCCTCGTGATCAGGGTGCAATAGTTTTTCAGCAGATAATACACTCTATAATAAAAAATAATTTTTTCATTAATGGCATCTTACACTCAAATATGTATTGCCTTGATTTAGAAGACGTTTCAACACATTATAACAGTATATGGAACGCAATGGGTTAATGGAACTAACCACCATCTGTGCAAGAAGGACCCGCAGCAGCTGCAAACAAACCCCAGTAAAGGCTTTCTCACCATGTTTACTTGTAACTTTCGTTTTATATTTACTTGTCTTTTAAAGATAGATGTACTCTTGGTTTTCGTGCTGTTTTATTCTATTCTGGCTGGGTACCTCTCTCGGTTTGCCTGGAGGCAGATTTAAGATGACATGTACTCGTCTAGTTCATATCTCGGCTCTTTTTATCCTGCATGGTGGTCAGAGGGTGTAACCAGCGAGGGTTACCAGGTCTTCAGCCAAGGCGAGTTACATCATAAAAAAAGATATGTGATGCTGCACATGCTGTAAATAACAGACAGCAGCACACAGACTGTAATACAAGCAGGTAGACAGTTAAACGGACAGCAGGCTGCAGATCAAAGGTGGTCTTACAGCATTGAGAGGGGTTTAACCTTCAACGTTTATGGATGATGAAGCTTTAAGTGGGAAGATGGGGGGGGGGGGTCGTGTGTCCAAGGCTCCAGTTCGATTGATATCCTTTATATACACCCATGTAATGTAACTCAAGACCTGGTGTCTTAGTGAACTATTCTGAGAGTTGCTTGCTTACACTGGGGGGACCTCTTGAAATTCCCGACTACTGTGTGCCAAGCGTTTGCTTGGGATGATGTGAATGGCTCAGCTTACTCACAACCTATTAGAGTTTGACACATTTTTTGGACAGTTCAAGGGGACGAGATGTCATTGTGGGACTCTGGTGGACTTTATGTTAGAGGAGCTGGGTTTTACTGCCCGGTGATACTTACGGATGTCTTGTTGTGACCTTGGGTCCTTCAGAATGCAGAGCTGAATTTCGCCTGGGGCACGTGGTCCTGAGTGACAGGGCCATCTGTGGCTGTGTGACACACAGGCGGCAGAAAATTCCTGAGTCTTGGCATGGAGAGAGCAGCCATTCTGCAAGTACCGTGTCGGCGTTTCTTTTCTCCCTGGGACCAACTTCTCTTAATTTACAAGGATTAATTCCCTCTATGCAGCTTCCTTATGCCTAAACCAAGTTTCTCGGGGAGCAGAAGGAGTGTTCTACCTTTTTAACTAGGAAACGGTGGATTTTTATTTCTTCACAAATACATTTTCCAGATCGCGCAACTTTTTGAAGGGATCCGCTGCTGAAAAGGAAGAGGTTTTCTCATGCAGTTGTGAGCAGCGTCTCTAAGCGGATGAATGTTTTTATGAGGCACTTTGGTGGAGACATGGGGCAGGACCAAACCAAGCAGCAGATCGAAAAGGGACTCTGCCTTTATCAGTCCAATCAGACGGAGAAGGCACTAAGCATATGGATGAAGGTGCTGGAGAAAACTTCAGACTGTAGGGGAAAATTCCGAGTTTTAGGGTGTCTCATTACTGCCCATTCTGAGATGGGAAGGTACAAAGAGATGTTGAAGGTACGTCTCCTTGACTGTACTCATCATCTACTTCGTGCTATTTCCAGGAACTTCTCTTGGGATTACGAGTAACACCAAGTGCAAAATAGATATCCATAATGAGATGGTTCATTTTATGGACTGCATACTTTTATTTACGTTTTTAACTGTTGGCCCATGTGGCTGAGATTGTGCGATTCATATGAAAATTGCGGTTGGACTAAAGACAAAATATATTTTGAATTCAGCATTCACCATCATTAAGCAATGTCCTTTCACCTAAAATTGTGAAAATGGTTAAAAATTGTTAGATTAAATATACCTCCAAATTTATATAACGCCACATTTTACAAACTTGCACCACAATGACTGAGTCACTGTTGATTTGGCATGATCCCACGCTGGTTGCTCTTTTTGTGCGGCAACCAGAGTAATCTGGCAGAGATGCCATGATCGTGTTTGTTTTTACCTATTACTACATAGTTAGGAACCTCCACATCAATTTTACGAAAAGATTTTAAAGTTAAAAGGTAAAAAGGGTTTAAAATCAATTATTTTAAAATTCATTTGTTTGTAAGAAAAAGATGCCACTTTTCCCCAGCATCTAGTGTGGTATTTAAAAATTCTTCCTGATCTCTTGCATCTTGTACCGCTGTTAAAGAAATTATTTATCATAAAAAATGTGTGTGCATAAGTTACTTAGGGGCTGTGAAAAGGCAGTATGTTTGGTTTTTAATATAAATAATATATGATATAAATATGTGATATATATGATACATATATAGTATGCTAATTACATTAAATATATATAATATAAAATATTTTTAGATTTTTTTATATAAAATACATTTTTTTGCCGACACGTAATGGGAAAACAGTGACAAGTGTTCTTGCTAAGCTCTTTATTTCATTACTGCCCAAGAATTTCATTGCCCTCTTCTTTCCCATGTCCAGTATGCCTTGGCCCAGATCGATACGGCCCGGGAGATGGAAGACCCAGACTACCTGACGGAGGGTTACTTAAACCTTGCACGCAGCAACGAGAAACTCTGTGACTTTCAGAAGACAATCTCCTACTGCAAGACCTGCCTAAATATGCAGGGTACGACAATCAGTCTGCAGCTCAACGGTCAGGTGTGCCTGAGCATGGGCAACGCCTTCAGCGGCCTTAGTCTCTTCCAGAAAGCCCTGGAAAACTATGAGAAGGCATTGCGCTATGCCCACAACAATGACGACAAGATGTTGGAATGCCGTGTCTGCTGCAGCTTGGGCCACTTCTACATTCAGCTTAAGGTACTGTGCCCCAGTGCATTGGAAAGGTTGTGACAGCTTGCTAAAAACAATGTTACAAACGTAAATGTTTTATCGACACAAATTTGTATTGACAATCACTAGCGATGTAACAAATGTCGGTAAACAAATACGAAAATCCCATATTAAGTATGGCGAGGATTAATGTTATCCATCGATGCTGTATGCGTGAGTGATTGAATTAGTTTTCGGAATTGTATTTCAGCCAGATTCATTTATGGATGGTACTGCAGTGCTGATGCCTGACAGTCCTTGGTGGGCTTTGTGTTTCAACAAGGGTTTGAATCTGGGTCTTTCTCTGTAGTGTGCACGCTCTCCCCATGTCTGCATGAGTTCCCTCCGGGTGCTCTGTCTTTACCGCAGTCCAGAGACAGGTGTTTTAGATGAAGTGGTGACACCAAGTTCCCCATAGTGTGTGTGTGTGTGTGTGTGTGTGTGTGTGTGTGTGTGTGTGTGTGAATGCATAAATTGCCCTGCTTTGGACTGGTGTCCCATCCGTGGTGTACTCTCCCTTTGTTTACTGTGTTTCCAGGACAGGCTCTGGACCAATGCAAATCTGTCCTGGATGAGTAGTTATGAAATATAAATTATAAATTAATTTCTGGCTGGCATGGTGTTTGAATGTGTGAGAGAGTGTGTGATTACACTGCACTGGGCAGGTGTCCCATCCAGAGCGTAAGCCCTCTTGATCACTATGTTCCCTGGATAGACTGCGGACTGAAAAAGAGGAAAGTGGTTGATGGAAGTGAGAAAAAATTAATTTGTTTACTGGTTTGAATATATTGGAATTGCAGTATTTACAATTAATTGTCCTTTAATTTAGCACATTTTTAGCCAAGTACATAATTCATATACATTTCACCCTGGAAGAACAGTAGCATTTACCCGCATCATGCTTTGAAAACTATGCTTTTCTGGGTTGCCTCCATGTCACCATGGTTTTAACAGGGTTATAGTCTATAGAAGATATTTATTTTTTACTCTATTTTCATCATTTGTAAGCACAAGTAAAATCATAAGTAATCAACCGAAGATTTGAAAAAGTTTCCTGTTGGAAAGCAGCCCATGTTTTAGTAGTACAGGTGGTCCACGTCTTACGAAGGGGTTACGTTCCGCGAAACCCATCGTAGGTCGAAAATATTGTGAATCGAAAATGCATTTAATACACCTAATACACACCCTTGTGTGACAGACTGGGAAATGCGGATCGCTGCCCTGCTGCCCAGCATCGTGAGAGAGTATTGCACCGTGTATCGCTTGCCCGGGAAAAGCTCACCATCGAAAAGTTGAACGAATCGTAAGTCAAACCAACGTTAGTCGGGGACCACCCGTACAACACTTCAAAATTAAGTGCAGCTGCAACAATGGAAGTTGCCAGCTCACTGTGTTCGTCTGTTTAACGGTGAATGCAAGCAGAAACTGTCAAGGAGGAGGTCTGCTTGGTGTGGATTTCACCAGTTTGGAGTTTCTGTTTTCTTGTACTCGTGCTATTCCACAACTTCGAAAAGCCGAGATTCAATTCAATTAATTTTTATTGCACGCTTCGCACACAGTGACACAGAGCGCTGAACAAAGGGATAAGACAAATAAATAAGATAGTTGCCTAAATACTAGATTACTAATGTATCCATGCAGTAATTAAAAATATAAGTATGCCTACTGGCCATGGAGGAAAGGAACAAAAAGTGAAAAGTCAAGAGATGGGAAAAAAAAAACCTCTGGGGGTCCAAGTGCCAGTGGTTGCTCACGCCTCCTGGACATTCTAGATTGAAAAAGACTTTTAAGTCAATTTACAACTAATAACATTATAGATGAGTGTTAACTTGATGTTCCAGTTCACATCAGCATGTCTCGTCCATCATGGCAGGCGCTCATGAGCTTCAGTCAACATGGGGTGCTGGCGTCATGGCCGGCTGAGCTCTCTATTGGTTTCCTGGAATTCATGGAGTATAGAAGGTCTTGTTACATGTGTTGTGACTCTTGTTGTGTTGTGTTTGATTGCCTTTTGTTTGAAAATGTGCATCTCCGAGCTCTGTAGCTACCCCCCCCGGCAGTTACCATATGTTCCTTGCGATGTGTCCCGCACCTCCTCCCCCATCACTTGATACTGAGCAGAATATGTATGATAAAACTTTCATGGAGGTGTCGTCCCTTGCCAACCATGACTAAGATGCACCAATGTAACTAAGGCCATCCTGGTTGCCAGGATGAGGTCCTAATTGCCCTAAGAGGGGTTGGAAGGGAATATTTGCTTTCTTGAAGGGTTTTGCCCTTCCTTTGACCATGAATCCTTTTGATGGGTGTAATGAAACTACAAAAAGTGGTAGTGTGAGAAAATAGTTTGTGTAGCTTCTTTGCTCTCGGACTGCGGACTGTGGAGGTCAGGTACCCGTGGCTGCCTTGATCCCCCGGCAGCGAGATGCCGTTGCTCCGTTTTGTTTTGCACCCTGTTATTCTTATGGCATTACCATGTTTTGTCTTTCTTCTCTATTCACACACACGTTATTCACACAACTGCTAAAGGTATTTAGTATTTAAGTCATGTTCTGTTAACAGATGGTGAACGTGACCACTGAGAAGTTGTCAAATGTAGTCATTCTAAATGTATTTAGGCAGTGTATTGTTTTTTGTTTGAGCAGCACTGCCTCCAAAGTGCTGGTTTGAGTGCTGAACTGCTGTTCATAAGCTGTTGATAAACTACTATTTTATTTGCTCAGTAGTGTTAATACAATCAGGGGATGCAACGGTGCGGTGGGTTTGGCCGGTGCCCGCCGTGTGATGGGTCTGGGGTACAAGCGGTTGTTGACATTGGTTGGTTGTTAATAAAATTCCACAACAGTCATAAATTTACAACTCCTATCATTTGGGCAGAGTGGAGAAATCTTTGTTCATAGGCCGGACGGAGCTGAAAAATGTCAAATGGTTGAACGTTGACTCCGAAGCGCGGGTGTGTGAAACTTCGTTTTTACGCGCATCCACAGGACTATGAGAAGGCCCTATTCTTCCCATGCAAGGCAGCAGAGCTCGTGAATGACTATGGCAAAGGCTGGAGCCTGAAGTATCGTGCCATGAGTCAATACCACATGGCGGTAGCCTACAGAAAACTGAACCGCCTGGCGGACGCAATGGAGTGCTGTGAGGTACGGTGACGTTACTTCAATAACTGCACGACATCAGTATAGAGTGTGACTGTGTTGTGTGCAGCTACTTTGTGTTTCTGAATCGGTGTCACTACTGCACAGCTTCCATCTACATGATTCCCAGAAAAAACATGAAGAAGTTGCTTTATCTGTTGCTTTCCTTCAAATTAGCTAACACTTCCTAGAGTTATTTACCCATTTATAGAGCTGGGTAATTTTACTGGAGTAATGTAGGGTAAGTACCTTACTCAAGGATACTACAGCTGGAGGTGGGATTCGAATCTGCGACCTTTGGGTTCAAAGGCAGCAGCTCCAACCACCAATCTTCCGGCTGTCCCTACATATGTCCCAATACTCTTCTTACAGTTACCCATTTATACAGGTGGGTAATTTTCAAGGTAAGGAAGTTGCTCTAGGGTACAACAGCAGGAGGAAGGATTCAAACCTACAACCGTTGAGACATAAGGCAGCAGCTCTAACCAGTACGTTTTGTCTGCCACAGTAGATTTTATTTTAATTGCATCAAAATACTTAATGCCTAGAAAATGTTTTTAACTACTTTTGAAATGTTAGATGTTTTTGGTGGAATCGGTCCAGCAGACCTGTGACTGTATGCCAGCGCAAGCGCATACGCGGGGACCACAGTCCAACTTTGTGCTAAATTAAAGCGAAAGAGCAGACTGAGCGTAAGCTTGGGCTTTGTGGTAGAACATTGAAAAAGGAAGACCTCAGTTTTGCAAGTGCAAAGCGGGGCAAACACTCATGCCTTGTTTAAGCGCTGTAGAAATCTACCTCTCATTCCATTGGAGAGGAATCCCTCACCAGGGCAACAGGTCTGGGAAATTTCAAGAGGCTTTTTTTTCCTTACATTTATTCATTCAGCTGATGCTTTTCTCCAAAGCAACTTACAGTAATTTACCTATTTATAGAGCTGTGTTTTTTACTGGAACAATTTAAGGGAAAGCATGTTCATCGAGGGTACAACAGAAGGCAGGATTCAAACCGCTGACCTTCAGATCCAACGTCAGAAGCTCTAACCAATATCCTACCTTGACGTTCCCTCAAATATATTGTTGCCCCTCAAGCTCAGATCAATCAATTCCACATCCTTTTTTCTGTTTGAACACACGTCACACAGCACACTTGGCTGAGTGAGATTTCAATTTCATCTGCAAATTTATATTTTGTCATCCAGCTTTTGTGAATGTGTGACCTTCAGCTGATCGCTCCATCTGCTGCTGGAATGGTGGGAGGGGCCACATGGCGAGCTGTCAAATCTAGGTTTTATTTCTGATGTTCTTTTTTACTGTTGAGTCTGGCTCATCCTGGGATGCTGCGAAACACATTGAGACGGTATCTTGCAATATTGCAATAGTTCATCTCCATGCAGTTCTCCGGCTGCAATGCACAAATCACGTAGGACCTGGATGGGGCTTCCTCTTAATATATAAACATGGAAATGGTCATTTGTTTGGCTAGAATCATCCTTTCCGCAACTTATTAATTGTTCTATTCTTGCAACATGTGTTTGTATGTTACACATGCTAGCTATTTTATATTCATATTTTATGTCTTGTACATTTATGTATTCTGTTTAGTTTTAAAAAAACTGGATTCTGTACGGTCATCATTAACGCGTTTAATACATTTGATTTTAATGGAACTCAGTGGACAATGGTTTTACAGAAGCCTCATCTCTAAGGCTCTGCGAACACAACTTTTTTTCTATACTTATGTAGAAGGATACACACTGAGCCAATAATTTTGGGCTAATATATATTTTTTTACTCATTGATCCCATATTTTTTCTAAAAATTAGGCACAAACTAGATTGCCTTGTTAGGCTGTTTGGGTCACAGCACAGAACAGCAAATGTACACGTCTTCAAGCTCAATAAACGGACCTGCTGACGAAGGACTCGAACCTGGGGATTGTCAGAGGGCGACTCCAAGAAACTCATCCTTGTGTAATTGGACATGTAATTGTGTTCCTGTTTTTTTCTTTCTTGGCCAGGAATCTATGAAGATCGCGCTGCAACATGGAGATCGACCCTTGCAGGCTTTGTGTCTGCTGAATTTTGCCGACATCCATCGATATCGTAATGACGTTGAAGTACGCTCTCTGGGTGTCCCACTTTGTGAACCTCAAATAGATGAGGAAGCTAAGGCATCTTTTAATTCAATTTAAAAACGCATTATTAGAGGTATTTTTGTAACGAGTTTAAGCGTGTTGTCAATTTTTATGGCTAAATTAATTTCCACTTGGAAGCACATGTTTCAGAAATACCTTCTTCGCTTCTTGGACTGTTTCGGATTCTAGTTGAATTAGCTTAGAAAATGCTGGAACTCAGTTATTTTGTGCTTTCTCTGTTAGATGGATGAAGTGCATCATTATCATATTGCCTTTAAACCTCGTGTTTTTGAGGCCTATGATAAGCTCGGCTTCATCAGATAGGGTTCAGGTCAAAGTAAAGCAAAGCGACAGCTGTTGTACAGACAAATGGGGCAGCAATAACGTACAGGCTGGGTTATTAATAATGCGAAAGTGAACTTATTGATATGTGGCACATGATGTTAAACCCAGTTCCTCTCTCTCAGCTTCTTTAGCTGGAGACATGCAGCACTTTTTTACTCCTATTTTACTTCATTTTGTCTTTTGTCTTACAGAAAGCATTCCCTCGCTATGAGTCGGCTATGTGCATCATGACAGAAACCGGAAACCGATTGGGACAGGCTTCGGTCTACCTGGGCGTGGGGAAATGCTGGCTTCAGCAGAAGGAGCTTGACAAGGTGTTGAGACCATTTCCATAGACGGTGCACCTTCTCCTGGTGTCACAGGGGAGTTCTGTACACTCTGCTCTCGGTCAGCAATAGCACTCCAAGCTGAGTCTGAATACAAAAAGCATCACATTTGGTAAAACAAGGACTTAAATTTGTCGATGAAAAGGGAAAAAAACTACCTTCTCCATTGACTTTTGCAAGAACTCGCTGTAGGGCCATTTTCACAGTGATCCAAAACAATGTATGAGAAACTCATAGGACCGAACAATGGAAACAGTCAGTTACTGTAGGTCTTATTCTTATGGCTCTGTGCTTCTTGAGTTTTCATCACAGCTGGGTAGTAAAAAGTTACATTTACTCGGTAACTTGGGAACATTTCTGGAGAAACTATACTTTACACGGCCTGGGATAGACTCCGGCTCCCTGTGACCCTGATCGGGATTAAGTGGTTAGCAAAAGTGAATGTGTGATTCACCTTTTATTGTTACTTAGCAATTATTATGATTTACCGGTTATTAAAATTGGATGGATGGATAATATAAGAAGGTAATTTTCACTATAGAAATCGAACATTCCTCCCTCAAGGGTACTGTGCAAGGAGGAGGCATTTCAACCCAGGATCGTCTACATGCAAAGGAGCAATGCTGGCTATCATCTTCTGAACGAATTGGACATCTTTCAAATAATCCTGGGTTATAATAAATAATCTGATAATTAAACAAAGTGATAATTAATCTTCAGGGACAGAATAAAGAAGGTCTGTAAAATACGGTAAATACTATATAGTTTTACCTTTCCATGGGTTTTGAATATCTTTTGTGGGCTTTCCACCACAAAAATATTTGGCAATACGTGCGTATCACATTATATTTGGTTGGAGACCTTGTCCTCCTAAGAGTCCTTGTAGATGTGGTTTCTGTATATTAATAATACTTCAACACAAGTAACATGTACTGTGAATACCGTCCTTTTCAAGTAGCATTTTTTAGTGTCAGTTTTATGCTGTGATTTTTTTTTTTTTTCCCTTGTGGTGAAAATAATTTTCTTTTTACAAATATTTTTTGTCACAAAATTTATGTGATTATATGTGCATCTAGATTGGTGTTTATATTTTGTAAATACAAATACTTTTGCTATTTTGGCATGCACATTTGGTGAAATATTCCCTCTCTCTAAGGCTCTAGATTCCCTGCAGCGGGCACAAGAACTGGCTGAGGCAGTAGGCAATAAGGTGCGTTTTTTGAATCTCTTCCAGCCTGTACGTAGTTTGCATGTTCTTCTCGTGTTTATGTGTGCTGTCTCTGGTTTCCTCCTGCTCTCCAAAGAAGTATGATTGAGGTTAATTTCTACTACTATAGATTGCCCTTAGTGTGTGTGTAATGTGTGTGTGTGTGGACAAGCAGTTATATATTTCGTTATTATATTGGATGGATTCTGTTATTTTATTCAAATTTTCTAGATACTGATATTTATTGCTGCTCCTCAATGTTCTTATTTTAACTGAATTACTAGTTCACAATGAAGTGCTTCTAGAAGCTGCTTTTAGATGCACTGTATAAAATACATTTTTTCAGAACAGCATCTAATCAGGCAATTCTCAAAATTACTGTAATTGTTTGTAATGCCTGTGACCGCTCTCTGCCAAGCTGTTCATACAGCATCACTTTAGAGTCACATTAAATGAATTGTAAATTAAGGCAAAAAGTCAGTGTTTTTGATTTTGCATTTAAAGACAATTATGTTCTTTTCCACTTCTTGTTCAGGTAAGGCTTTCTTTTGTCTTCTCAGCTTATACTGCATTCCTGTGTGCTTTAGTGCTCATTATTATAACAGGTCATAAAGTGTCACCAGATTTTGAATCAAAATACCTGCTGTCAAATGATGTTTGTCTTGATATTTGTTTATTATTTCACTTTAAGGGCAGAAGATACACTGCTGCTTGAAAGTATGTGAACTGCTTGTGTCCTTTAATTGTACCATGAAATGGTTATTTAATGAGAATCAATGTTTCTCATGTGACATAATATGTGTGTAATGATCAATTCCATATGTTCCTTTAGAGGAAATCGTGTGTGTAGTAGAAACACACAAATAGTGCAGGTGTAAAAATAAGTTAAGCCTGAGCTGAACTGGTTAAACCAAGTAGGTAAGTGGAATCAGGGGTGTAAATCATAGTCATTTATTCATGTTATAGGTTTGTCTTAAGATTTAACATTTATATTTTATACTGTATAAGAATAAAGACCATCCTATAGGGTTCACATACTTTCAAGCAGTTTAATTCCATGATAAGGAGCTTTCATTATATGAGGGAAAAAAATAAAATTTGTAACTGAATCTTTAACTATGCAGTGCTGGCAGGTGCCTCTATGGTGTGGATGTAAAAACGTGGATTCTTTTTATATCTACAGCCTTCACGGTTGACTCATTGCACCACATCACAGATATTATTTTCTAGTTAATTTTCTTTCCTGACTAATTCATCTACTCTTTCATCTGCATGACAGCTGTGTTCCCTGAAAGTACACTGCCTGAAGGAACAAATCTTCCGCAGCAAGGAGCAGCAGGATGACCTACGGGAGCAAGTGGTGAAGTTCTTGCAGTGTGTCGAGGAGCTGGAGCTCTACTGCGGCATGTGCGGAGAGTCCATTGGGGAGAAGAACCAACAGCTTCAAGCCTTGCCATGCTCCCATGTCTTCCACCTCAAGTAGGCAGACAGATTCCTCTTTAAAGTGCAGTAATTCACTTATCATGCCGTAAGCATGTTTCCTGCAGGTGCTCCGGTTCCCCACCAACAGTCCAAAGAGGTGGACTATGGAATCCTCCCGAAAGACAGTTCAGGTGGATTGACGACTCTAAATTTCCCTTAGTGCGTGAAGGAGTAACTGTCTGTGTATGGCTACCCTATGATGGACTGGTGTCCTGTCCAGGGTGCCCCCCGAGGCTTGTGAGCAGTGTTTTTAGGATAGGCTCTGGATCACTGTGACCCTACTTAAGACAAGTGGTTGCTGAAACAAGATGGATGTGTAGCTTTTCGAACATCCTACACAAACATAATGGAATCGTTGAATGGAAGACAATGGTATAACAGAACATGCACAAAGAGCTTTAAGATGCAGGATGCTGTGAAGTATGGATGAGTGACCCAATGTAAGTAGTGTATCTAGCAGTGTAAGTCACCCTGGTGAATAAAGTGTGCGGGTTCATAACACTACATAGAGTTCATTAGAAGTCGCTTTGGAGAAAAGCGTCTGGAAAATAAAAGAAAGAAAAAGTAAATGTAAGTAGAAGTTTACGTTACAACTGAAGAACTATCAGTCCATGGTGAAGGAAAATGAAGTTAATGGATTCTGTAAAATTACAGTGAAGTTCCCACAGTTTGCCCAGTGATTTTAAAGGGTCATTGAGAGTTTTGAATCAACAACAGTTCATAAATGTTGAATATTCCAACTGAGACAAAAGTCAAAGAAATAGATAAACAGCATCAATCACGATACAGGAAAAATTGATTTGTCATCATAGGCAGCGACAGGCATCTGGTAGGACGTCTTCAGACTGGATTGGTATTTTGTAACCCCTATATAGCAGCGGCATAGGCATCTAAGGGAGAGGTTACTTGCACATCTCCTCAGCCCCCATCAATGTCTGTTATATCTGACATGTATATGTTTATTTCACAGGTGCCTCCAGTCAAATGGGACAAGAGGTTGTCCAAAGTGTCGTCGATCTTCTGTCAAGCCAGGCTTTGTATGAGAGGTGGTGTGTTGGTGATGTCTCCATGTCATGAATTAACATTCATAATGTCCTGTTTGGTTTGATGGGAAACAACAGGTTGGTAGCTTCAGACAAGTTAAAGACTTGTCTGGTTTCACATCTCAGGCTGAATGGATGCTACTGGTAAGATAAATGTTCTTACTAGAGTCACACATAGCTGGGTGGTAGCCACCAACATTCCCTCCTCATTACATCATCTCCAATGGTTATTAAAAAATGATCCATGTATTATTTTAAAAATCTGTTTCAAATATGCAAGATATATCATTGCATGTTGTCCGAGATGATGTTCTGTTTCGGATCCTTTCTGACTCATGATTGTCGACAGTAAAAGAGAGACTTAATGCAGCTCCCTGTCTTACAAGAATGCGTTTTTCAGTACTATAATGCAGTCAAAATGAGACAGAACACTTTCCACGATTTCTTCTGTTTAAACACAACTTTTTATTACAGTAAGTTCTCAGCAGAAAAAAATGTAAATATTGATTTAACTGCATTTTTGTTTTTAATATTATTTGTACAACTCTTATTTCAGCAAGAATGGGTATAATGTTCTGAGCGAACAGCTCTATGGCTGTTTTTACTGTTCATTTTAGATAAATTTTATTTGAATAATGTATGCCAGTTTTATGTTACATTCACTTGTACAACACATTGCATAAATTTATAGCTAGAGTGGCCTTTCAGCTACTAAAGGTTTAAGTTTTAGCAAATGTTTAAAACTTCCAATCAAAATATATGTTGCAGACAATGGAACAAATAAGCTTGCCAGTACTTTTAATTACTCTTCTTTTGTAAATATTTGATTTTTAAACTGATCTTTTTCATTATACCATTTGAAACTGCCATTTTTAAGGATTAAGCAGTCAGCAGTATCTTGTTGTGGGTTAGTAATGCAGTAGGTATGCTACAGATATGTAAAAGCAGTATGTTACATTAATATTGTATGCTGATTCCCGCAGTGATGTACAGTGATTTAAGATAGATGGAAGAGGATTTTAAATGAAATATACAACTGGAATTTCAGACATACAATGGCTCCTCAACTTACAACACAACTGGGACCGGAATTCTGTTCGTAACTCCGTTTGTTTGTAAAGTCATGTTATCATTAAGTCACAATCAAAAAAGCTTCTTAATATAGTCATCACTTGATTTATTTACTTGTGGGGTTCTGTAAAAACCTTAGTTGGCTGCAATAAATTAAAAATTCTATTTTTACTAACATTAAATCTTCCTAATCAAACCCAGAAGTTTATCAGTTCTTACTATACTGTGTTCAGCGTTCATCAGCATTCAACACGTATTGCATACCTACACAATTAAAAGGTTACTAATAAAGACAACCCTGAATATATTCAAGTTCTGTAAAGGTCTTGGATAAAACTGTAATGCATTAAAAATTGACTATTTATCTGAGCATTTTTATTAGCTCAGAGATACATTATAATTATAAATGACTGACAATAAAATTACATCATCTCCACAGATGTGTATTTACTGCAACCATTTAAATGTTGACCAATCCATACTTTAAACATGAACAACATCTTCGTCTTGTTACTGACCACTGAAACTCATGAACACCACACATTTAACTGAAGCTTTTCTCCAAAGTGACCTATAATTATTTACATTTATTCATTTAGCTGACACTTTTCTCCAAAGCAACTTACAATGTTAAGGTCACAATTATTACACTCATTTATGCAGCTGGTTATTTATTTTTTTTTTTTATTGGAGCAATTTAGGGTAAGTACCTTGGTCAAGGGTACCACAGTCAGAGGTAGGGATGGACCCTGTGACCTTTGGGTCCAAAGGCAGTAGCTCTAACCACTACACTACCAGCTGTCCTGCATTTCTATAGCTGCATAACTTCTAGAGCAATTTAAGTAATGTAAAGCAATGTAAGTACCTTGCTCATGGGCACTACAGTAGGAAGTGAAAGTCAAACCTGCAGCCTTTGGATCTAAAGCTAACAGCTGGCCACAGAAAAGAGTTTACTTTCAGTCTGCAAGACAGAAATTTTAGAAAATGCACAAGTGAAGAAAAAGCAATTAAAAACAAATAATCTCAAGAAAAACTGTTTGTATGTGTGAAAATGTAAAAACTTGAACATTTGTATTTGAGGAGCCAGTGGACAAATTAAATTCATCCATCCATGATTGTTGCCCTTGTCTAGATTAAGGTCATAGTGAATTGAAATTCATTTTGATATTATTAAAGCAAATACTAAAGAAAAAAAAAACTTTTTTGGTAATGCGGCTTTTTGGCAAATAGAAAAATATTGGTTCAGGGCAGAAACCCTGAAAAAGTACTTCAGGATTGTAAAATGCAGATGTTACTTAAAATGTATGAAATTTGGGAATTCAGGGGTTTGTACTGAGACTTTATATGATTATTTCAATAAGTATTTATACGATATTTTAATAAAGACTAAGAGATTTATGACCTGCGCATATCTGACCATTTATGACATTGCCAAGTGAATAAACTGCAAATATTGAACATTACTGAAACTTACATATTTTATTAACTGGTCCCCAATTTTTGGGAAATGAAACTCACAGATATGTATATTGCATATATTTCATACAGGCACTTTAATAGGTACACCTACCCTTTCACACATGCAGCACCTCACACACACTGTTAGTCATGTGGCAGTGATTCATTAGGTAAATCATGCAGAAAAGGTGGAGAGTTACAGTCACTGCAGTCAGTGGCAGTCTTCTGGTCAAAGAATATCCCTCAGTGATAAGTGAGGTCAGCTGGGCCATAATATATAAATAACAGCTGAGAATAACAGCACAGGGCAAAAGGGAATTTTCAGAATATTCAAATCCTCAGGACTTCTTATGATGGTTAAAATTAATGCATTTTGTGGCAAAGAACAAAAAAAAAAAAACACAAAACTGACAATTTTATTTACTGTTCTGCAGTTTATTACAGGTTATTTTTGCGACAAAATCAAATAAGGCACATTCAATCCATTTCTTAAAACATAAGACAAAACTGCTAAATAAAACTGTAGAAAAATAAATGATTTTCTTTTGGAGCAGATACCAAAATGATCTTACTTATACTAAAATGAAATCAAAATGATCACTTTTATAAGAAACTGAAACACCGGATGTATCATTTCTGCGATTGCTGAGTCACACTTTTTGGAGGACTGCCGTATTGAATGGTAAAAATGTACCTTTTCCATTAAGTAAGAGATGCTTCATGCTTGCTGGTTTACCAGAGGAAGGGACCTGTAGCAAAACGAGTTCCAAGCACATGTGTTATAAAGAGAGAAAATCTTGTCTTTTTAATTTATTTTGTCCAGTGGCAAGACAGGAACGGAGGAAAAGAGTTGAGAGAATGACGACCCGGAAAGTGCATTTTTATTTGTTGTCTTTTAAAGATCAGTACTGATAAACGGAAAGCTGTCAAAACACAGAAGGGTTAAAACAACCACACACACACACACTTCCCAGTACACATATTCAACAGGTTTTTCATCCAGTACATTACAATACAGGTACTGAGCAGAATGTATGTAATTTCTGAAATATTTTTTTAATTTTTATTTAGACATTCAACACCACTCAGTGACACTAAGAAACTGAGGCTGATGTTCTGCAACTGTGTTGAGCTGCCACAATACAGTGTTTTCATATGAAATTCTTCCATATGAATTCTAAATCCTATAAATACAGACAGTACAGTGATGCAACCGTAGAAAGATAGTAATACTATACTGGTACTGTGAAAATTCTAAAGAGTTGTGCAGATGGATGTGTTTGAGTAGAATAAGCTTGTTTCACTAATGTGACATCAGGTACAGCAGTGCAGGAAAATTATATTGCTAGAAAAACTAGACAACCAGTAAACCATGCCAAGGTTCGATATCGCCAAAATATAGCTTTGAAATTAATCTGTTAATGTCCAGCAAGTTTAGAAACTGTTATGCGGCAAACTGCAACTTTCCTTGGGGTCATATATCAGTAACTGTCATCTCTGACTTCCCAACTAGAACCCTGAACTTAGAATTCTACAAAGACATTTAAAAAAAGAATTTGCCAGTTAAATACTATTGTGACAAAGTAAAACTAAGACTACGCATTCATAATTCATCTTCAAGTACGTCGAGGTCTTCGTGAATGGTTGGATCCAACTAATGCATGGTAGCATTAACTCAGCTCACGTGTATTAATCAAACTCGTATCACACACACATCAAAATGCAGTGAGTGAAAGCAAAAAATTTGCAATTACTCTGTGTTTTGCATCCCTTTTTGTAAAAGCTTGGCATGAAAGAAAAAGGAAGAATATGGAGGTAACTGTTCTGCAGCCTGAAAGCTGATTCCACAGCAGAAACACCAGAGAAGGCCTGTTCTACTCCACCCATGTCGTTTCTTTAGTTCAGCCCTGCTACCCCTCCATGTGCAAGAACTGTCCTGCAACGACTTGCTTTACTGGAGGCCCTACGGAGTTTCTGAAAATATAACATCCATTTCTTGGGGTGGCGTCTGAAAGGGGTTGCATCCAGGTCTATAGTTCTGTCCCGTTTCTCCATCCTCCCCATTGACCTGGTGGAGTGAGGCTGATGCAACGGTGGTGGGGGTGTTATCCATCAGTTTGTCTGATACCCCAGCACCCTGCGGGCCTGGTGAGTGATCCATGAAAACGGTGTGACGGCGAGTCAAGGTCTTGTTGCGGGAGCCGAGCCTGTCCTTGTTGACATGACCCCCATCGTGATCATGGGCTTCGAGGGAGGGGGCGCTGCTCTCCACCGTCTCACCTCGTCTCAGCTTTCCCCTCTCAGCTCTGTCTTCGGTCTGTCAGGAAGTAACAGAGAGGAAGAGGTGGGCTGTCGGAGGCAGACAAACTGCTTCCACACATTTTAATGACTTCCTAAGCAGTCACCTAGTTCCAGTTGTAATCGACATTTCATGCTTGTACCATTGGCCTGAGGCTATAATTAACCATGTAGGACACTGCATAAATTTTTTACACCGCCCGCATCAAAAAAAACTTCAAAATGGAGTACAGCACCATCTTTTACCCAGGTATGGTGTTTCTTGAAAATATATGAAACACTGGTGTAGCATGGTGTAGTAAGAAATCCTTGTTTAATCAAAACAAGCTCTTCCTTTTCAACATCCAAACCTTCTAAACGTCGTTGGAAGGAACTCATGCATGTAATGGAACCACGTTAAATAAGACTAAGAGTCAAATGGGTTAAATAACAATAAATATATGACCAACAGTAAGCAAACTGAGTAAATGCAGAAGCAACAATCGAATGTACAGATGCTCCTCTACTTACGATGGTTCAACTTATGATTTTTCAAAGTTACGATGGTACGATAGCTATATGCATTCGGGAGAATCTGTACTTCGAATTTTCAATTTCGATCTGTTCCTGTGCTTGTGATATGTGGTACAATACTTACTCCCAATGCTGGGTGACGGCAGCAAGCCGCAGCATCCACTCAACCACACTCGTCGTCTCTGTATCGATCATGCACACAAGTATAAACTGATACTGTACTGAAAACATTTTTTAAATTTTGTGTTTTCACATCCCATCATGTCTACTAAACCCCCATATGTGTCTCCTGCTTAAATTTGCCCAGCTGTAGGCTATGGTAAGTATTCTGAGCACGTTTAAGGTAGGCTAGGCTATGATGTTCGGTAGGTGCGGTACCGTATTCTTTTTCGACTTGCGATGTTTCCATTGACGATGGGTTTAATCGGAATACAACCCCACTGTTAGTCAAGGAGCATCTGTACTAAATAATTGTGTACCACGTTAGCCAAGAAAAGAGCAAAAGTTTCAAGACAACGTATGCGCATCCATCTCCTAAGTAAAGGTAAAATATCTGGCACCAGTCTGTATCCAGTTCTGTATTAAAGACCTCCAAGGTGCTCAAAGGGTCAGTACCACGATACCTACAGAACCTAATCACTCCCTATGTTCCAGCAGATGTGCTATGCTCCTCCACTTCTGGCCACTTGATGGAGGTGATGGCCCTGAAGGGTCCAAAACAAAGTCCACTGGTTCCCAGTTTTGGCTGCACACTGAGCTCCCTCTTCCCCTCAGTACTGCTGAATCCCTTCCAGTATTTAACAATTTCAAAACATCTCTCTTTCAGATCCACTTCTCCTCTTATCTCCTCACAGATACATCTACATCGCACCATCTGTTGCGATCATCTTTTTACTTCCGGTCTGACTCTCTGTTCTATAGGCAGCTACTTACATTTACATTTGTTCATTTAGCAGACGCTTTTCTCCAAAGTGACGTACATCTGATAGAAACTCTGCACAGATGTGCAGGTACTTCCAAAATATCTAATAGAGGAACAAGCACAGCCATACAAGATGCCAAAATCAACTCCAGGGTCACTTCCAAGGATGCCTGAAAACAAAAGTCATCTGCCGGCCTCCCAGGAAGGTAAAGGATAATTATCCAGGATGAAAGCTTTGTTCTCAAAAATAATCACTGTACATCTCAAGTGTGCAGAACATCACAGGGACGACCACTGATTTTCCACAGAATGCTTTCAGCGCGCGCACGCACACACACAGACTAGCCGGAGACTAACCCAGCAATGCAGGGCGCAAGGCTGGAAGAGGAGGGGAAACACCCAGGACGGGATGCCAGTCCATCGCAAGAAACCCAAGCAGGACTTGAACCCCAGACCCGCCAGAGTGGGACCCAGCTAAGCCCAACGCGCCAAGCGGTTGTTGACAATGGATGGCTACCAAGCTTTGTAGGAAGTTTATTAAGAGAATTATTTTTCAAAGCATTCTCACGTTACAGTTCCCCCCCCCCCCAAAGTGCCTAAAACTTTTGCACAGTACTGTAAATCTATGAAGGATCTCTTAATCCAAGCCAGAAGACCATTTGCCAAAATCATAATGCTTTTCACCACCAAGAACATCACATCAGGTCTTCTAGAGAACTACACTGGGAGTCTTTCCAAGCTGCACTCTACTCACTTACTTTATTATATAAACACCTTCACTGTGCTCCCACTAAAGTTGAGAAGACTTAAATAACAATTACCTGGACCAGGCCAGTAGAGTTCCACGATTCCCTTATTAAGGCACTCCTGCATTTCTGCACACTGACAAAAGGGATGAGAAATAACACAAATAAAAAGGGATGCTCACAAATTTAAAAAAAAAAAAACACCATAAATATAAATCAATATAATATAATATCATGAATGAGATCCTGAAAATGCCAAAGAAAATTGTTCTGAATCTAAAGAAAAATCACATTTGTGGTGTAGCTACCATAATGAATTAAATTTAATTTGAACATCAATCTTTAATCTTCAGCATTGAGCGCGATGAAATATGTACATCAACTAAAATACCAGTCAACTTTTGAGTTCACCTGCTCGAAGTCCGATTTTCTTCATACCTATGCAGCTTTAATGTGCAGAAAGTTCAAAATAAATACGTAGGGTTTCATTATAAAGGATGTGTACCATAAGAAAACCTCAACTGAAATAAATTTCTAAAGTGTACATTTTAAATAAAGATTACAGTCTTGTTTATTTAATGAAATGGTCACCCAAAGCAAGGCGTAGACTTTGAGGTTGCAGGTCTGAATCACACCTTCTGTTGTAATACCCTTGAGCTAACCACATAGCTAATGTTGAAAGAACTGCTCAAATTAAAAAGGTACGTACTGTTCATGGAGTCAACAAATTAAACTGCTCAGCCCTTTTTAAATCTACATCTCATTAGAGATGGAAAAAGCAGTAAAATATAAGACTGCAAGGCCCCCCTCCAAACCTCGAGATCTGAACTATCAGGTGAGGTTGACAAGAGGTGAAACATAGGGATGGCCATTATGCTTGTATAAAATATTAAAACAAAATAAAAAAAATTTAATTGCCAAATCTGAAAATAAACTTGTAAAATTAACAATGAGCACAAAACCTGGAGCTGAGCACTGGTCAGAAGGAATATAGTCTGATGGTGTTATTTTACTCTTTTTTTTTTTTTTTTTTCCCCTCCTCCCCTCTACACTGATAGCATGAGTGGCTTTGTGAAGAGGAGGATGAAGTCTGACATTCCCTACCTTCTCCAACCACCAAACTGAAACTAGTGAAGTTCTGCGAGATGTTCTGGGTCCTCTCCATAACACCCCACTATCCCACTGCACACACTGCAGAATTTTGACAGCTTTCCACACTTTATTGACAGTATTAATTTATTCTGAAGACAGCTGCTAGTGTAGTGGTTAGAGCTGCTCCCTTTGGATCCACAGATCGCAGGTCTGATTCCCACCTCCTACTGTAGCACCTCTGAACAAGGCACTTACCCTGAATTGCTCCAGTAAAATTCCCCAGCTGTATAAATGGGTAAATAACTAAGCAGATTAACACTAAGCTGCTTTGGAGAAAAGTGTCAGTTAAATGCAGCAGATGACCCTACGATGGTTGATCCTCGCGTATGGTTTCCATCGTTCCCTCCACCATCGTATGAATGCGTGTACATATCTGACAATGATAAAGCACCATTGCACAGAATCCCACACAAACATGGATATAGTCAACAGAGAAGGCTGTAAAAGGGATAGTCTACACATCTGAAGAGATCTTTTCAAACAAAATATGTCTCCAAATTTCTGAAACTGATCTCATTTGATTCTTTTATGTAATACCTGTAATAAGGGCCCCTGGAACGTCCCTTCATAGGCATTTTACAAGGGCTCTTACCATTGAGGTTTAGACTGTTCCTCATCCTGCCGCTGGCTCAAAGAGTCATCCATGGCTTTCAGGCTCTGCTCAACTGAAGGTGCTAACAAATCGAGAACGGAATCATTAGAGAACACAGGCTCTACGATCAATACAACAGACTGCTGACAGCAGGTGCAACTAAGCCAAGCCTGACCGTTTAAAAGGCTCTTCAGAATGCTGCATTTCCATGCTCCTCTTCCTCCCTGATCAAAATTTTCCTAAAACATGCTTTAGATGTTCAAGAGCCTGGTGTACAGTGTAATGTACAGGGTGTAGATGTGCAGCCGCTACAGCCGCATACGAACATCTAGAAAGGACCACAATAGATACTCACTTTTCTCCAGTGCTTCTCTGGAGAATACAGATTTATTTGGGTTCTCTTTTGACGACAGTCCAGATGCTTTCTGAAGGATCCTCACAATCTCAACATTCTGAGACACAAACACATCTCAGTAAATTTTAGCCCCTTTATTAAGTGCGCGCGCGCACACACACACACACACACACACACACACACACACACACACACACACAACGTGAGAGAGACAATCACTCATCACATATTTAACAGAATTTATGTCTATATCTACATTATTTGTGTAAATTACACTTCTCCAGTCCATTGTACAACAAATTATCTGGTGAGTACAGTCAGGCAATTTGTCCAAGGTAAACACATGTGTTTAATACTAATGTTTGCAAAATCGTAAACTCTACAAGCACCCTGATGACTTGAGTCTTCCTCAATCAACTGTTAAATAAATATTTTCAGTCTTAAAAGGATGTGGGCGATAAATCAATAGACAAAATGAAAAAACAAAAACAAAATTACATTTACTCAATCTCATGATCCAACATGCCAGTATTGGCAAATTGGCAATATTATGAGCCAAATAATTTTAGTAAATCCTCATTTGACAAGCAAGATATACAAAGACATAAGCAGACATTTTAAACATTTCAAATTCTTCACACAAATAAATACACACACACACACACATTTTCAGAACCGCTTGTCCCATACGGGGTCACGGGGAACCGGAGCCTACCCGGTAACACAGGGCGTAAGGCCAGAGGGGGAGGGGATACACCCAGGACGGGACGCCAGTCCGTCGCAAGGCACCCCAAGCGGGACTCGAACCCCAGACCCACGGGAGAGCAGGACTGCGGTCCAACCCACTGCGCCACCGCACCCCTACAAATAAATATATTCATCTATATATTTTTAATCTCAGCCTACTGAATTTAATGCAAGCGTTTTACATTCCAAAATCAAATTGTGTAAGACTCATGCAAACACACTCATGCAAACCTATGGTCTATTTATAGTACTATAGCATTACTACAGAGGTAGAGCAAACGCTACTACAGGTAGCAACTTCTTACATGCTTTTCTTCAAAGTGAGAGAAAATGTTTAGCAACCTACGTTATCCGTTTACACACCTGGGAGAGATTTAGTGGCGCAATTCGGGATAAGAACCTTGCTCAAGGGTATCCGCAGCAATACGCGAGAGGCGAACCAGCAGCTTTTGGGTCCGACGGCAGCCGCTCTAACGGTTACACTACCAGCTGCCCCTTTGGACCCATATCATAAGGCTGCCCAGTCTGGTCAGTACCAGTGGACTTCAGGAAGTTTCTCTCTACCATACCTTGCCCCCCATCTCCAAGGCACAGTCCAGGGGTGTCCTCTGCCTTTTGTTTCTCAGCTGCACGGAAGCACCCGCCTTCACCAGAAGCTCAGCCAGGGCCAGATGACTGCCCTTCACTGCCTCGTGCAGGGGTGCGTTGCCCTGCTGGTTAGACATGTTCACCGAGGCGCCGCTCTGAGGAGGAAACACAGAAACATGGCCTCAGCAGTCAGACCTGGACAGCACCTTTCTGCCATTAACACAAGTCAATCAACCCCTTCAATTCCAAACTTAAGAGCTGCAGCAAATGTTACAAAAGGATGCAATAAAAATTTTTCAAAGTTCTTAGTTATGTCAATTTTTGCATCAATTATGGTCAGTTAAAGTTCACCGATTACAAAAATACCACTAGTTCTTTTAGAGTGTCACTTTTAGTTTGGTACTTTACAGCCATTGGAATATTCCAAAAGGCACTGGAACATTCTAAAAAGTACTGAAATATTGCAGAAAGCATCAGATCCCAAAAGGTGTTGGAATATTTGTTGCTTGGAACCCGGTGCTAAAATTTGCCAAAATTTGCTCATTTCAAGAATGTGGAATATTTTTCTAAAAAGTAACATATAGTATGAAGTAACACCAAAAGTATGATTAATCTAACAAAATCGAATTGGAAATACAAAAAAAGAAAAAAAAAAAAAATCATTAAAATTTTTGTTACATTGTATTAGCACTATACAGTATTGTTACACATTCACTCATTTAGCTGATGCTTTTCTCCAAAGCGACTTATGTTAAGGGGCTTACAACTATTTACCTGGATATACAGCTGGGTAATTTTACTAGAGTAATTTAGGGTAGGTACCTAACTCAGGGGTACTACAGTTGGAGGTGAGGCTCAATACTGCAACCTTTGGGTCCAAAGGGAGCAGCTCTAACCACTATGCTACCAATGGTACTACAGCAGGAAGCAGCAACTGATCCCGGTCCCTTGGGTCCAAAAGCAGAATTTCTAACCACTAACAAACGTACCCGGAATATTCTGAGAAATGAGGGTAAATGCTCACCTTGAGCAGGATTCCGGCCGTGTTCAGGTGGCCTTGAAGGCAAGCGTGGATGAGGGGGGTGTTGCCATACTGGTCTTTCTTGTTCACTTTGGCGTTGCACTCAAGCAGCAGGGTCACCACCTGCATTCAAACAGTTTCAGAATCTCATTTATGAGTTCCCACCAACTAGGAGTTGCACTTAAAGAGGAGAACAGAAATGAAATCAGAGTGCAGGTGTGTGTACAAAGGTGGTACCTGGACGTGGCTGTTCTGGCAGGCCAGATGTAGAGGGGTTGCACTCTGGGCGTTGCGTGCGTTGATGTTGGCGCCGTGGCGGATGAGCAAAGACACAAGGGCGGCGTGGCCATGCAGAGCAGCCACGTGCAGCGGTGTGAAGCCATCCGTTGTACTGCAGTTCACACCCAAACCACTCGTCTGCAGTCTGGCAAACTTCTTCACACACAAACACAAATATTCACAGGTTTCCACACTTATGTTTACTAATGAATGCACACACATTCAACATGATGGTCAAGGGCTGGGAAGATTTTAGACTCAAAACACCTATGGAAAAACTTCACACATTTTTTTTTAAGTTCCCCAGCACTGACGAAACCTGAAGGGTTTCACTCCTGAAGTACACCAGTAAATTTACTCATTGAAGTGATGCTTTTCTCTAAAGCAGCTTGCAGTGTTTACCTACCCATTGTGATTTACACAATTGCACAGGTAGGAAATTTTAGTGGAGCAATTTAGGGCGAGTACCTTGCTCAAGGGGCCTACAGTGTGAGGTAGAATTTAAACCTGCAACCTTGAGGTCTAAAAGCAGCACCTGTACCCACTAAACCACCCATGAGTAAAAAGTTAGTTTATTTAAAAAAAAAAAATAAAAAAATAAAATAAAATACCATTGTTTGCTAATTCTGGGCATATTTTTAAATTGTGTTCCATGTACTCCTCCATGCAGAAGAAGCAAATAAATTACACAGAAATAAAAAAAGTTACAACAGGACAGCTGGTAGTGTAGTGGTTAGAGCTGTTGCCTTTAGTCCCAAAGGTCGCCTGTTCGACTCTCTCCGCTATAATACTCTTGCGCAAGGTACTTACTCCAAATTGCTCCAGTAAAATAACCTGGCTGTATAAATGGGTAAATAATTGCAAGTTGCTTTGGAGAAAAAAGTGTCAGATATATTAATTAATGTAAATATAGTTATGCTGCTGGACTGTCAGTGTTGTGAGAGCATACGATAGATGACTGAATTCACAGTGGATGGCCGACCTTCTGTAAGGGCTCGCAACGTGGGCACTGGCAGAGCGGGTGGCAGAATTCGGGCTGTAGCTGCGTCCCCGTCTCCTCGTCTTCGACATCCTCATCGAGCCACTCAAGCAAGTATCGAATCTACAATGCGATGAGCCGGTATTCAGCATAAATGGGTACCAATTTTGGGCTCAGGAATGCATAAAAAGGTTTACCGTTATGTACATAACATTTACAGATACTCTATTTGTATTTGCAGCTCATTAAGTTCACTGTAGGTGAGGTATAAAGTTGGTAATGTGGGTCTCTGTAGGAAGGGTCGTTGGGCTCACCATCTCCACATCCCCATCTGCCACAGCGCGCAGGAGTTTCTCCACCTGCCCAACACACAGCAGCAGGAGAAAATATAAATTATCAGTTTATGGCACTATTCCTGGGGCCTCGAATTACTTCATAACACAATTGCGACGTGCATGTCATCCGCATCAAGATACACTTTACAGACTCACCACTGCACACATCTAGTTCTGGAGTACAGTGAGCAGTATCAGCAAGCAGTGCTGTGGAGTCGGTACATAAAACCTTCGACTCGACTCCAGTAACCCTATAATTGCTTTCGGCTCCAATTCCACAGCACTGCTACACGTTAATGTTTAGCATGTTTATGTTTAAACTCTGACCACTTTAATAATCATTTAATAAAATAATGAAATAACAGGACACAGTCAGTAAAACAACATTTATATGAAACGGGACCATTTGTTGAGTTCTGCTGCCTAGCCTACGTCCAAATCATAAGCGTACGAGTCCACAGGCCTAGCCTAGGCCCAAAAGTTGCACATTATTTTAGGGGTTGATTTACCCAGCAAATATAGGCCTAAACCTATATCACACCTCTAAATTTTGGGGGTCAACTTATATGCCGGCATATATAGTACATTTAGTCGGAGTCGGTACATTTTTACCGATTCCGACTCCAGTAACCCAATAATTGGTTCTGACTCTGACTCCAAAGTACTGTCAGCAAGCTCAACCTACAGACCACCTACTACTTGCAGATGTTTCATTAGTAACTAAAAAGCTTTCGAGCACATAAAGGAGCACTCCCTGGACCTGTGAGTACAGCAGAGAACCCCATGATCCTGAAAAGACACATTTAGAGAGTACAGAGAGTTTTAACAAGCTCTAGAGGCTCAGGTCCTTGTCAGAAGTGGACAAAAGAAACCCTAATACAGGTTTTAGAAATGCATTTTAAATATCCATAGATCAGAAGGAAGAGCTCCCAGAATTCTGATTTATTTAAAACAGATATTGATTTACAGCAAGAAAAAAAAAAGGCATTTATCACAGTAACAAAATCTCCTTCATTATAAACATAACTGTTCCTTTTATAAAAAGACAAAATCATCTCTTCTACTGTATTCAGGATCTTTCTCACAATAATTCACTGAATTCCTAACCCAGGTTTCTATGTAATCGCTTCACTTTGCTGTTGTTTTGTTTAATCCTTATGACTGTCTCTAGTCTAATCCTATGTTTATTTTGCTTTAGTTGTGGCACAAGAGGGGGTGCGGTGGCGCAGTGGGTTGGACCGCAGTCCTGCTCTCCGGTGGGTCTGGGGTTCAAGTCCTGCTTGGGGTGCCTTGTGGCGGACTGGCGTCCCGTCCTGGGTGTGTCCCCTTCCCCCTCCGGCCTTGCGCCCTGTGTTGCCGGGTAGGCTCTGGTTCCCCGTGACCCCGTAAGGGACAAGCGGTTCTGAAAATGTGTGTGTGTGTGTGTGTGTGTGTGTGTGGCACAAGATTTGATACTGGATTGTCATCGTTCGGCAAACCTCTGCTCAGCATCAGGAACTGACAGCGAGGACATCATATTGTTCCCATCTTCATGTCTGTTTTTAATAATTAATGCCAAAATCCTTTGGGCAATTTAACTACATTAATTTTACTTTATTGAAAATAATCATTTCATTCTACTGAAACATACTCGAGCTGAATATCAAGTAGCACAGCAACCTCCACAATATATTCATATTTACAGGTATAATCTGCAACTGGTCACCTGAAGTGGAGGCTACATTAACACACAAATTATGATCATACGATAACGGCCATGTTCTTTGTACAGTCATCAGGATTTTAATTCTACATTTCCCTGTATACATCTAACAGACTCATCTTTTGAGGCAACAGGAGGGTTCCTTACCTCCTTGAGGCGTAGACGATCTCCCTCCAGCATAACGTCGGTACTGAGGGAGGAGGTGCTGGACATGGATGAGCGGCGGCTGCTGGGTTCCCCCTGATGCTGAGGGGACTTCCTGGGTGACTGGGAGAAGAGGTACACAGTTAAGTGTCATCAGTGAAAGTCTGCATTCCTGAGACCAAGAAAACAAAAAGCAAGGAGGACACACAACTGTACAGACAAACATGAAGACCTGTTGCATAACACAGCGAAACATCCAGGAAAACACACCCAGTTCTAAAGTGGCGGAGAAACCAAGATTTCGTCAACAACTTTATTAGCCTTGACAGTAGGATAAGTGCAGAAGGTACAGAGAAAAATCTGTTAGACAAAGGCATTCCTACTTAGTAACGTGACATGGATTTCACAAATAATACAGACTATTCTCGCTATCCACATGTTCGCGGGTTCGCTCATTCGCTCCAAATAAAGCGTAATGCATTTTTCACCGTTCTCGGGCACCTTGTGGCTATTCATGCAAAAAATTGAGACGCCTACTGTCGGAGAGGTAAGGAGAGGCTGCTTCCTTGCTCTCGTGGCTCTTGTTGCGTCAATGCATGTGTTTGTCGAGCATCTCATAATCTACATTTCTGCGTTTTTACACTGTTTTTGCATTTTTTTAATTAATGATGCCATCCAAGCGTAGTGCAAGTGAAAGTGTGTTGGCACGAGATAGGCCAAGCAAAAAAACGCTGTGACAAGCCTCGTTAAAAATACGAGTGTAGATAAACTTTGTTCTGGAATGTGTGCAGCACTGTGAATTTGGTGGTAATGAATCCACAATTCGGTCGATGTGCCATAAGGTAGAACATGTTCATATAGCTGTGCGAGAACCGGCATGAGAAATTGTGGTTCGTGAGGAGACGACAAACTACTGTACTGTTACAAAGAAAATGGTGTATAAAATACGTTGATAAAATGCACAATACTGTACAGTAAGTAAGCTGTGTTTTACAAAAAGGGTACACAAAATTATGAGTTCATGGTGACCAGTACCAAGTCAGATGTTCAGGTGTTTGTAAAACTTGGCATTTGGACTGCAAACATTTCATCACCAGTCGAGGTGACATTGTCAGTGCATTCACACCTCAACAACCTGAGCTACGAACACCAATCTTCTCTACCATTGCTAAGTACCAAAAGTGTATGGTGAACAGGGTCCTGCAGGAACCTAACCCCCTTTTCCCCATAGGATCAATGGTTCCATATTCACATTTTCCATATTCATGGGGTTTTCTAGGAATCTACCCCCCATTGAGTGTAGTAACACAATTTAAAATTGTGCTTCATCCTTTTAACATTTTCTTGGAACGATACAGGACCTTCTCCTGTTCAACCATTAGTTCAAGGAAGACCCAAACAGAGCAACCAATGCCTTCCGGTAGACGGATCATTATAGACCAACCCCAGTTACCCCTCATACTACCTCTATGGGAGTGCTGTGTGACCCAGAGTGGTTCTGCTCCAGTAGGGCAAGGATCTGCAACACAAAAAGCCTTCAAACCAAAGAAACAAAGCTCAGTTTACAGATATATTACCTATCAATACATATTTTCCCCAGCACCAACTCTACGGAAAAGAACCGAGTGCACTGAGCTGACCACATATACTGGGAAATATTACTTTGTGTTCTCTTAGAAAGCAAAATATTTAAGAGAAACTGAAAAGACCTCGAGATCACGGACTCACCTTTGCGTTCAGGGCGCACTGAAAGGGTGTGTTCTTTGCCTTGTTGAGGAGTGCAGTGTTGGCCCCGTTTTCCAGCAGCACCTCAATGATGCCCTCGTAGCCCCAGCGTGCCGCAATGTGCAGAGGAGTGTCCCCTTTGTCATTCTGGATGTCCAGATAACAGGAGTGCAGGTCATAGTAGACCAGGGCCTTGACACACTGCGAAAAGTCACACACCTGTTTGTCTCTGTAATGAGTGCAACGGCTGCAGTTTCATTTATCATCACCCTCCTCTTTTATGGCAGTAAGGAGGGTTTACATTCAAAACAAAGTATTACTCTTAGTTTTGTAGCAGAGGGGGTGGCAAGGCCTTCCCATCACCTCCACTGCTTTATGAGCACTCATATGGATGTTTAAGAATTTTTTTTGGTGTATTAGCAACATTTTGATAACCACTACAAGTGTTTTTGATTGATTGTTTGTGTTTTTTCCACATTTATTCATTTAGCTGATGCTTTCCTCCAAAGTGACTTCACAATGTTAAGCTACCTATACTTATTTACCTATTTATTCAGCTGGGTAATTTTACTGGAGAAATTCAAAGGTAGTACCTTGGTCAAGGGTACAGCACTGAAGGTGGGATTCAAACCTGTAACCTTTGGGTCCAAAGGCAGCAGCTCTACTATGATTTAGGTGTCACCTACCAGCTACCGCATGACTTAAAATGGACAAGTACAAGTAGATGTAATTTGGTTGTAAAAATGCTAAATCTGAAATCAAATTTGATGGAGTAATTTAGTATGCGTGGGTTCAGCCAATCAGCCCTCAAGGACAGGAACAGCCTCATTATACAATGTTTAGAAAATTTTTGTCATGTTGATTTTTATGCATTTTCCATTCATTTTTGTTAGATTAAACATACTTTTGGCATTAGTTCTTACTATATATCAGTTTTCAGAAAAATATTCCACATTCCTGAAATTAGCAAATTTCAGCAAATTTTGGCACTGGGTTCCTAGCACCGAATAATCCAGTACCTTTTAGGATCTGACGCTTTCTAAAATGTTTTGGTACTTTCTAGAATATTCTGGTGCCTTCTGGAATCTTCCAAAGGCTGTAAAAGTACCAAACTAAAACTGACACTGTAGAAGAACGAATGGTACTTTTATTTTTTGTAATCGCTAAACTTTAACCAGTCACAATCAATGTAAAACTGATATAACTAAGAACTTTGAAAACTTTTGGTACATTGTGCCACATTTTTAATTTTGTTAGCTCATCCAAAGCAATTTACAGCTACATACACTTTCAGCTATCCCAATCCCCCATGTACATAGTTGCTACCAGAGAGAGAGGGAGTTTACATAGCTGACACCTTTGTCCAGCTTAAACTGTTTATACACTAAGCTACTTACAATTATCTATCCAGTTGTAAAGCAGGGTTTCCTTACTACAGCAATTCATGTTAAATTCCTTGTTCAAGGGTACTATGGCAAGAGGAGGCTTTGAACATTGGACCTTCTGACTGCAAGGCAATAGCTCTAATCATTGCATTGCCCATTCCCCCAGGAATAAAATTGGTTCTGTCTTCAAGTGTAAAAATCTTAGAGACATGACCTAAATGGTGACCCAGGTCAACACAAGAGGACCAGGATAATTCAGCTTATCTGAGAGGTGGTCAGCAACTTACGTCCTCATGTCCGTACATGCAGGCCAGGTGCAGCGGCGTGTTGCCGTTGTTGTCTTGGGCATTTGTGCTGCCCTTATAGTGCAGGAGCAGCAGCTTGTGTGGGATTGGGGTGGGGAGGTGGACATAAAGATGAGAAACAGTTATAATGAGGCATTAGAAAGTACCTCCATACAGTGCTGCCAAAGCCCCAGAGATGTCCACCTTACCGTTACGCTCTGGTAACCCTTCTGGCAGGAAAGATGCAGGGGGGTGAGGGCATGATAGTCAGTGGCGTTTACCAACGCACCCTTGGAAACCAGAAGGTCGATCAGCTGCGACTGGCCTTAGATGACAGGAGGGCCCCATGGGTGAGATGAAAACCATGTTCATGGTTAAGTAGAATTCTTGGCAATTAAGCCTGCAGCAGATCTGTATCCAAGTAAACTGACATGACTTACCATAAACAGCAGCAACATGGAGCGGGGTGTAGCCCCTGTCATCTCGGGAAAAGGGAGTAACAATGGATGGGTCGTTCAGCTTCCTGGCAGGGCAACAAGCAGAAAAATTACAAGTGGAGGTACTAAAAAGTGCAAAATTAAGACAAAAGGCAAATATGAAAACATTAAAGAATGACAGAGCAGTCTGTCCCTTTTTTCTGATTGTAGCTCATGACATCGGTTAAAATGATGGAGCTCGCAATCCCAATTTTTCTGCGAGCAACAGACAGCTGGGTGAAACTCAATAGCAGTACGCACTTTCTGTGAAATGACCGAGGATCAAGCCCAGAACACTGGTGCAATTATGTAATCCATCAAACAATGAACAAAGGGAGATTTGCTTGATGAATGGGTAATGGCGCCAGCGTAGCCGGCATCGAATTAAAGATTTGGAAGTCATTTTGGAAGTCATTTTGGAAGTCATGTCACAGCCACAGACATGTTCTGGTCAGAACCCATCAGAAGCAGTACATAGTTCTTGTGCCTCTGCTTCGAACCCAGGACGCTGGTACACACGAGCAGAGGGTGTCAATCGACTGTGCGTTAACTGCTTCGTGTTGTAAGTGTGAAATCGGCCATATGATTTGCACTCTCCTGGCACAATGTCACACACCCATATCAATCACAACACCAACCTCAAGTTGGTTTTGAATAATGAATGAACATTTAAACTAGTTTGATAAGGAAGAGATCGTTTGTAAAGTCTGGAATGTTTTTAAAGTGAATTTATATTTTGGAAAAGATTACATTTTCAGTAAAAACTGGAAAACTTTTTGGAATCTGGGCATTCGCCTTAAGGATGAGTTCACGAATGAGACACTGACCTTCAAGAATGTACTATGTTCAGACACCGGGGTGTTGGTGTACAGTAAAAATGAGAATGCACTAATGCAGCATTGAAAGCTGGTTTTGTAACAGATGAACAACATGAAACCACAGTGGGACTTAAATGGATACAGTTACTAAAAATGGGTGGATGGACAGATGGATGGAAAATTGACACAATGACCACCTCCTAAACGAAACTGTAATCACTATGTAGCAGCCCTTCCCCGTACATTTACCACAAGGCACTATGGTACTGATGAATAAGCAGTGTTCCAGTCCATTAGAAGAGTAACAGAGGTCAGGGAAAGGTAGAAGCAGTTCCTCACCCAGACAGGTGGCGCTCACAGCTGTCACAGGAGCACAGTGGATGGCAGAGCTTGCTCCTGTCCTCCTCACTTTCGCCCTCACTCAGTAGCCGTCGCACCTCCGCCTCATTCCCGTTCGCAATGTGCTGTAAAGACAGAGGTACACACAGATACACACACATGCACATCCAGACACACGTACGCATACACCCACATGCAAATATGCAGACACATGTACAGCCATACACAGAAACACACAAACCTCTATATTATGTCTATACATATGTATATGCACATTCTTCTTTGCGAAAGTATTCTGCTATCAACATTACAAATTAGACTTACACACATATATTTCCAGTCAGTATTTCTGCTGTGAATTCATACACTAACAAAGATCAGAGCCAAGAAAATGAAAAACTGAAATATGCTGCTTCACAGGGTTTGAATACTTTTGTAAGGCACCATATGTATCATCTAATCATTTTTAAAAATTAAGCAGTGTCATACCAGCCCGAAGGTATGTTGAGTGATATCTATTTTGACAGTTTGTTAGATGGTTTCTCATGCAAAACGCTAACTGTGTAACTTCTGCTGGACTCACAGCCAATAAGACCTGCTTACACAGACGTAAGCGCAACTGTGCACAACGAGGGGAGGTTACAAATCAGGACTCACCTCAAACAGACAGTCTATCGGGGTAGCAGCATTCTGCGAGACCAAGTTCATCCGGTGCCTGAGGAATGCCTTGTCACTGAGCTCTTCAAGGACCTACAGATTACAGAATGTTCTAGAAAAACCACATTTGCTAGTGGAGACATGAGAAGAATTACTTGAAAAAGATGCTTTCAATGGGAAAGCAGGATGTTGCCAACTCCTACTTCAATCACAAATATAACCTCCTTTTCACTACAACATCAACTGAAAGTAGCCTGGAAAGACAATGAATGAAAACCTCTAGAGCAGATCTTCAGGCATCTCTTGAAGACCCAACTTCTCATGCTACACTTTGGAACGGTTTACTTGCAGCTCTATTCTGACACTCAGTGGCCTTTAGCTAGTATGTCTCAACATTCTGACATCAGATGTCATGACAGCATTACTACCTTGTACACTTTAGAGCAGCCAGGTATCTACCCAATTCTGACACTGTAAATTATGTTGGACAAAGGTCTTAGAAAGACAGCAAAGGAGAATATTACTCTGTAGACACCCAATCTTTTATGTGGTCTTTTTGTCTGGAAAATGAAAACCGTCAGTCTTGTGAGAAGAGTTTGATTTAGCCAACATCTGAAGAATGACCACTAAGTAAGGGCTGTATCCATTTTTCAACTTGTATGAAGGTTGGAAAGAAAAACACAATTTGGGAAGAAGCCATACTTAATGGTGGTTTTATTTCTGACTTTCACTTTGACAGCTGGTGTTTGGGGTATAGGGGTGCAGTAGCAAACAGCTGGTATACAATGAGACAGACAAGTAAAGTGCTACAGGGTCACTGAATTCCATCCTGGATCTGAGGTTTTGGAGGTGCAGGTACAGGGTTGGCACAAAATACACTCATAAGAAACAGGAGACTATAACACAGGACAGCATCGTGTGCAACAGAGAGCGAAAAGGCGGTGGCAAATTTAGGTATTGTAACACCAAGGTGCACTAGATTTGTTTAGGGAACTTGAATAGGTACTCTCTGTAGGTCAATGCCACTCCAGTTACAGATTTTTTTTTTTTTTTAAAAAAAAAAAAAAAAAAAAAAAAAAAAAAAACCCCCAAAACATCCCTGTATGCCTAGAAAGGATATACATGAATACGAGTAAGGGGCAAAAGTACATATACATATATTAAATCTTATACATTCTATGAACCTTACTGCTCCTAATCATCATGAATATCTGCATGTTAGCACTGTTACACAACAGGACCCTCAGGGTGGTACTTAGGCCAGCACTTGCTCACCGCGGGACCCTGGGCGAGGTTTCCCTGGCTGATGTATTCTACTGCCGCCTCAAATGACGTCAGACAATAGCTCAGGTCATCCTTGGCCGAATGACAGAATCGGAAGTTTTTGATGTAGCTGAGATTAGCCATCCTGCATGAGAACATGAACCACTTTCATCAAAAAATGACCATTGCTACAGCTCACATAATACATTCCTGTTGCAGTCCTGCACACCAAAATATTCTTGACCTTAAATAAATAAGACCTGGAATAGGGGCTCATTGTACATTGATATTTACCTTCATTCATATAGCTGATGCTTTTCTCCAAAGCAACATAGAGCTCAGAATAAGCAAAGCACATCAGGCGAAGAGCTACGGATATAGATACACAACTGTGTTGCAGCACAGTAAGACTTTCTCTTATTACCATTTTTACAAGCACACATTATATCAGTCACTATACAGACCCTACAGAGCTGACAGATAATACAAGGTGATTATGGCAGACACTGAAAAGCAAGTCTGTGGTGCAGTTAGGAGATCTGGAGAGAAGTGGGTCCAACAGAGAGGTGTTTGGAGACCCGTTTTAAATGTTGAAAGGGAGTCAGCAGTTCTGAGGGAGAGAGGGAGCTCATTCAAAAAACTGAGAAGCTACAGATTTTCAACTTTGGACCTGTCGTTAAACACAGAGGCCAAAGCCTGGACCAGGAACTGTGTAGAGCGTGTTGCGAGATACAGTAGATCCTGTGGATTTTAGTACTTTACTCATCTGACACATGTATTGTTTACAATGATATAGGATGGTGCTGGCAACAGATGACCACCTTCTGCAACTCCAGCAAAATGAAAAGGCAACACAGCAGAAGGTAAATATGACCATTTCAGAACTTTACTTAAAGACAGAAAACCACAAGTGAACATAGAAAATGGACATATAAGATGTGCTGGAGATGAGACCTTCAGGCAGGAAAGGGGTAGGGCTGGTACTCAAAATATTGCTGATGAAAAGCCAAGGATTATTACTCAAAAGTATTAATATAAGTAAGGTATAGAAGTATTGCTACTGCTATATAAAGGAATAAATCACTAATCATTGTAAACTGCTTTGGAGAAGAGTTTCGGCTAAATGAATAATAGACAAAACTTTTTTTTTTTTTTTTTTTATTATATACAGTATTATAATAAGAAAATTGCATAATGCATAGGATGAGCAATTAGAAACCAAAAAACAAACACTTACCAGTTGGGTATTTCTGTTTTAACCAGCAGATACAAGAGGACAGACAGTAGATCATCTGCACACATGGCTTCTATGTTTACTATGAGGGGAGAAGGAGGGAAAAAAAAAAAAAAAAAAAAAAGGCATGGGAAGGAGTATTGTACAAGTATTGAACTTTGTTTTTGGGAATTCTTCACCACTGTAAACTATGTGCAAAAGTCAAACTAGGGAAAAAGTCATACAAAGCAAGTTGCATTACTGGTAAATGCCCTTTCCTTGTCAGTGTGGCTTAAACTGTCTGTTCAACACTGAATGAGACACTAGCTGCTAATGTGGGAAAATGGTAAAGTGGGTTTAGAAATTGGTTTGTAATGGTTACAGTGGCTTCATTCACTGCTTTCTACGAATACACTGAAACGTAGCTCTGGGATGTGGCAGTGAGGGAACAGTGAGGAACAGGACCCACCTGCATGGGTAGGGGGCTGCATGATGGTAAGGACTACCTTGTGAAGACACAGCAACTTATGCTGGGGGGAGGTGCAGCGATTCAGCTGGCTGAGCTCTCTTTTTGCCCGTGGGATGTTGAAGCTGGGCAATGGGGGAGGGGGGTGGGGAGGAAACAGCACATGGGGCAATAAGGCAAGAGGTGTTTGCATTTCTTCCCGATACGAACGATGAACCTCGGTGCAGCAAGTGGTAGGTAACAAACCAAGTTTACTTCAGACTTTCATGTCTGCAGCTATGTCTCCTCCTCTTAATGTAATGCATAAATTGTACTTTTGCTGAGATGGACAAAAGCATCTGCTAAATGAATAAATGTAAATGATACACGTAGTGAATAAAACCCAAGGCAAGCAAACTCACCAGAATTCAGATTTCACACTTAAGTCTTTCTGCTGCAGATGCTGCAGACTTCTAGTGATTTTGTTGAAAGCGCCATCCTGTTAAAATGAGACATTGACGCATGCACAGCCCCTGAACGTGCCGGTAATACATTTCATATTCATTATTTCATATTCCAGAAGAAATGCATACCTGGCTTGCTTCAATACTTCCAACATATTTAAAGATGAAATCATGGATACCATGATGAATGTACATCTGGGAAGTAAAATGGAAATTAAAACCAGTAACAAAACCACAATGAGAACTACACAGAACCACATTCAAACCTGAATATCACTATCAAGAATATTTTGATTAAATACCATCTGTGATATATTGTGCGTTATAGCAAACTGATACAATGGAACATATCAGGGATACTGCATGGTGAAACATACAGAACAGTATTAAAAAGTAATTAATAAGCGGACGTAAAATTCGATGCAGCCGAATGAAACCAAAATTTCAGTGCTACATAATGCTACTAGACAGACAGAAGTGTAGAAGAATAGGGAGATGCCCACAGCTTTGTCTCGCCTCACCTCCACAGCTTGCTTAAGGAGAGACATCTGCCACTCCTGCTTGGCCAACACTTTCTGAAAAACACAAACACGCACACAGGCATATATATAAGTGCCTCATCATTTTTCCAGCGTGGTGTAGAACCTGTGGCAAGGTGTTACGTCATGGACGCAAAGAACTCTGACACTTACCAAACGCGAGTCTCTTAGCAAGCACTGAAGACACTTTGTGTAAAGCGCATTTACCGAGTCCTGGGGAAAAAGAAGATACACACACCACACATCAGACACATACCTCACCATAGCAAATTTGTGTTTTGCAAAATATAAGCTGGTATTGAACAATGTGATTTCCCTCATCGTCTTTTTTGACCTAATAACCGATAACATACAATTGAAAACATCTATTTTGAATATTTATATGCCAAAATATTTTAAGTATTGTTTGTGTTATGCTTAAAGATACAAAAGCAACTCCAGTACTATGAGTTATACTTGGAACCCCTTGGTAACTAGGTTTAGTTCTTAAGTTAACTCCACCTCCTTCAAAGTCATCCACTTGAAATTAGACATTTAAAGAAAATAACCCGACATGCAAAGACAAGCATGAGAATAATAAATAAATGTTATTGTCACTGTTCGTTATCCTCTCTGTCTCCAGCAGCCAAACTGTACATCCCAGACACAATCAACCAAGTAAAACAATCTCAAATTGGAGTCTGGCAGCAACCCTCATTTCATTTACATACATAAACCAGCACATATGAGTAACAATGACTGTCAATGTAATTAATGAGTTTAACTGTACTGAAGAACCCAACAGGGGAAACAACAGGAATGTCCAGGTCACTGATCATAAAGCATTTTAATAAAAGGGATATATGAAGTGTAATGGAACAGTATTATACTGAAACCTTGAAAAGCTGCCTAGATATTTTTCCTGGAAACCCTTATTGCTGCTATATGAAATATGCAATGAATGATGACACCTTGGATGGGTACTTACTATGTGATGCCGCAGCCCTTTCCTCTCCTGTTCTTTGAAAGAGTGACGGAAGGCAATGACAAATTTGTCCAGCTTTTCTGCATGGCGGCCCAGGAACTCCTTGACGTCCTCCATGTTCTTGAGGCAGTGGTGCGGCAGGGGGGGCGGTTCGACTGTCATGAACGCATATCAAACTGAGCTCAACGAAGCTGTATTTTCAACAGTGGCGTACGTACAATGTTGCCATGCATGCAACTACAACACGTCTGCACCAGCACCAATAGATGAAGACATGAAACCAATGAGTAAACGTCCATTACCAGGCTTGTGATCTACTTCCCCAAAGATAAAACTGTAAAGTAGCTGAATGACCCATAACCTGAGCATTTTCATAGTAAAAAGTTAGAACAATTACAGTGGGTTTGACCAGTTTCAATGGGATGGCTGATGCAGAGGATGCTGTAGCTCTTCTCCTGCTCATTGTAGAAGGTTTCCTCAAACAAAATGGGGACTGAGGTTGGAGCCTGGGACCCTGCTTGTACCTTGACTGTGTTGTTCTGAATGACAACCTCCTAGAGGAAAGCAGACAGTCCACTGTCAGCCAGTGGTGCAGACCTTTCTATACTCTACACAGACCACACAACCTAATGATGATCATCATGTGAACAAAATAAAATCTAGAATTAAGTTAAAACTTCACAAGTGGGGGAATAAAACAACACAGAATGAAAACTATTTAATCTCATCAATATAAGGCTTTGGGCAAAACTTGTGAACAGGGGAGAAAATTGAACAAAACTGCTATAATTAACCAGAGGGGAAGGAAAACATATGTATGGAGACTTTTTTGCAAGCAAAAGCTCAATCACAAATCTGTAAAGATTTGTCTGAAACAAAGGAGTTGTCAAAATTGTAGGATCTGAAAAAGTTGGCAAAAGGTTTCTGGAAGCTTTAAATACAGCACTTAACCAAGGACTAAAGATTGTTACACAGGAGGTATCTGCAGGATGAGGTTATGCCTTCAATGTATGGGGACTTGAAACAGTTACAACTGGAACATGGAGGTTCTGAGTCTTGAGTTGTAGACAGTGGTCAGTTAGCCATGCAGAGATGTCAGACAGGCACAGGCATGCTGCAATCCAGGATAAGAGAAGAAGACCTGAGTATCATCTGGAGAGCAGTGCATGGAGAACCCATGAAAAGCAAAGACAGAGCCAAAAAAAGGAGTTTAATCTGACAAGATTAAGGGGTTCAGAACTGAGCAATGCAGAAAACCAGTTCAGAAGGACTGAGGCAAAGACAGGAGGCCACAGAAAAGCTCCTGGGAAGACGTACCTAATAGGCACTCAAACCATTCAATGGCAAATCCTTTGATTCCAAGCTGCTCTATAGAGAAAGGTAGGATCCAGTGGTTGATGGTGTCAGATGCTGCAGAGGTCAAGAAGAATGAGAGTTGAAGAAAGACTCAAGAAGAATGAGAGTTGAACTAAGAAGATCATTCAGGGTGAGGAATGTCAATAACATGGTTTTGGACACAAATGATAAAAGAGAGATTGGCCTGTAATTGTGGACTGAGCCTGGGAGCAAGGAGAGTGGAGAATTAAAGATGGAAGAAATAAAAGGAATGAGCTGTTGGGATATGGACTGAAAGCAAGAAGGGATGGGATCTAGGTGATGGCTCAGTATGAGAACAGAAGGTCAGGAATTTAACTTGTTAAGAGGGGTTAAAAAGGAGGGAGCGAGGCTTTACTGGGTATCCTGGCATGGATAGAGCAGGTGGATGTCGAAATCCAACTGGTGATACAATCAACTTGGTCTTTAAAAATTGAAGCAGAATCCTCAAGGGTTAGTGTAAAACAGAGGTGGTGCAACGGGGGTAAACAGGACCGAAAAAGGAAAGTTCGCAGGGATTGTAAGGCGCAGATCATAGTTTATTACAGAAAAAATTTGTTTTCTGCAGAAGCAGCAGAGTGAAAGGGAGCAAGGAACTCATGACTTTTAGGTTTCCACCCCAACAATTGGTGTCATTGTTGCAGAAAACATATACGGCAAAGTAATGTAGAAGGTAAGTACCTGCAACTCCCTAAAAAAATGTCCAAATTTTGTTCTTTTTCCTTCAATTTTCCCCGCTGTAATACAGAGAGGAGGGATGGCTTCAGCACCAGGGACAGCTCCCCAGCACTGGGAGCTGCCCCAATCCCACACAGCCGTGGCAGATGCCCTCACTACTCAGAGGGATAAAGTGCACAAGAGGAAACGGAGCGGAGCCCTCGGCACAGAGCAGCCAGAGAATGAAGAGAAATTCGTCTTTCCCTGTTACAGCATCAATGAGCGCAGCCTCCAGACTCAACAGGGCGGCAGCAGCTAAAACGGCTCAGATAAAGATGGGGGCAACGAAGACGACTCCCTTCCAACCTGGTGACCCAAACGCAAAACAGAAACTCGCCAGGAGCACGACCTCATAGGCTGGGGATATTGCCACGGCTAAACATACCCCAGGATCCTTTGCGTTTTCATTATGTTATGTTTTCATTTTTCCCCAGGGAAGTCCGGACTTTTACCAAATCTGCTGAAGCAAACCCAAGAGGGGCAATAAAGTAACCTGATCCAGAGCAGACCCTGGACCTCATTTACTCACTCTGCCTCCTGATTGCCTTCATTCCCCGAGTCGTACATCACAAACATTAAAGTCCTTTTGAAATAATCAAATCTTCACAACACCTCTTCCAATATTCAGAAGTATTATAATTCTTTCCCTTACTGTGCAGGAATCGCATCTCCTACTTTGCATACTACAATAGTACATTCTTAAAAAGAAAAGTACAGTTTACAATTATAGGAGGCTACTAAAATATATACACGCAAATATTATATATTTTTCATACATATTTTACCTTCATTTTCTTCTTTATCAGAACAAGCAAATATAAATATGTGAATATACATATATCTACAAAAACACATTTTTTTCCTATTTTTTGATTTCAATCCCTTATAGCTATGGATCTAGTAAAATAAGAATTAGTCTCTTACAGCAGGATGGGGTCACGAATGAAGAGCAACACGTATGCAAAACAATGTATAGTGTGGTGTTAGCAGGAATCATCTATAATTAATAAATAAATAAATAAATAAATGGATGAGGATTAATACATTTGTTCTAAATCAGTACTTACAATGTGCTGGGGCGGGGGGGCGTAAAAGCAAACGTTACCTTGCCATCCAGGGTCTGATATCCCTCCTCCAAAGGCTGTAGAATGTAGCTGTCAAAGCAAGCTGCCGGAAAGGGGCTAAGCGGGAGGCTCCCACGGCACGGCACCAGCATCTATGTCGAGACTCAAGCATTACGCATGGATCACCAAAGACACTTCTACATTATGGCCACTGCAGAAGCAACATCTGGTTGCGCTAAGTGCTCCGAAACAAACCCCGATTGGAGCAGAGTCAACACAAGATAATGTTCAGTGAGCTGATGTTATGAGAACCAGTCATGAAGCATTTCAGTTTCAAAAGCAAAACTTCAATGGCAGCTGGTGGCGTAGTGAGTACAGCTGCTGTCCTCGGATCCATAGCTTGCTGGTTTGAATCTCACCTACTGTTGTACGGCCCTTGAGCATAGTACTTACCCTAAATTGCCCAGCTGAACAAATTGGTAAATAATCATAAGTAGTGTAACATTGTGATTTAGTTTTTTCATGTTTCTACACAGGGTGGCATAGAACTACACAACTCCTGGGCAGTGGGTTCAGACATGGGTTCGAACCCAGCGTCGTCTGTGTGGAATTTCCTTTTTCTGCCCATGTTTGAGTGCAGTTTTGGTTTCCTCCCACAGTCCAAAGGCATTTTTTTTTTTTTTTTTTTTTTAAGAACTGGTGCCTCCAAACCGCACGGTGTGTGAGCACCCTGATTTGGACTGACAACCCATCCTATGGCACCAGGATAGGTTCCAAACCACTTCAACCCTTCACTGGACAAGCAGTTAAGAATGCATGAATGGATGTTACTATATAACAAGTACACAATGCATAAACATACACATTTCCACAGAGGTTTTCAATGAAAAAGTGAAGTATTATAAAGTTCGGCTTCCTATCGCTCTTCATTTCACTGACAATGAAAGACCTAGCTGGCGTCAAGAAGTTTCATAATTCTTGATCAGTCATAACTGGTCGACCACACGAGGTATTCATGTGACAAATGATCTTAACGTTTCTAAATGTACTACAAATACTTTGTCGTTTCTAAGCACGCCATATAAAAAGAACCCAGTGAGTACAGTAAACGACATGCCTCAAGCACAATTTCTTGATGGATCATGAATCAGTGAAACATTCACAGGCAACATCTACAGCAGGCTTTCATTTGGCTAATTCCACATGGCTCTCTATGACAAGCACATACAAGGATGAATTCCATTCTGCGGGCCATTAAAAATAAAACGGAGCTTCTGCAGTTCATTCTGTGGACACATTTAAGCAACAAGACATTTGTAACAATCAATCAATTTAAAAGATACCTTCAACAGGAAGATCTATTCAATGGAAAAAAATTACAGTTATTTTCAGGTTTCATGAAGCAGCTTCAAATAACACGATGCGGGGGGGGAAATCACATTGTCCAAAGTACAGGTCTGCAACATCAACAAGACATCTTGGCATTATCCATCCCCTAAGCAAGGGAACGATAATCCATGATTCTCAGTCTTTAAAAACAGGATGAAAAGACTCTTTGATTTGGCTTTTCAGTTAGTGTAGTGATTTACTCTGTTTTCCCTCCTCCTATTCATATCTTTACTTCTTTTGAAATCTATGCTCTATGAAGAGTTTTACTCACCATCTTTCTCCATATTTATTCATGCAATTGACACTTTTCATCCTAGCAGTACACAATGTTCAGCTACTTACAATTACTCTTTTAGACAGCTGGGTAACTTTACGGGAGCAATTCAGCATAAATACGTTGCCTAGGTGAGATTTGAACCACCAACTTTCGGCTGTCAGTTCAGGAAGGGCACCTTGGGACTGGAGCTCACGTCCTTCTACTAGAAAGTAGAACCACAGCTTTAACAGACTTCACCCAGGCCCACTGTAATCTACTAGAATGTCTAGGAGAGGGCAGCCAGTGGCACTTGGACCACAGAACTTTATTTTCCCTCCATTTCTTTGATTTGGGCTTTTTTGCTTTCACCTCCTCAGTCACCACAAGACTTATTTCAGAAAATAACCTTTACTATTTCGTCTTTTCTTTATTTTTATTGCCAGTATGCGCCTTGTGAAATTTGTGTGTACTTCTTTTAATTCAACCTCTATTTTCATAAAGACAAACATAACAGTCAAGCTTAGGTCACTAGTCAAAAAATTAATAGGCTATAAAAAGACATTTTAAATCTGTAAAATTCATAATCACACACTATCAAATCATTAATACTATGTTTATTAAAGTGTGTAAAATTTAGGCTGTCATGTCTCAGAACACACCTTACGGGATTGTGTTTCTGAATAACTCGCCCGCATAATTAGAATCGTTCCCATAATGTATAAAGATCAGATTCTGATCCAGCTGACAGTTCTACACATTCCTGATGGAAACTAACTGGAGAAAATAAAACATCTGAATGCTAAATATTTTAAAGTCAGTTCAGAGGTGTTTCGAATAAAACACCAGCAATGACTACACCTCTTGTCCAAATCCTTCATTTTATTTTGACACCCCCCCCCCCCGAAATGTATAAGTATACGTAGATTTTCCACTACCAACATCACCACTGGTACCATGGTATTACATTCAGACTTCCTCAAAAAAAAAAAAAAAAAAAACCACTCTGATTTTCAGAACTTCAACTGTTCCAGAGGCCTTCCTTACAGTCTTCAAAAACAACCACTCAACTGTTTTGAATGTGAACTGGAAACAACTCTTTTAAATGATGTTAGAAGTAACGGAACATATCTGAACGAGAAAGGTACCAGCTTATGTGCTCAAATGACATAAATGTAAAATGTCTTAATGGAACTGTTTTATAAGACTTGAAACACTTTATAATTTGATTTCTAAATCCCTTCATTATGTTGTATTTTTTTTTCCATTCATTCATAGTTATCTGTACTGCTTGTCCTAATGCATAATTTCCATGACCTCGAACCATCCACAGAAGCAAAAGGGACAAGGTGGGGTCCACACACACACACACACACACACACACACACACACACACACTGCATTTCAGAATCACCAATCCACCTGAAACGCATGTCTTTGGACTGTGGCAGGCAGCTGGAGGAAACGCATGCAAACATGAGGAAAACATACAAACGCCACAAAGACTCAGCTGGATTTGAACCCCAGTTTGTCCAAACCCAGATCCCCAGTTCTGTGAGGCACCAGCGCTACCTGTTGCAGTACCATGCTATGCGGTAAGCTGCATATTTCTATGATAAAAGGCTATATAACGTGTCAGCATTGTCTATTAAAATTAAATAAAACCCAAACAAGCTCATCTGAGTATCATAAAAAGTAAAATATGGGAGCATTATTATATTGCAGAGGCTCCAAAATCAATATCTTTCAACACATTTAATGTGCGCCAGCACTCGGGGTGGTCTAGCACCCTTTCAAATGGCTGCATATTAAATATATCCTATGAATGTTGTGATTAGTTTTAACACTATTGCGCTGAATTCATATTTTTTTCCTTCATTAAAAAATGACTATCATCATCTTAGCTTTAAGGAAGCAACTTAATTCAGTGCAATTTACTGAAATGGTGAGAAATAGAGCTTTATTTAAAGGAGGGTCATTCTACATGTAATCAGCTGTTCGGAAACTATATTTCCAGTGAAACTTTCCTTAAACGTTGACTTGTGGAGCACAGATGTGGATGTGATTTGTGGACAGAGGTGACATGCAGTCAAGGGGAGACCTGAGAGAACAAAGCAAGGAACGGAACCAGCAGGATCTCCCAGACTGCAGTAACCAGAACCTCCATGACAACACCACCTGACACCTGTTGCACCTAAAGCCTTGTACCACAGCCATAAACTGTAAAAGCTTTTTTTTTTTTTTAAAATAAATCATTTCTTCAGACAAACTGAGAAGTTCCTGCTTCCTGAGTCCAAAAAAAAAAAAACTTACAATGCCGTGGAGCTCCGCCACCCTGCTGCACAGGTCTGGCCGCTGCTTCTCCAGCTCCAGGTAGAAAGGGTTCTTAAGGATGTTCTCATCATATACAGCCATATGGACCAGGGACTCCTGCGTCTGCAAAAGAGAAAGCAACACACACAACCACAGTGTAACATATACATGCAGTATATAAAACCGTTTCTATAAGGTTGCTAGCAGTTACAGCCACTCTCTCTACACTTACAGGTTGCAGGTTCAAAACCCACCTCCTGCTATAGCACCCTTGATCAAGGTACTTACCAAAAGTTGCCCAAGGAAAAACTACACAACTGTATCTATGGGTAAATCATGTTAAATATCTTGTTGTTTAATAATAACATTGTAAGTCACTGTGGACAAAGGGGCCCGAGATTAATAAATGACGTCGTCTGAACCGCTTGTCTCAGAGGGGGTCGCGGGGAACCGGAGCCTACCCGGCAACTCAGGGCGTATAAATGAAAACAGAAAAAAAATAACCATCTAGCAGGTATCTTTAGAAGTTCAAAGCTCTTGAAAATTAGGAAAGACAAATTTCCGGTCTGTAGGAGAACAGGTAAGGGTTTCGGGACAGCACCGATGGACTTGCAGAAGCTACTACTATGGTGCAACCCTCATCAAGCAGGTTTGACAATGGATAGGAGCCTGGATACCTAAGCGGATGACATTGTCTGGCATGGAATGACATAAACAAGCAAAGAGGAACTAAGGATCACCGTTTCCTTTTCCCAGCACCATCTGAGCCCAGAGAACAACGGAACTTTTATTTCAACTACGCAGCTGCCGCTGCATTCCCACTTCCTCTAAGTGACTCTGTTGAGACATCAGGAACAGATC